>NC_081345.1:6922119-6952548 GCF_029784015.1 Lycium ferocissimum | reverse complement strand
CTTTTCTTTTGTTTAAAAAGCTCGACTTGGGGTTTAACCCCTTAGTGAAAGCCTGGGCGCCCCCTTTTCTCGAAAAAGACCTGTTTTTTCCCCGGAATGGGGTGAAAAGTCCAAAACGTCGACCTTTTTGTGCGTGGGAAGTTCGGCCTTCTTTTTTTTCCCTTTTTTGCCCCGGGGCCCTAATAAATGTGTCCCCCGGCTGCGAAGGGGATATCGAGCGCTCGGGCGGGGTACCACGCGTTAGAGCCACACTGTCTGGGTCTCGCCAAAATTTTTATTAGAAACAGAGCTCGATTTCCTTTTCCTTTAAGTCACTCCCTTTGATAGCCGTGGTGTAAGCCATGATGTGCTCTTGAGGATCTGTTGTCCCGTCGGGCATCTCTTGAACTTCTTTGGGATCAACTCCGGCGCGGCCTCGAGCTTATATGCCAACTGAATGTAGCTCTCTGCGTCTTGGCCCTCTATGACCGGAGGAGCCCCAGGGATTTGATTCAGGCGCCTTTGAAACTTTTTAGCCTTTTTCTCGTCTTCTTTGGCAGTTTGATCCACTTTTCCAGTGATCTCTCTCATGAACTGTACGACCTGCGCCTGGAAAGGATCTTCCCGAACGGACTTCTTTGCCTGACACCTCTCCATTCCTTCCCACCATTTGTCCGCTATAGATGGCAGCGTTCCCATTGGTTGGAGTCACAGGTGTGGTGCCGGGAGCTATAAATCTAGCCTGAGGGTTGGACATGAGAGAAGGGATGACTAGTCTCATCTGCTCCATTTCCACCCCCATTACTTGGCTTTGCTCCCTTAGGATTTGTATTAACTCCGCAGGAGTTTCATCGGTGGGAGTTTCTTCTTCGATGCCATGATGTTCCCGCCTTCCTCTTGTTGTTACCCCATCGACGTCCTGGGGCTGCAGGTTTACTGTAGGATCTCGAAGAGGCAGGTCGTCCGGACGAAGCTGATTGTTATCCGAATTCTTTCCAATGTTCGTGTTGTCTTTCACTCCTGACATACCTGTGATTGATAATGAGGCAAGAAATGAAGTTCACGAAGAGTTAGTAAAACAAACAATGGTCACGATGGTTACCATAATTGTCCTGGCCCTACGGTGGGCGCCAAACTGTTTACCCGAAAAACGATTCAATTGAATTTGCGTACGTGGTCAAGGACACAGAGTGACCAGAAAAGCAATGTAATTTATAATTAAAATCAATATGAATGAAATATAAGCAAAGTAAAAAGTTAAGAATAGCCTGAGCCTTGATGTAGCTTTGAACTGAAGGTTCTTGTTGGATCTGAATTAAAATAGTAAAGAAACTTAAGAACAGTGCAAGTGTGAAAAGTATGTCGTGTATATCTCTTGGATTTCGTGTCATTTACCATGAAATGATAAACCCTATTTATACTAGGAACTAGGGGTACACATTTCATGAATCGCGCCCCTGCTAATAATGTGCATTGATGTCACAATAAAGAGGGCAATAAAGCCTATTAATGCCCCGTAGAAGGTGGATAGTCTGCTCGTAACAATTGACCGTTGCCTTTCCACCGGTGCCACGTTGCCTTGACGTGCAACCGGACCAGTCAGCTCCTCTGGTACTAGTAGATCATTACCGGAGGCACTGTGTGGTGACGCGGATCTGAGTCACGCTTACTGACATGTGTCACCATGGCATTAGTCCAGCTATATTCCACGAATTTAGCCCATACACTCGTGAACCGAGCCACCCATCCTCGCAAGTCACAAATACCCTTTTAAAGCTACAGGATGGTCCCATTGGGAAACACAAGTTCAAAAGCTAAAAACGACCTGCGGATCGTTACACTAAAAATACATGAAGTCAAAACAAAATTAAGACAGCCGGTATTCGGAAAACCTTAGGGGAAATCTTCAGTAATATTCCCAGATTTCGCTCCCTCTTATATTTAACTTAACACTATTGAATACAAGATAGGCTAGTACAGCCGAGATAGTGAAATATGGTGAACTACCTACGTAACTGATTACGCGTTTATTCGCAAAATGCCAAAGTGGTCATTATACTTCATACTAGTACATAATTAATAGGGGACCTCTTTCCATTGATGACTAGAACTTCGCATGTGATGATGACCAAGCAAAAATTTGAAAATAAAATCTCTAGCTAGCAAAAGGGTACGTGTTAGTTCTAGTGAGCCCACAAACTGATGAGAAACTAATATCATCAGTTCTTCCATAACTCATCTTTGATTTTGATAGTTCCTTATGCAATTAACATTTAACTTTTCACCTAATTTAGTTGGAAAGAAATATAGGAGTGGAGTTTGTAAAACTTCCTGTAGATTGATTCTTCCACTATTAGTTTCTTCGCAAAAAAAAATATATATCACGGTGTTTTAATTTTAATAAGAAAAAAATAATCTTTACTTAGGAAATTAACAAGAGACCAAAAGGGCTTAGTTATGATAAATATAAATGATTTAATATGCACAAAGATATATTTATAGGATAATTTTAGACAAACTCTTAAATTTAAGGGATCATTTTATATATGTCATTTTTCAGTATTTTCACGTAGGAGTTATTTTATGGGATAATTAGTAAGATATGAGTGACTTTATTGGTATAAAATAAAAACAAAAATGACTTAACATATTCATTTTTATAATTTATGACGACCGTTTAAAGAATTAACTCACTTAATAATCCAATTTTGTACTAAAGTGTTCCAAAATCATGACATTCCTTTAGATATCAATAAAACCATTCTGTGCCTAATCCCTAAGGTGCCCAAGACTTTTGAATATAGTGGAGTCCACCTTTTCTCCATCATCAAACTTTGATAGTTTTGTTCGACTCTCCATTGGGGTGTTCACGGGGTTGCAATCGAACATGTTGAACTTCTTCAAAATCTCCTTTGTATAGCCTTCTTGAGATATGAAGATGTCTTCCTCCATTTGCTTCACTTCTAGGCCTAAGTAATATGACATGAGCCCTATGTCCGTCATCTCGAACTCAAGGGACATAGCTTTCTTGAAAGCTTCAAACAAACTTGGGTTATTACCCGTCAGAATAAGATCATCAACATAAAGACATACAAGCAGAATATCTCCATTAGTATGAACTTTGATGTCAAGAGCATATTCATAGAGACAACGAGTAAAGCCATGATCTTGAAAATACTTGTCGATGTGACTATTCCATGCTGGTGGAGCTTGCTTTAATCCATATAAAGCTTTCTTCAGCTTCAACACTTTATCTTCATGATTTTTGACCACAAAGCCCAATGGTTGTTCAACATAGACTTCCTCTTCAAGATATCCATTCAAGATTGCCAACTTGACATCTAGTTGATGAATTTTCCACTTCATTTGCGCCGCCAAGGAGATCAGCAAATGGATCATCTCCATGCGGGCAACAGGTGCATAGACTTCCTCATAGTCAATGCTTTGCCTTTGCTTGTAGCCTTTACCCACCTTTCCTTGTATCTCTCCATCTCTCCATGGGAATTCTTCTTTGCCTCGTATACCCATTTAACACCAATTACTTGATAATCCTTGGGAAGAGTTGTTAATTCCCAAGTGTTATTCTTCTCTATTGCCTTGATCTCCTCATACATGGCTTGTCTCCATCTTTTTATGCTGTAACAACTTCATCAAAATTTATTAGTTCCTTTGTCAACAAAGAGACAATACAAAAAATCAAAATTAGTAACTTATGTTGTATCATCATAGAGCTCCTGGATGCTCCTCATCCTCTGTGGCCTTTCACTTGAACCTTCCTGAGAAGAAGGAGATGCAACATTTGCTGGAGAAGGAGGTGGGGTTGTATCCTGTGCAGGTGTTATGGTCTCATGCTCTTCGTCATCTCCAAAGTATGGAAGAAAATCATATGTCGTTTCTTCTTAAGCCTCCCAATTCCATGTCGCTTCTTCATCAAATTCAACGTCACAACTCACTACCACTTTGTTGTTGCTTGGGTTGTATAACTTGTAGCATTTTGAATTTGTCTCATAGCCAACAAACACATACTTGACACTTCGATCATCAAGTTTCGCTCTCCCTTGATGTGACACAGGAGCATAGGCTATGCTCCCAAATATTCTCAAGTGCTTGACACTTGGCTTTCTTCCGCTCCATGCTTCTTGAGGTGTTTGATCTCTAACATTTCTTGTTAGAGACACATTGCTCAAATACAACTTTGCACGGAAAACGATCTCGCCCAAAATTCTTTTGGCATATTTTTGCTTTCAACATACGTCTTGCCGTATTAAGAATTATCTATTCTTTCTCTCGGCAACTCCATTTTGTTGGGGTGAGTCGAGTCATGCAGATTAGAGAGGCGACGAATTCCATGAGACTGACAAAAGTCATTAAATTCTTTTGAAGTGAATTCGCCTCCTCTATCAGACCTTAAAGCTTTTATTTCATGGCCACTCTCTTTTTCTACAAGTGCTTTGAAATTTTTAAATGTAACAAAAGCTTCTGATTTTTGCTTCGGGGAAATACACACGAAGTCTTCCTTTTGAAATCATCAATAAAGAGCAAGAAGTATTTACTTTTACCAGAAGAAGGTGGATTGATTGGCCCGCATACATTTGTATGAACAAGCTGCAGTGGCTTGATTGCTCTTGACGTGGCCTCTTTTGGAAAACTCCTCCTTGCATGTTTTCCAAGAAGACAATCTTCCCACAACTGATTGGGATGGTTGATTGAAGGAATCCCATGTACCATGTTCTTTTCACCCATTGATTTGAGTGCTTCAAAATTCAAGTGCCCAAATCGCATGTGCCAACACCAAAATTCATCTTGCACATTAGCCTTCAAACCCTTTGCATCTATTGTCTTAAGATTCAAAGAAAATAATCTATTCTTTGCCATACGCACTTTTGCGATTAATTTTCCACTTGAATCTTGTTATATCCCGTATTTTGTACATTGGGATGATCCGAGCTAACCATGATAAGTTAAGGACAAGACTATTCTGGGATACGAGGTTGAGACTTTTGACCTTCGATTTTGTTTTAAGGCATAAGTTGCTTATGATTTTATTGGTATGGAATATTAAGGAAAATTTGGGGTTAAAAGTGAATTATGAAAAGTTATTATTTCATGAAACCAAGCCAATGTGGTCGTGTGGTGTAGTGTGGGTTCCCACCCATGGCTTGGCTAATTTTAATTGATCCAAGCCATGTGTGGGGCATGGTACACATGGATGAATTATATATGTACATATTAGATGATGAGCATCATCTTTTCAACACTTAGAAACTTGGAGAAGTTTGGAGAGAAAAAAAGAGAGCCATATTCGGCCATGGCTGACCAAATTGATGCCCATGAAAGTTGATCAAAAAAATATTTTCTTCTAGGTTTTCAACCAATTGGAAGGTCCTAATTAACGTGGAGTAGTTGTTGGAGCAAGCAAAGCATTCATTCTTGCAAGGCTCAACCCTAGCCAAGTTGAAGAACTAAGTGGAAAAGGTAAGGTTCAATCTTCTTTTACATGTGTTATGGATGGTTTGAACGTGTTGTAGTGTGTAGAAATGGATGAAATTCATGAAATGATGTGTGTTAGGTTGTGGCCGTATAGGGGCTGTTTTTGGTAGGTTATGGCGAATTGATTTTAATTGGTATTTTTGGTTGTTGTTGTTGTGGATTCTATGGTAAGAATGAAGATTTAATGATTCAAGTTGAAGTTGTAATCGTTTGAGGGCTGTTTTAGAAGCTAATGCGATTTTAGTATAGTTTCTTGTATTTATGAGAATGATGTTGTTAATGTGTGGATTGTTGGTGTAGTTCATGAATTTGGAAGAAAGAAATGTGTTGTTGTGGTTCCTATTGGAATTGGAAGATTTCGGGTAGTGTTGCATATTGGTTGGGTTGTTTTGAATATTGTGCGGATTTTGAAGTGTTCTTGAGTCTTGTTTGAATGGTTTCGGATTAGTACTTGAATGTGTGAGCATTGATGTTGGCTTGGTTGTATGTGGTTGATTTGAATATAAATGGAATGTTGTCGAACTATGTAGAAAAGAGATACTAACGTTAGAATACGTTTTGAATCACTTGTTGATGTTGTTAGTATGGTTGTTGGTATTGTTATTGATGATTTGGCCGAGTTGAATTCTCGGGGTTGTTGAATTTACAGGGGTAATGTTGCCCAAATTTCTGTAAATGAAATGTTAGTTTAGAATTGGATTCCTAAGTGCTTATGACTAATGTTTGGTGTCTAACGACCTTGTTGTAGATCTTGGGAAGCCCGAGACTTAAGTTTGGATTAGCTTAGGAAGCAGACGAGGTATGTAAAGCTTACCCTTTCTTTCTTTTGGCATGTCCTAGATGTAAGTAAGATATGATACGAGCCTCAGGGTAACTCTATTCACAAGATCCGAGCATGTCTACGATTCTTATTCACTTCTTGATGTTGGCATTCTTAATATAGTCGAACTATAGTCCTTATGTCTTTTGTATGATTGGATTTCAAAGATTGCATAAAGAGTTTTTGTTCCTAAAGGATTCTGTGTCGAATAAGGTCCCTAACTTTCATAGACGGGCTTGGATCGCTTCGATACGTTCGTAGAGGATTCTATAGCGTATAATGTCCGTAACTTTCATAGGCGGGCTCGGATTGGTTTGATACTTGTCCGTGATCCCCGAGACTTTCCTTTGTATAGTTCTAACGACTTTTGAAAGGACTTAGCATGACTATCGTCTTAACCCTCGAGCGTCGATTACTTACTTATCTATCGAGTTTGTAATGACGATTATGTTCTTGATTTCCATAAGCTATTTCATATGGTTTTGATACGTATCTATGATTTCTAAAGTTCTATTTGATATGTTCCCGAGTGACATTCGGAGGAAACTTGATTTGACTATTGTCTTGGTTTTTAAACGATGGTTCGTTTTGACTATTCTATTGAGTCTTTAAAAATGTTTTAAACTGCATATAGTTTCTCACTACTCTGCTCGTGCATACTATGGTTACATCTTTCGCCGAGTCCCGGGCCGGCTATGTCATCGTGCGCACTATACTATATTCCAGGTATGATGTGTTACGGTTCGCGAGTCCCTCGCTAGGGGGCCGGGTACCGTGTATATATATTCTGGAGTTATGATGTGTTATGGTGTTATGATGTGTTATGATGTGTTACGGGGATATGTCGGGTTACGGAGTTATGAAATCTTTCGGAGTATGATATGTTATGGCGCCAACGACGGAGGGCGACCATATTCCCAAACCCCAATGCATGATTTGTGTTTTAATAAGTAAGCATTTTGGTATTACGGATCTGCATTTACTTTACTCCGTACTTCTTGTTCCGTTATGATCTGTTTCTTGTGTTTCATGCTTTGCATACTCGGTACGTATTTCAATCTTGACCCCTTTCTTGGAAATTTGCGTTTCGTGCCGCGGTACGGATACTCGTTTTGGTGATCCTTGACTTAGGATTTTCATTCAGCTATCTTGGAGCGCTCCCTTATTCCGGAGCCTACATTTTGGTACAGGCGCTTTTGTTATATATGTATATGTCTATTCAGTGGTACGGCGGGGCCCTGTCCCGTCATATGATTCTGTTATTACTCTTAGAGGTCTGTAGACACGTACGTGTGGGTTGTGGGAAGTTATTGTACAGTTGTGTCTGTGTGGTTTGTGCTCTGGACGTCCCCCTGTATTATGATAGCCTTACCCTCGCTTATGTGCGATATTATTCTTTGAAAGTTGTGGCGATATGTATATATGTATATGTGCCGACTTTTGGGCGACGCTTTACTTTTACGAATGTATAAGTTAATTGTATGCTGATTCTGGTTAATGGGTGTGTACGGGTGCCCAGCTCGGGCACTAGTCACGGCCTACGGGGTTGGGTTGTGACAAATCTCTAAGCCAAAGATGCATATTCTTCATATGAATATCATATTCTTTTTCAAGAAGTGTGCCTAAACTCAAGATATTACTTTTCAATTTTGGCACATAATAAACATCTTGAAGTAACTTGTGGCCACCATCTTTACAGAAGATCAGAATTGTACCTTTTCCTTCAATTTGTACCTTTGAAGTGTCTCCAAAGGACACATTGCCTGTCACCTTCTTAGTGAGCTCCACAAACATATCTCTGCATCCACATGTGGTTGCTTGCTCCGATTATCAAGGTACCACGAATCGCAATCATGCTTATCTTCTTCTTTGAGTGTCATTAACAATGTTGACTCATCTTCTTCTTTCTTGTCGTCAACAAGGTTAGCTTTCTCTTCAACATTACTATGACATTCCCATGAGTAACGTCCAAATTTATGGCAGTTGTAGCACTCAATTTTAAATTTATCATACCTCGTTTCGTTGGTACCCTGGTAATAGCCACGTCCTCTTCCTCCTCTTTGTCCACGACTATAACCTCTAAATGGTTGTTGACTTCTCCCTTCGTTATTGAAGTTATTACCAGTGGTCCTTCCTCTTCCACAAGTGCCACGACCTCTTCCTCATCCATTACCTCTATAACTCTTTTCACCTCCAAAAGGTTTGAAGGATGTCTGAGTTTTTAGAAGTTGCTCCAGTGACTCTTGTTGTCTCTTTTTTATCTTTTCTTCGTGGGCTTGTAAAGAACCCTCCAATTCTTTGAGTCTAAATCTTTAGACTCCTCAATTGCACACACCACAAAATCAAATTTAGGTGTTAAAGAACGAAGGATCTTTTCCACCACACGTACATCATCTACTTCCTCCCCATATCTTCTTGTCGATTTACAATTTGTGACCATCATTCTTGAATAGAAATCCGAAATGGATTCGGATTCTTTCATTTTTAAAACTTCAAAATCAGCCCTTAGAGTTTGAAGTTTTATCTTCTTTACTTTATCAACACCTTGGAAAGAATTTTGTAAAATCTCCCAAGCTTCCTTTGATGTGGTTGCATCGGCCACCTTCTCGAACATGCCATCATCCAAACATTGGTGGATGAGAGTAAGGGCTTGTTGATCGTTCTTCCTTGTCTTTGTCAAGACATCTTTTTCATTTTGAGACAGAGTCTCCTCATTATCGGGTTTTGCATACCCTTTGTCTACAATATCTCAAACATCTTGGGAGCCAAGAATGGCCTTCATTCGTAAACACCATTTTTCATAATTTTCTTTTGTAAGATGGGGGTCTTTTGAAAAGACAGTGGACTATTATTTGTCATGGCTATGATACCACGTTGTTGGGAAATAATGATTCCGCCCAGGAATAATATCCATGTTAAATAGCAAGAATAAGAGAGTAACAACGACACCAAATCTTTTAATGGGGATAAAATACAATACTTGACCGGAGCACTATAATATCACTTAATACAACTTAGAGCCTGTTTGGATGGGCTTAAAAAAAGCAGCTTATAAGCTGGAAACAGCTTATAAGCAAAAAAAAAAAAAAAAGTTAGGGTAGTCCAACTTATTTTGTTTGGCTTATAAGCGATTTTAGCTTATAAGGCTACTTTTAGATAAGCTAAGCCAAACGGGATAATTAATTTTTGGGCTTATTTGAAGCACAAAATGGTTTTTTGGCCAAACAACTCAAAAAAAAAAAAACAACTTATAGGCAACTTGTAAGCCAATCCAAACGGGCTCTTAGTAGTGTCAAGAGACACTACACTTCAAAAGAAACAACACTCTTTATTTTACACAACTCACTTAAATATTACTCCCACTCTATTATCTCACAGACTATAGAAAATAGACTGTGATTACTCTCTATTCTCTCAATTGCTCTCTCTGTTTGGTGTGTTTTAAAACTGAAACTGAAGGCATGTATTTATAGTAGAACTTGCCAAGTCTTCAACCAATCAAATTGCTAGTTTCTTAGCAATTGCAATTCAAGTTGCAACAACCAATTCGTAACCAAATCTAACAAATTGTTTCAGCTGCTTGACATTGCCTTTATTTCCTCCAATCGCATATTTTTAATTTCTCTTTTCTTTCTTTTACTTTTTCCTTTTTCCTTTTATTTAATTATTGGATCCCACAAGAACTATTCTCAGTATATATCCATCATCAAACTGACATTAGGAAATGGGACCCCATTAAATTAATTCCAAGGGGATTGGAACTGTCTCATTTGTTCTTTGCGGATGATCTTACATTAATTTCTCAAGTTAATTCCAAAAGCTACTCTACAATAACTCAATGCCTTGACTTGTTTTGTGAGCTATCTGGGCAAACCATTAATTATGCAAAGTCTAAAATCCTCTTCTCCTCAAACTGCCCCACAACGGTTGCTGATAGCACTTCTACGCAGTTGGGAATAAAAGCTAGTAATTACTTTGGCAAATATTTAGGTTTTCCCATATTATCCAAAAATTCAAAACCCTGTGATTATCAGTTCATCATTGATAAAATGCGTAACAGGTTAGCAAATTGGAAGACAAATTTCCTAAACCTTTCGGGAAGAGTTACACTAACTCAATCTACCCTCAACGCTATTCCAGGTCATTACATGCAATATACCATGCTCCCACAGAAAACCCTTAGTCATATTGATAAGCTTATGCGTAATTTTATCTGGGGAATAACTGATACTAGAAAGAAATTACACTTCTTAAGCTGACACATCATCACTAGTGACAAGGAGGTATGCGGCCTAGGAATTAGAAAAGCTAAATCAAAAAATCATGCCCTTCTTTGTGGCCTAACCTGGCGCTTACTAAACAATCCCATTTCACCTTGGAGCAAAACCATTTCCCAGCGGCATGCTTTCAAAAGAACAACAAAGAACCACTCCTTTATTTGAAAAGCAATTCGGGATGGAAAATTTGTAACAAGTGCATACGATGGAACCCTTCCTATGATACCAAAATAGATATCTGGTACACTAAGTGGGTTCCTAACCTGCCAGCCCTTGCCATCTTATTATAGGACCTTTAAATAATAATGATATTGGGAAACATGTTAATTCCCTTTGCGAAAATAATACTTGGAAGCTTAACAGTTTATCACTTGAATCCAACCCAGAAGTCTTAAAACATATTAATACCATCAATCTACCCCTTCCTAAACATGCTCCTGATATTCCTCTTTGGGCCCCAAATGAGAAGGTCGCCAATTTCGCCACAGCCTCATGCTACCCTTTCACAGAACAATCACCCCAATCTTCTCGTAATTTTATATGGTTGTGGAAACTTAAATGCCCCAATAAGATTAAATTCCTTCTTTGGCTATGTTACCACGATAGGATTCCAAGCAGAGACTATCTTCAACATATTGGTATCAATATTGACCCCCAATGCCCCGTCTGCCAAAATGCAAGAGAAACTACATCTCACATTTTCATCCATTGCCCTGGGACCTCAAAACTTTGGCATGACGACAACCACACCATCCCTTTCTCACTGGTTAGACGATATTAGGCAACTCTCACCTCCTCTTCCACCTCATTTCTCTTCATGGGAATAATTATTCCCCTTTATTCTCTGGAATATTTGGATCACCCGAAATACAAATAACCATAATAATACCACGTACCCTTTGCAATATCCAAGCACCATCTCCCATGCACTTGAATATAAACTCCTCACCAACAGGACCATAACTCCACACCCAAAAAGGTTATTAAAATCAGTTGGAACCCACCCACCACCCCCCACCCCATACCAGGTACAAGCTTAACATTGATGGATCCTTTATCATGAGTTCTCAGACAGGAGGCATAGGAGGAGTTTTTCGCGATAGCCAAGGTCAATGGATCATAGGTTTTCAGGGAAATATTTGTGCAAATTCCCCTCTACATTCAGAACTTCAAGCTTTGCAACAAGGACTGGTTGTTGCCCTTAATAGGCAGTTGGTTCCTTTAGAAATTGAAACTGAGTGTACTGATCTAATCAAGGCTATAAATGTTGGGAACACCTCTCACAACACTCTTGTTAATAATTGCAGAAGGTTGATGCTCCAGGAGAAGATGCTATTTCTGAAACATAACTTCAGACAAGCAAATGGTGTGGTTCATGTTTTGGCCAAAGAAGTCTTGAAGAAATCGGAGCCTTTTTCAGGTTATCGTTTTGTTAACCCCCGGGTTATGTTTTGGATCTACTGAACAATGATCTATTTAGTCCTATATTAGCTAGTAAGGAACTTGATGACAAAAGTTGTATGGCGTTAGCCAGTTTGGGTAATCAAAGTTTCCTCAGTGACACCACTATGGTTTGTAATATTTTAACGTAACTAATATAATAGTATCTTTGTTGTTCAAAAAAAAAAAAAAAAAAGAATTAACTCACTTTCTTCACTCCAAATGTATAGACTCAATTGCTTTATAGTTTCCTCTAAAATACATAAAATGTGGCCTAAATTTGTACTGAAAATTCAGTTACGAATTTAATTTTACAGGTGTCCGTTTCCCCACTTATTTTATTTATGTAGTGGAATTACTAGCTATTTTCCAATCAGCCTCAAATTCAGTCATAAATTAGACTGGGAAGTTCACATAAGAAAACCTTCAAGAAAATAATATCATAAATTTTGCTTTTCCATCTTTTTCCTCAACCCACTAACCAGTAACTACTCCCCTACCCTAAATGGAATGCAAGCCCTTCTCTGGGTCATTCTTTTCTATCTCCCACCCTTATTCTTTTTCCTTCTTAATAATTAAACTATCACATTCTTCATAAACATCAGTCAATTCAATCACAACTAACCCCTCAATTTTTCAGTCACCAGCTTTACTGAAAATAAGAGTAATCTACATTAATATATGGATAAAAATTGATAACATATTTTTATATAAAAGATAACACATATGAACATTAAATGGACAAAATAAGCTTTTGAAGATGGCTTTAATGATTGCCTTGTGCCGACTGCTGTGAGTTCTTCACTCTTCCTTCACTTTAGTTACTGCAATACTATCTTTTGTTGTAGTACTGAGTTGTGGTAACTTTTCCTTTATTTACTTGCATATGAATGCTCAAGCCTATCAGGAACTTTTCCTTTATTCGATGCTCAGGCAATAGTGTTTACTACTATAAAGTAGGAATTACCATGGAAATAAGATTTACTGCAAAGGTGATAAGCGAGACAGTACAATGGAAACTGGAAGCTGGCATGTGGCTTCCTTGCAGCTAGCAGCCTGATGCACGTTTTTTCTTCATAGATTTGTTTACTACTAATTTCTTTCTTACCAATGGGCAATACCGTGTCAAGACAACAAGTGTGATGACAAGAATCGAAGACCGGTGCATATTAACAAATGAAAATAACAAAGGAAAGGAAAAATATTTAGAGCAGCATTTGGTTAAACCGAACAGTTAAATGGACAAAATAAGCTTTTGAAGATGGCTTTAATGATTGCCTTGTGCCGACTGCTGTGAGTTCTTCACTCTTCCTTCACTTTAGTTACTGCAATACTATCTTTTGTTGTAGTACTGAGTTGTGGTAACTTTTCCTTTATTTACTTGCATATGAATGCTCAAGCCTATCAGGAACTTTTCCTTTATTCGATGCTCAGGCAATAGTGTTTACTACTATAAAGTAGGAATTACCATGGAAATAAGATTTACTGCAAAGGTGATTAGCGAGACAATACAATGGAAACTGGAAGCTGGCATGTGGCTTCCTTGCAGCTAGCAGCCTGATGCACGTTTTTTCTTCATAGATTTGTTTACTACTAATTTCTTTCTTACCAATGGGCAATACCGTGTCAAGACAACAAGTGTGACGACAAGAATCGAAGACCGGTGCATATTAACAAATGAAAATAACAAAGGAAAGGAAAAATATTTAGAGCAGCATTTGGTTAAACCGAACCGTTAAGGAACACTAATCGAAAAATAATAACGAATGTCTTATTGATTCGGTTATCGGTTTAAGTAAAGTCTTTTCGCCTATCTACTCTCTTTTTTTCACTTTATTCAAAGTAAGCAGATCGAAAGCACGAAAAGGAATGTCATGAATGTCTTAGCGTGCCCTTACTCTTAACTAGTTGATTCTCTTTGAGCGGCCAGCTTGTTGCAACCGGTACATATCCGGCTGAGATCCCAAATCTCCGATGGCGGGTTACGAATTCAGATTAGCTACTGCCAAAGAGGCCAGGAACGAGCTTCCGCTTTATCTAAAGAAAAAACTAACATGTTTACAAACCGACGAAACATACAAAACAGAACCGACCAATAAGCACCCCTACTATAAACGGAACAACCAAATTTTATGCCACAGGCATACAATCATGAAAAGTACTTGCAGCATCAGCAAAAGAACGAAGAAGAAATCTAACCAACTAATAGCCGATTGTTTAGGTTGAGAAGAAGCATGAAACTCCATTTTATTAAAAAGCTGAGACATTACAGCTGTTTCTCCTCCAGAGAAGGTTAAATTATTGTGAATTTTTATGTCTGATTTGAAGCTTCAGTTGGGTATGTAAGAACTTCAGGTGAAGTTCACATCAATCAAGCTTCAAGTTTAAGATATGCCTTTATGATTCCCATCATCTCACTCCCGGGGAACCGGCCAAGACAACCTCTAGCAGCTGCTATTTCACTGAACTTGTCAACCGAATCACCAGCAGAAAACTGAAGCTTCTTATTTTGTTCTTGTTCAATCCTTGTAGCAGTATCTAGGTCTTCGCCAGCTTGGACGGATGGAAGGGGAAACGGATCAAGGGAAATGCCTGACAGGACAGATTCTCCACCCAAAGCACTGACAAAGTCTTTTAAACTACATAATGCAAATGGCACCGGTTCAAAGCTGTGATCTCCATATTCTACAGGCGTGGAGTGGTCTCCAGTGACACAAAGGTAATAGCTGAATTTCCCCGTTGATTCGGCCTCCCAAAGAAGCCTAGCTAATTGTCCTATAGCACCATCGACAGCTTCCAGTCCTTTCACTTTGAACACACTTGCTTTATCATGACCTGCATCGTCAATTGCCTGCAAATCCAACAATGAACATATAACCATCAACCTCACAGGAGAAAAAAGAAAAAACCAAAAAAGCAGATGATCCTTTGCACAAGTTGATGTAAAACAGCATAAGAAAAGTACCAAAAAACTTGCTAAAACAATCAAATGTCATGCTGCGATTCTTCTGTATGCTTTTGTTACTCCTAAAAGACTGCCATTTAAACATGGAGTCTAAGAAAAGATGACCGATGGATAGATGAAACCCTTCCTAACCACCCGACAAGCACCTCCATATTCTATAAACACATGCGTCATCTCATTAGAAGAGTTCAATTTGACCCCCGTGAGCTGTTACGAGAAAATTGACCTTTTTTCAACAATTGAAGCATCATAAGAAAAAGTTTAAACTGATATTGATGTTAAACCTTAATGTGGAGGAACCCAAAATCATAGCCATCAAATCGACCAGGCTTGTGCTCATCTTCCCCGGGCACAAAAACATTTGGACAAGATTGCAAAGGTGCCGAGAGTGCCCTGGCAATGGCAGTTGCTTTTGATGTTAATAAAGTCCTATAGTCTCCTGTCGCTCCAGGTGCTTCCAGAATATCAATCCCCAGTGACAAACCCAAGCCAGCAATAATCTTGGTAGGAGCTACCATGCATGGCCAGAGACCATGGACCTTTTCAAATGGAGCAACCTACAGCATAGAACAAATCAGAACTGAGAAATAAGGCTCCAACCAGAAGAAAATGACTTTCTTCTTTCTAGTATGTCTTAAGTTGAATTGGCTAGTGGAAAAATTCCATGTTATTATCATAACAACGCATACTGACCATGCAAAACACCCACACAAAAAAAAAAAAAAAAAAAAAAAGAACCTCACACACAGACGCTTAAAACACACACTCCGCATACCTCAATTCTAATGCCACATCCTCGTAAAAGAACCACATTTGCAACATCCTTTCCTTCTGCTGCCCGTTTTGCATTCAATGGATGGGCAAGCAAAATGCGCGAAATTTCTTTAGACAGTTCATTGACAACTGCAGCTGTGTGCTTTGCTTCATCTGTATCATCAAGAGGCTTCGCTTGTAAAAGTAAGCGGTTGTCTTTCAATGGGTCAGTTCCCGAAATGTTTCCACTTAACTTTGGTCCCTTGACAACCACTCCACATCTATGCTCCGTAGCATACCTAAAACAAACATTGGGTATTGCGCTTTTATTGTCAAAAAAAAAAAAAAAGTATTGCTCTTTTTCTTCAATAATTGTTATTGTGTACAACTCATATTCCAGATGCAGCAGCCAAGAGCAACTTATAATAAGATCGCCTGCAGCATATTATTTAAGTAGAGATAGTACAGTATTGAGAAACAACAGTTACCCTCATAAGAATACCTTTTGGAAGAAATTAATCGAGCCTAGCATGTAGCAGAAAAAGAAACAGTATAACTAAACCCTGTTGGCTAACATATGATTATGCACATCAGTGATACATAAAGGACAAAGGAGTTCAGAAAAAAGGGACCGTATGTACCTGACTCTAATTTCATATCCAGGAAAAGAGGGCAACTTCATTCCATCCAATGCTGCACAAAGAATTGGCCCTTCTTCTTCAAAATGCCTATCAGCCCTCCGGCTAACAACTATTCCGGTTTCCTCATCCAGCGTAGCAAAGTTAGACTGATATTGAAAAGGTAAAAATAAGTCAACGACAACACTTTCACCTCATATACAAAGAAAAATACCAAAAAGGACAGTGAAGTTTTAATTAAAGATTAGGTTCAATTGTTAGCAAATGACAGTTCTGTGGATATATCTAGTTATTCATACTTAGCATAGATGAGAAAAACATTTCTCAGACCAATAGCCCATTCCCAATAATGTCTCAGATATTGGTCCCTCTGACCCTCTCTCAACCCTGATGAAAGAGAAAAGGCAGCATGCATGACAATTTTTGAGAAGCCCTGTCTTTAATCGTCAAATGCTCAATGTGCACAAGAGATAGCCAAGGAGGAGATATAGTTATTGTTTGTAGTTCAAAGAACAATGTCGGTGAGCAAGCTTCCTGTTTACTCAATATGGTGTGCCCTGCGGTTCTTTTCATTCTGTATACCAGTGAAATCCTCTTTCTTTCTACAGAGTTCAGGGGCAGTTAACATAGGACTAGAAGAATTATTACCTATCCATACAGATGTACCATTCATACCTACTAACATACATATCTAACCGCTCTAAGAGACAAAGAAAGGTGCATACCTTAAATGCAATATCTCCGGGTGACATTGCCAACCCGGCACCCATTGACTCAAATGCACCCCGACCTCGATAATATACCCTAGGTTCATAGCCCAGTAGAGAAAGATGGGCGGTATCACTTCCACAACCCAAGCCGACTTCAACAGGATCCATCAAACCATTAACTCCGGCAGATGCTATAGCATCCAAATTTGGTATTTTGGCCAATTGAAGCGGGGTTTTATAACCAAATCTTGGCAGAGAGACATCTCCCACACCATCAATAAGCACAAAGGCAACTCTTCGCTTTGGCTGCTCCAAGTTAACCATCTTTCCGCACAGCTGAGGCTTATTAACTGCCTTCTCTAAGCAGGCAGAGTTGAATGCCTCAACTCAGAAGTATCAAAACCTGTATGTCAAAAAAAAAAAAAGGAATATATCAACTATACTACTTTAAAAAGGGACAACGTTTCTCACCACTAGTTCACAAGCTGGACAACTAGATATTTCCTTGAAGATATAGGGAAATCAAATTGAATTTTCAGTAACCCATTTCTGTAGTTCTATAAAAAGCAATACACTTTAACTAATAACAACATTTTGATGGGCTCAAGTTAGGATCTAAAGTTCTCATTCAAACCAGCAAGATCAAATTCCCTCCACACATCATTGGTGCAAATAGAAAAATATAAAAGTATCAAGTAAACCTTCTCCATTGGTAGTTCTACTACACTGTCTCAACATGAAGATTAATGATTATAGAGCAAAGATTCTCATTAATCGTCTACTGGATATAATTCATATACACACTGTTCTCACATAATTTATTGAGAAACAACAAAGAATATCTTGCGCACACTTACAAGTATTAAAAACCAAAACGAATCACAAATCTATTTGTATAACTGCAAGAATCGCTCTATGTTGTATTAAGGTTATAGGTCAACTTACAATGACCACATTTTTCTAATAAGGAACTTACCATGACCACATTAAGAGATTAAAAAAGACAACAAGCAAGAACCCACGCCTTCCCCACCTCAGGGGCTTTAGCCTAGGGGTAAGAGAACAACAAGCGATATGCAGGGTAAGCGCACGTCACAGGATTGCACCCTGCCGTAGACAAAAGTCTCATGGTATTTAAGTAGAAAAGGGAAGAAGGACAGACCAATTATCCACCGAGTTGTGGACCGTGCGTCACTGGCTTTCGAAGATTTCTCAGTTATTAAAAAAAAAAAAAAAAAAGAGAGAGAGAGAACCCACCCCTTCCCTCATATTACCAGGTAAAGAAACAAGCAAGAGCCAGGATGAGATGATTAAGAGAAGTTCAAACTGCAAAATATACCACCTGCCAGGTTATATTTGAGATTCCATTGAACGAAATCTAAGAAGAAAATCCATACAATCGGTCCAGACAGTGAACGCGAAGGAGGTTGCAAACAATATATGCCACGCTTTGATGATAGACCTCAAAAATCAATTGAACCCAATTTCTCAAGACATGCAGCTACAACAAATTCATGAACCGGAGCCGGTAGCTATGCAAAATCAGGGAGATCCGTAGCCGAGATTGAAGCTTCAAACTGGGTTAATAGTAATATCCTGGAATTGAGTAATATTTATGGAGCTACTTTTGAAGGATGTGAGGAGGAAGCTAGGGCTCTTCCAACTAAATTAGATGCCAGAAGGGAATTTCTGGAGAAACAAGAGCAGATCGAAAAGGTGAAGACGCCAAAAAGCAGAGGTATTGGGAAGAATGAACTGAAAAATCTGGCTTCAGATTTAAATGAAGAAGTTAGAGGAGTCAGGAGCAGGGGGGGAATTCAAAATTTGACTTATCAATGAAAGTCAATTTAATTTCATGGAATGTGAGGGAGCTTAACAACATCTATAAAAGCTTGTTAAGAGCCTTATGCAAGAATGGAGGGCTGAGGTTTACTGTTTTCAAGAAACAAAGTTGGAAAAAGATGTGGAAGCATATGCTAAACAATTATGGTCTTGTAGGTGGATGAGAAGTGGTTTTCTTGAGGCTGTAGGAAGTAGAGGTGGTATCTTGATTATGTGGAATAGCAGACTTTGGGTTGGGGAACAAGTGGATGTAGGAAATTTTTCTATTTCCTATAGATTCGATTCTGCGCACCATTCTTTCAGTGGGTATCTTACAGGTGTGTATGCTCCTCACACTAGATATGACAAACTGGATTGTTGGGAAGAAATTGCAGCAATGAGAGGACTATGTGGTGGTCCTTGGATCACATGTGGAGATTTTAATAATAACAGAACTATAGTGGAGAGAAGGGGTTGCAATAGAATTACAAATATAATGTCTGATTTTTCCAGATGGATTGAAGAGACGGAACAGCATGATCCCCATCTCAATGGAGGCAAGTTCACTTGGTTCAGATGATTAAACCATGCTAGTGCTGCCAGATTGGACAGATTTTTATACTGTATGGAATGGGATGAAACTTTCAAAAACATCAGGCAGAAAATCCTTCCAAGAACAGTATCTGATCATAGTCCAATAATTTTGGAATGTGGTAACTGGGAGAGGAAAAACTCATTTTTAAATTTGAGAACTGGTGGCTTGAGGAAGAGGGTTTTAGTGATCAGATAAGCAATTGATGGAGTGAATTTGAGGTTGAGGGATGGCCAGACTACAAGTTGAGCATCAAACTTAAAATGTTAAAAAACAAAATTAAAGTTTGGAGCAAAGAGAAATTTGGAGAGCTAGCCAACAAAAAGAGCAATCTAATAAATGAATTGGAGGATCTGGATTTAGTGCAAGAAAATAGAGATTTAAATGAGGAAGAACTGATGGTAAGGGCCAGTGTCATGGTGGAATTAGAGGAGTTAGCAAAAAAAAAGATGAGTGCAGCTGGAGGCAGAAATCCAGAGCTCTATGGTTACAACAAGGAGACAGAAATATAAGATTTTTCCAAGGGATAGCAACTGCTCATAAGAGGTATAATACCATTGACAGGCTGGTGATTAGAGAAAGAGAAGTAAAAGAACCTGAAGAGAACAAGGTGGCCATGGTTGAATTCTATGATAAACTTTATTCAGAATCTGAAGCATGGAGGCCATCTTTTGAATATATGATTGTCCAAAGATAATAGAGGAAGAGCAAGATTGGATACAGAGACCCTTTACAGAATCTGAAGTTTTGCAAGTAGTTACTCAGTGTGCAGTGGGCAAAGCACCAGGTCCTGATGGCTTTATCATGGGCTTTTATAAGGGTTGCTGAGAGATTTTGAAAGGTGATATTATGCAAACCATCAACAACTTTCATCAAAATGAGATCTTTGGGAAGTCCTTTAATGCCACTTTCATAGCTTTAATTCCTAAGAAATTTGGAGTTGAAGAATTAAGGACTTTTTTTTAGTAAGAATTTACCAAGAATTAAAGGACTTCAGACCTATAAGTTTGATAGGGGGCATCTACAAGATCATCTCCAAATTAATCACAGAGAGAATGAAGACTGTCATGGAGAAGCTAGTGGATGTACATCAAATGGCATTTTTGCAGGGTAGACAGATCATGGATGCCACTCTACTTGCTAATGAGTTGGTGGATTCCAGAGTAAAATAAAAAAAACCTGGACTTTTGTGCAAGCTTGATATTGAAAAGGCTTATGACCATATCAACTGGGCCTACCAGCTGAACGTTCTGAGGAACATGGGTTTTGGAGAAAAATTGATCAATTGGATAAAATGTTGTATATCCAGTGTGAAGTTCTCTGTTCTAATTAATGGAAATCCTGAAGGTTTTTTTCAATCTAGCAGGGCTTTGAGGCAGAGGGATCCCCTGTCACCTTTCCTATTCCTATTAGCCATGGAGGGGCTAAATTACATGATCAGAAAAGCCAAAACTAATGGATGGATAAAAGGGTTTGGAACCCAAACCAATAGGGGTAAAGACATGGAAAGTACACACTTATTGTATGTTGATGACTGTTTGGTGTTTAGTGAGACTAAGGTTGAACAAATCAGATACCTTAGGGAAATATTGACCATCTTTGAAGCCATCTCAGGTCTCCATGTTAACTGGAACAAAAGCTTGTTATATCCAGTGAATTAGGTGACTGATTTACAGTTTATGGCAAGTAACTTGAGCTGTCAAACTGAGTCACTGCCCACAAAGTACTTAGGAATGCCTCTGGGTGCTAACCATAAGGCACAAGAGATATGGAATGATGTGTTAGAAAGGTGCGAAATGAAATTGACAAGCTGGAAGAGTCAATATTTATCTCTTGGGGGTAGACTGACTTTGATAAATTCAGTCTTGGATGCCTTACCTACTTACATGATGTCTTTGCTTCCTATTCCTAGGGGCATAGAGAAGAAGATTAACAAAGTAAGAAGGGAATTTTTGTGGCATGGTAACAAAGACAAGAGTGGAGTGGAAGATTGTGACACTCAGCAAGCAACATGGTGGCATGGGGATTAAGAATCCCAGACTTCATAACCAGAGTCTACTCCAGAAGTGGTTGTGGAGGTTTTGCAAGGAAGACAAATCTCTCTGGAGGAAATACATAGCTCAAAAATATGGTTTGTTGAATCAGTGGACAACAAATGAAGTAAATACTACTTATGGATGCAGTGTTTGGAAGACTATTAGGAGAATGTGGAATGAATGCAGTGAAAATTTGAGCATAAAGGTGGGGGATGGGGACAAAAACTTCCTTCTGGAAAGATCATTGGATTGGGCACTATAATCAAAACTTTATTCCAAGACTTACACATTCTCAGTCTCTAAAAAAATGACAAAATATCCCAAATGTGGACAGCACAAGGGTGGAATCTTTTGTTTAGAAGGACACTAAATGATTGGGAAATAGGGAGAGTCACAGATTTGCTTTTGGTACTCAATTCCTTCATAGGAACCACTAATGTTCCAGATAAACCAGTTTGGAAACTATGCAGGGAACTCAGTTAAATCAGTTTATTGGAAGAAGAACAAGGTAGTAAATCCATCTCTGGTTTGGCCATGGAAACTTATTTGGAAAGTTAAAATTCCATATAAGGTCTCTACTTTTGTTTGGTTAGTTTTGAAGCGGGCTTGTCTAACACAAGAGGCTCTACAAAGAAGAGGTCTTCAAATATGCTTAAGATGCCTACTTTGTGGGAAAGATGCAAAAACAAATGAGCATTTATTCCTACATTGTCAGATGACTGCACATCTATGGCACATTTTCTTTTGTATCCTAGGGGTGAAGTGGGTGTTACCAAGATCAACTCTAGAACTCCTATGCAACTGGAAAGAAATTGGAAGAAGGAAGGCAAAGGAAGATTGGTGGCAGTTCATTCCAGCTTGTATTTGGTGGTCAATTTGGAAGGAAAGAAACTCAAGACAATTTGAAGATAAAGTAACTCCATCCAAATAGTTAAAATAAAGTGTCTTAGTCTCTTTTATTTTTGGTGTAAACAAGACATAGTGGGGGAAGTAGGTGATTTGGTAGATTTTCTAGGCAATGTGTAAGTTGTAACTAGCATCATTACCTCCTGGCCACTGTTTTTGGTTGCTTTACCTGTAAAGTTTCACATCAGCATAAAAATGCTGATACTTTTGGATGGAATAGAAATGTTACCTTATTCAAAAAAGGATGTGTCATAAATGAAACTGAAAATGTTCTTAAGATAAATAGAGGACGTTCAACGTGTTATCAACACTGGTAAGAAGTACCTGGATGGCAGATGGACATAAAGGGCAACAAAATAAAATTTTAGACTTGGATGATGTTTAACTTTAAACAAATACATCTTTTTTATTAGTTCTTTTAAGCATATATACGTTGGATCAAATTATTGTACACAATCTGTATGGAAGTCCCCTGTGACAAAGTTGAGCCTTCCAAACTTAATTTCTCACCCGAACTCAAGGTCGTCATCACATACAGGATGCAACTCGATTTCTCATGGGAGTGTCTAACCCATTAAGCTATATTGTAAGTTAGAGAAAGAAACTAGTGGCAATTGTTGGATATGACATGACAACTCACAAGTTGAATATTTCAGGAGTTCAATGAACACATAGAAAACCACAACAACAACATATCCAATGTAATCCCGCAAGTTGGGTAAGGCATAGAAAACCACATCCCTATTAATATTTCAACTACATGGGTTAACTGGTGATTGGATAAGGAAAGGTGAAGTGGTAAATCAAAAGTAGGAGTTCAAAACAACTTTTCTCTCTACCCGCAAGGGTGGCTCAGTTGGTTGAGCATGAGGCTTTCATAATGGAGGTCTCAGGTTCGAAACCCCCTGCTTACGAAAGTAGGGGATTTGCCTTCTGGGTCGAGCTCGTCGCACATGGCTTGCCTAGTGCGGGTTATCTCTCCTGTGTGGTTTGCGGGCTATTGCACAGGAGCGGGGTTTACCCTGTGCGCACCCAAAAAAGGTAGCGGCTGCGGGTTCCCTTGTTAAAAAAAAAAAAAAAACTTTTCGCTCTAACCGGTCCTTTAGAAACACTTCACTTCCTAGCTTACTTCCTTTCATCTTTTTTCCCTTATTCCTTGAGCATTTGAACTCTTACTGTTAGCAAACACGATTCCTCCAATACAGAATATATAATTCAAAATGCATCACTTAAGCGTAAATTCCCAGCATTTCAAGAAATTAATTTTGACTTGATCAAGTAGTAACCTTCAATCAAAGAATACTTTTTTCAAAGTGTTTGATAAATAGACCTCAACAATAATAAGCAATTAGTAAATGGAATAAAGCAAGTGAAATCTGAATTAGGGAACAACATGATGGCAAATATCACGACTTTAGAAAGGAAAATAAATCGGAAAATTACCTATTCAGAAGAAACAACGTACGATATTTCTGGAAAAGGCAACGCCTATATGTAGTGGATT
Source organism: Lycium ferocissimum (assembly GCF_029784015.1). Classification (NCBI taxonomy): domain Eukaryota; kingdom Viridiplantae; phylum Streptophyta; class Magnoliopsida; order Solanales; family Solanaceae; genus Lycium; species Lycium ferocissimum. The sequence goes on along the minus strand of NC_081345.1, from coordinate 6,928,617 downwards.
TGAAAGTATAATAATAAGGAGAAGAAAATGGGAGATTATATTGCTGATGAAACCATATGTTCTCACGCTCGCACAGCTACTGACGAATCTAATTTTGCTTTTCCAAAAGGAGGAAAAAGAATAAAGTGTGAGGTAGCATAGACACAAAAGAGTCATAGAGCCCGTTTGGAGGGTCCGGAACCAAAATCACTTAATAAAAAATCAAGTGAACCAAAATACCCCAATAAAAAAAAAGTTATAAAACTACTTTTAGTCGCGGTAGAAAAATCTGCATTAAAAGCGATTCACGAAGACGAGCCGTTAACTGCTTTAGCGCAGTATTTTACTGCGCTAAAGAAATTTTCATTTTTTGCATAGCGCAGTATTTTACTGCGCTATAGCTGGCACACAAAAAAAAAAAAAAAATTTTGCAACACTTAATGTTTTTTTCCATATTTGGAACAACGATTAGTCGTGTGTCAAGACTCCAAAATGACAATATTTTATATAGAACCTGATATTTTTTTCTGCGAACAATAATGTAAGCCCAATACATCAAGTATACGTAGACGTTCAGATAGTCATTTTAGGGGTTGAAAAGGTGCCCGAAGTAAGTTTTGTTTGAAAAAATTTAGTGTTTTTTATACTTTGACCAACGATTAGTCGTGTGTCAAGACTCAAAACATCAATATTTTATATAGAAAGCTCGATATTTTTTTGCGTACAATAATGTAGGCCCAATACATCAAGGATACGTAGACGTTCAGATAGTCATTTTACGGATTGAAAAGGTGCCCGAAGTAAGTTTTGTTTGAAAAAACTTAGTGTTTTTTTTCATACTTTGAACAACGATTAGTCGTGTGTCAAGACTCCGAAACGTCAATATTTTATATAGAACCTGATATTTTTTTCTGCGTACAATAATGTAGGCACAATACATCAAGGATATATAGACGTTCGGATAATCATTTTAAGGGTTGAAAAGGTGCCCGAAGTAAATTTTGTTTGAAAAAATTTAGTGTTTTTTTTCATACTTTGAACAACGATTAGTCGTGTGTCAAGATTCCGAAACGTCAATATTTTATATAGAACCTGATATTTTTTTCTGCGTACAATAATGTAGGCACAAAACATCAAGGATACGTAGACGTTCGGATAGTCATTTTAGGGGTTGAAAAGGTGCCCGAAGTAAGTTTTGTTTGAAAAAACTTAGTGTTTTTTTCCATACTTTGAACAACGATTAGTCGTGTGTTAAGACTCCGAAACGTCAATATTTTATATAGAACCTGATATTTTTTTTGCGTACAATAATGTAGACATAATACATCAAGGATACGTAGACGTTCGGATAGTCATTTTAGGGGTTGAAAAGGTACCCGAAGTAAGTTTTGTTTGGAAACTTTAGATTGTTTTATTTTTTAAGATTTTAATTTAAGCGTGTTATTTTTTAATCAAGATATAACTTTATTTTGAATATAAATATAATTCTAAAAAATATAGGAAGAAAAACTAGTTGTAAAGTGGTCAAACTTTAGATGGTCATAACTTTGCGCTCGGACGTCCGTTTTACGCGTTTTTTTTTTAACTTGCGTATTTTTTCGAGATCTATGCGGACAAACTGCCTGTACATTTGTTTTGGGTGCCGATTTTTAAAAAAACACCTTTTATCCCATTCGATTTCAATTTTCCCCAAATTAGCTCCGGAATTTTCGATTTTATTTACTTATAAGATGATGATACGCAATAGATTTCAACGTAAAAATCCGGGGTAATGTAGGTTTGTGAATGTCAATTTCACTTACGCGGTTTCAATTTTTGAAAATAAAGCTGACTAATTTTCTCGACACATAAAGTTGACTAAAATAACCTTACAGGCAAACAAAACTTACTTCGGGCACCTTTTCAACCCCTAAAATGACGATCCGAACGTCTTCGTATCCTTGATGTATTGAGCCTACATTATTGTACGCAGAAAAAAATATCAGGTTCTATATAAAATATTAACGTTTTGGAGTCTTGACACACGAATAATCGTTAGTCAAAGTATGGAAAAAACACTAAGTGTTGCAAAAAAAAAAAAAAAAAAAAAAGGTTTACCAAATTTTATTTTTTTTTAGTGCTAGCTATAGCGCAGTAGGAGTCTTGACACATGACTAATCGTTGGTCAAAGTATGGAAAAAACACTAAGTTTTTTCAAATAAAACTTATTTCGGGCACTTTTTCAACCCCTAAAATGACGATCCGAACGTTTACGTATCCTCGATGTATTGAGCCTACATTATTGTACGCAGAAAAAAATATCAGGTTCTATATAAAATATTGACGTTTTAGAGTCTTGACACACGATTAATCGTTGGTCAAAGTATGAAAAAAAACACTAAGTGTTGCAAAAAAAAAAAAAAAAAAATTTAGTGCTAGCTATAGCGCAGTATGCTATGCAAAAAAAAAAAAAAAACTTTAGCGCAGTATTTTACTGCGCTAAAGGTAATTTTGTAACTTTTTTTTTTGTTGGGGTATTTTGGTTCACTTGGTTTTTTATTGAGTCATTTTGGTTCCGAACTCCCGTTTGGATGGGCTTATAAGCTGATTTCAGTTTTTTTTTAGTGTTTGACTGGTCAGCTTAAAGGCATTTTGTGCTTAAAATAAAATCAAAAAAATAATTGAATCTGTTTAATTTAGTTTATCTAAAGCATCTTATAAGCTGAAAATAACTTATAAGCCAAAAAAAAAAAAATTGGGCTATCTAACTTTTTTTAAAAAAAAATTATAAGCTATTTGCAACTTAAAATAAGCCCATCCAAACAGGCTCATATTCACCCATATTGTACTTCTAACATAAATTTATACTACTTATTAACCTTTGGTGAACAAAAAAAAAAAAAATACTCTCACCCCTCAATAAAATATAATACTCCATACCTATATCTCTATATATAGGGAAAAGGGTCAAATGTATTGTTTATCGTTTGGATTTACCTCCGTTAAAATTTTGGTTCATATTTATCCTTCCTGTTAGCAAACTTGTTAAAAATACCCCTCTAACTACCCGGAGGGGATTTTTTGCCAAACAAGAAAGAAGCATCACCACTTGGGTAAAATTCAAATCATCTAAAGATTTTGGAATTGGTCCAGTAAGGGTCTCCTCCGTTCACTCTCCTCTCCCTATTAATTCTCCTAAAATTCCAAACCACCAATCGAAATAGAGGATAAGCAGTTAATTCCACACCAAATAGCTTCATAATGCTCGACCCAATGCATACCTCAAAGATTCAATCGCTGATTTCCCAAGTCCCACCTTCGAGCTCTTCTTAGATTCTCCATTAAAGTCCATTTGAAGCTTTGTAGAAAAAGAAAAAAAATCCAGAACTTTGAGTGTCATTTGAACTAGAACTTGACTTTTAAATTGAAATTGCTTGGCTCAAAATTGTGCTTACACAGGTTAGCGGCTGGTGGAGAGGGTGGGGTTGATGGTGATGACACATGTATCAATAAAATCACTCAACTTTGATCTATTATCTCAAAAAATCACTCAATTATATATATCATAAAAAAAAATTAACATGATAATATTAATTAATTATTTTATGCCACATAAACGTAGGCCTCACAATAAAATAAAATAAATTCATATTTTTATACCCACACCATTTGGAACAAGTCCAACTAAAGAAGCTGCAAATGACTGGGGTTTTACAAATATATATTACCCGGATATGTGGAATAATAATCACCAAGGAATCAACTTAGCATATCAGTCAACCATAACTCAGGTAATGGTTTTACTTTAAAATTTACTATAATTTGAATGTTTTCTCTATCAAGATCTTTATTTCTTTATTTTTTATTCACAAGGAACCAAATGAAGAACCAATAATAGCTATTCAAACTGATGTATTGACTGCTCAAGGTATCGATGAAGTTGCAATTGAAGGTGTTGAAACTGCTGGACCATCTGATACTTCTAAGAGAGGCTGGCTATTTAAGAGAAAAGTTATGGAGGAGTATATTGTTGAAGTTCAGAAGAAGACGACTCGAACTCGTAGCAAAGTGTAGGAACTATCTTTGTAATTTTTTGTGGTTATGTCAAACACCTATTATGACACAGTATGTTGTGTCTTCTCTTTTTGTTGTTGGCAAACATGGTGCTCATAACAGCCAAAGTTATATGTAATGAGGGTTAGGGCTCTGACTCTATAATTTTGCATGATTAATGTTATATGTGTATTTGTTAACTGATTTGTAGCGGTAATAATTAATTGTGGTTTAGGGCATATTGTGGTAATATTTATGATTGATGGGGGACTAGTAGTACTATGTGTATCTCCGTGTGGCTTTTTTGCATGCTTTGTGATGGTTTTATAAAAAATATTAAGGAGTGCTTACATGTTTTTCTGGGCTTGTCTCAGTCCTGAGAGGTGATGGATCTGGTACTTGGAGTGGAACTTGTTCATTTTTTAGGTAATAAGATATGTGTAAATTACCATAATTATTTTGATTTACTCTCCAAGTTATATTGGCTAAGTAATTATTTTGATCCAACCTAATTTTAAGAAAACAGTGAGAAGAAGGTATAGATAAGGGAAAAATGGGTTTTGGATGAAGGGTTGGTGAGTGGGTGTGGATATAAAGATATGGATTTATTTTATTGGGGGGCCCACGTCTATATGGCATAAAATAATTAATTGATATTGTCATATCAGATTTTTTTTTATAACATATGTAGTTGAGTGATTTTATGAGATAATAGGCCAAAGTTGAGTGATTTTATTGATATGTAGCAAAGTTCAATGACTTTACTACATAATTTCTCAAAGTTCAATGACCTTTTGAGATATTTACCCGTGATGACACTCAGCATGATAAGTGACGACGGGTGAGGGTCGGGTTCAGAAATAGGTTTTTTCTTTTATTTTTTTTGCAGAAGTAGTCTTTTAATTAATAAAATTGTTTTTAAAAATATATTTTTTTAACTCTATAATTCATTTATTATTAATTTTAGGTACAAAAAAAATCTGATTGTGACACGTATTCCCTCCGTTAGTTAGAGGGGTATTTTTAACAAGTTTGCTAACGGTAAGGGTAAATATGAACCAAAACTTTAACGGAGGGTAAATCCAAACTATAAACGATACTATAAGGGTAAATTTGACCCTTTACCTATTTATATATCTATAAAATAAGGAAAAGTAATACATCCCTTAACTTTGCGATTTAGAGCGGATATATCTCTCGTTAAAAAAATGGTGCATATATAACTCTGTTGTTATACAAATGATGCAAATATATCCTTATTCTTGGCATGATTTTTTTAAAAGAATCATTTAGCTTGTAATTTTGTTAAAAAAATACCGTGTGGCTTTAAAAAAATAAGTCTACCTATTTTTTTTAGTAGACATACTTTTTTAAAGCCATGTCGTAATTTTTTTTCCTGGTGAGTCAGGTCTGATTCGTTTACAAAAATAGGCAGACTTATTTTTTAAAGCCAAGCAGATATTTTTTTTAAAACGAACAACAACCCACTAGAAAAAAAATTCATTGTGACTCTAAAAACATAAGTCTACTAAAAAACTGGATAGACTAATTTTTTTAAAGTCACGTGACATCTTCTTAATTAAAAGATAGGCTAAATGATTTTAACAAAAAAAATCTAACAGCGAAAGGGGCATATTTGAACCATTTTTGTAACGATAGGGATATTTTTACACTATTTGTGTAACGGCAGGGATATATATGCATTATTTTTAATAGTAAAGATATCCGTCTAAATCAAAGTTAAGGGATATATTTGCACCTTTGCCCATAAAATAATAACAATGTTAAAAGGATGAAAATATTGATCAATTTATATACGCTTTAAATTTAGGCTTAATGCATATGCAGGCCCTTAAATTTGTCTGTTTTTTCTATTTGGCACCTCAACAAAGTCTTATTCCCATTAAACACCTAATGTTACTTAAAAGTGTGTCTATTAGACATATCCTGATGACATGGCATATACCCTGATGACGAGGCATACTTTGTGTATCGCACTGCTTTTTTAAGAGAGTGAAACAATCCCAAAAAAAAAAAAAAAAAAAAAAAAAAAAAATCTTTCATCTTCCCTTCTTTGTTGCCACCATCTCCATTCACCAACTCTTAGGGGTGGGCATAGTATGGTATTTGAAATTTCGATACGATAATTTCGATTTCTAAAAATACTATCTCATTACCGTACCAAGTTAATTCGATATGGTTTGGTATTTTAAAGTTCAATTTTGATATTTTATGGTACGGTAAATCGATATCATAATTTATCCGACTTTGACTTACATATACTCATGTCGTGAGGAATTATGACTTCCGCTACATATACACAAAAAAAAATATTTAAATCAAGATAGAGTAGTCAAAATTTCAATATTTAAATAATTAATTTTCTAATAATACTAGTTTACATATTTATTAATATTATAATACTAAGATATATGAATTATATATGTAATATACTTAGGTATGGTATTCGATATTTTCTTTTGGATA
>NC_081345.1:6890789-6922019 GCF_029784015.1 Lycium ferocissimum | reverse complement strand
TTATGAATGATGCAATTTAATTAATTTTTTTTTTTTTTTTTTGCATGAACGCTGCCATTTTGACTAACTTTTGATTAATTATTAATGAACAAGTTTAAGTATTCGTAAAGAACTTCAAGCTAATGTCACCGAAGCTTGAACGAAAATAGCGTTCGAGCACTTTTCAACCTCTAAAACGGTCATCCGAACTTTTGTGTATCCTTGATGTGTTGATCCTACCTAATTAATCGCACAAAAATAAGTAGGGTTCTATATAAAATATTGAAGTTTCGGGGTCCCGAAGCATGATTAATCTATGGTCAAAGTACGTTAAAAAGTGTAACGAAAGAAGGGTTAACCAAAAGAGCAGGAAAAAAAAAAAAAAAAAGACAAAGCGCTATAGCGCAGTAAATTCTTGCTTATAGCAAGCAATCTGAGCCGTGTCCGTTAACTCTTTAGCGCAAGATAATTCTTTGCGCTAAAGGCATTTTCGTAACATTTTTTTTTGTTGGGGTATTTTGATCGAAACTGTTTTTTTTTGGGGCATTTTGGTTCCGGACTCTTCAGATCTACTCTTTTTCTTCACATTCATCGCATAAAAAAATTCAATTTAATAAATAACATGGAAAATAGAAGGTACCTAATTATTAGGTTGATTTATGAAAACAAAAGGCAAGTTTTGTCCTTTGTCAAGTACAGGGACGGTGAAAAAAATACAGCAGCGGTGGAGGAAATACGCTGGTAGAGAAAAAGGGCCATCGGGGAAAAATCCCACAGTGAAGAAGAAAAAGATTGGAAAAAATACATACCCAGTTATCTCATTCAGACCTTCGATGCCATTGCTTGGTGAATAAGCTCTTTTTGACTTTGCTTTCTTGGTTTGTGACTGTACAACTTATGTGTCATTGTTTTATTGGCTTTGTTGCCACATCACTCGCGTTTGGAGCTCGCGTATTTGATTTTTGGGCCTGATTGTTAATTGAGGATTTAATAGACATACTTTTAAGTAGCATAAGGTGTTCAATAGAAACAAAGCTTTATTGAGGTATCAAAATGAAGAAAAAAAAAAGATAAGTTTAAGGGGCCACATAGGCATTAAGCCTTAAATTTATATTATTTTTTAAATAGTAATGTCCGAAAACATAAAAATATTTCAATTATTATAGAGTCCAAAACTCTAATAAATTAACTTATTTTGAATTATGACTTCTACCCGTGGGTATTGGTTATTCAAACAAGGAGACTAAAATAGGTTTCTTTCGAATTCGAAGTGTACTGTATTTTTGCATCAATTGACCCATTTTAATGTAGAGATTTTCGAGGGTGTAGAGGATAATTTGAGTCACACCTTTCAGTTTGTTCCTAGAGTAAGTGTGAATTTCATCACTAACCTCTGAAATTTTTTCCTTCCTTAGTCTTCTTCAATTCTAAATCACATTTAACACTCTCGGCTATGATGTTCCTTGAATCAGGTTCTTTCTTGATCAGTAAGGATTTGCCTTCTTCATCTTCAGAGTATGAGTTAGCCATTAATGCAAAAACTTCCTTGTTATCTCTCATGGACCAATCATCCTCTTTTTTATCAATTCTTGATGCTTCTTCATAGTTTGCTTGAAAAGTATTCCATATTTACTTTGCAGTGTTGCAAGAGAGGATTTGATCATGTAACGCAGGTCCAATACCCTTGAGAAGAAATTTCTTGACTTTGTCATTTAGCTGAGATCTTCTATATACTCCTTCTTGTATTGCTCCCTGGTTTTGGGACCAGTTCCTTTGCCTTCTTTGCCCTGCGCTACGGGAATCCTTGGACCATCTTGAATTATATCGCAAACCTCTATATCTTTTGCAATAACAAAGTTCTGCATTTTTTACTACCACCATTGATAGTGTTCTCTCTTGGAATATGGTGGTCTTGTGATTGATAGACCTTCTTGAACTCCTAGAGGTGCTTATTGAAAGATCTAGCTCTGCTACTTATCGATAATTTGCTATGACTTATGAGGTCATAAACTGAAAGAACTAGGTTCTTTTAGCAACTATGTAAGAAGGTAAAGTGCGGAATACTAAATCAACACAAGTATTTTCACGTGGAAAACTCCTTGTTCAAGGGAGGCAAAAACCATGACCTATCACTTATAGGATTACCTCAACTCTCCACTACAACACGAGCAACTTTTAAGGTTACAACGTCTTGTACACCTAAGGAATTGACCCTAACAAACACTACCCCAATCCTCAACAATTCTCCATAATTGTTGGTATAATTTCTTCAAAGACTCCACCCAGTCTATGTCCTTTACAACTCAATAACAACCTAATATAAATCACTATGAATGTAAAGATTACAAATAAATTTTTGAGAACTAAACTATGCAACAAGAACAATATTGATTGTACTTGATAGGACAGGTTCTTTTTCATAGTTTATTCATCCAAGTTGAAGAACAAATGTGATAAGATCTGGCTCTTATTCTCTCTTTGTAGTTGAGTCTCTCGTCTTCAACATGCACCAATGTGATGCTTTATACGAGAGTAAAATAGCCGCTTGTAGTTCTCCCAATCCAACCAAAATTTGGTTTAATTAATTATAAGAAATCAATTCTCGTTTGATTTGGATTTGTCTCACATGTACGACTTCTCCTTCTCCTAATCCCAAGCTAATTCCATGTGTTCAATTATGATAAAGTTTTCATATCTTGAACTTATATTCCTTGTAGAATTGGATTATGCCTTAATCCTAATTCTCCTAAGTTTCCTTTTGTGTGCTTGGAACAACTTCTTCTTCGTAGACCAAACAATCTCCGCGTGTCTGAAGGACCTAGTTCTCTCATCAATCCCGCATCTGTGTTGCCTGCTTCACCAGTTCTTTTTGGAGATCTGTTAAAGACCCGATTCTTGTACTTCTTTTTTATTCTTTCTTGTGCATGAATTGTCATTTGTACAATATTTTTTCAATTATCCAAATTCCATAACATCATCAAATGATATTGAGATAAAAGCAGCTCAACATAGGAGATGACACGTGATAATCAAAGTCTAGTTAGATCCAGATCAGCAGAGATGACTCCAGTCAGGATACAAGGTCACCTCGGGTGAAGATTCTAGTTCACTCTAGACCCGGTGCAACGATGACAACTTGCTTCACCTTAGAGTAATATGGTCGGTAGGTCATCTGTGACCCGACGAGATAAGCATCACCAAAAAATCGACTCCGAAAAATCCGAGATTCATCTCAGCAATTACACACCCACATACGTAATAGGCTCAACATGCAGATAAACGATCATTATGAGGGCTTAATACGTGCAAGACGTTACTTAGGGTTTAGACTACAAATGTATCTCTTCCTCTCACTTGTAACATATATGATTTTCATCACTGCTACTGTTAAGCTCATAGAGTATTATGTAACAAGCAAGCTAGCAATTACTTTTTCAGTCGGACTGCTTGACAATACGTATTACGTTGGGCTCCACTGAATAATCTCTTGACTTTCTTGTTTTATTGCTTTACAATTTGTTTTACTTATTATTTCAATGAATCATTAAAAGCAAGTCCTTAATTAGTATTTGATCATTATAATTTGCGTGTTCTTGATCTTTAAATATAAATTTAATTATTATTCTAAATAACATATTTAGGGGTAATTTTGCATAGACTATTTTACCTCTTGTCAATTTGAACATTAAACCAAGTGTGAATTACAACGTCAATTTGAACATTAAACCCAGTGTGAATTACAACCCAATATATGAATTTTTGTCAATGGTAGATTTTATTTGGCCTAGATCAAAATTCCCATTTTCGAAAAAGGAAAAGTGAAAAACTAGAAAAAAGAAAACAGTGAAAAGGAAAGCATAGAATAGAAAAAGAAAAGAAAAAAAGATGTGCATAATAATTATCGTCTTTGTATATGTCGTACACGAAAAGACATTGAAATTGGAAACTGCTTTTAAAGCGGGGGGGCGCAGATAGGTAGAAGTTGTTGAAGCAAATAGCAGATGCAGCGCCACTTGACACTCTTCCATTAACCTACACAACTAAATACACCAATCTTCGATTTCATTTTCTGGGTATGTGTGACTAATGACAAAATTGTGATACGTCCTTTTTAGCAGCAACTATATATTGAACCCCATTTCACTCTTCACTGTCTCTCTCTCTCTCTCTCTCTCTCTCTCTTTTTTCTTCGATTAATTAATAATTCTCGATCTTTCTACAGATAACTTTTATTGGGAGTGTTAAGTCTATGGCGATTGCAGCTGCAGCTGTTATCGTTCCTTTGGGTGTTCTTTTCTTCATTTCTGGTCTTGTCATTAATCTTATTCAGGTAAGATTTGGCTTTATTTTCTTTGTTTCTTTTTCGATTTGATTTGTCTGGATTTGAGTGTACAATAGCTACCCTAGTTAACGTTACCTTTATAAATCGGATTTTTAGTTTTGAGTATGCTGGAATCTAATTAGGCAATTAATTTTACTATTTTGAATAGCCATCTAGGGTATTACGTTTTCTCTCTTTCAATGTGATCTTTTTGGGAAAATTACGCTCTATGTCTATTTTTCAAATTACTTACGTCACCTAGCCCATACTTTTGAGTTTGTTACCCGATTTAGCTCATATTTGTGTATAAACACCTTGTATACACTATTATACACTTTATATTATGTTTAATGCTTTCCCCAGATATAATGTTGTATGATTTTGTATATTGGGCTACATGGCGTAATAATTTTTGAAAATTTCCCGAGTTGTTTTCTGGGGTTTGATATTACTGCCTTTTATGATGTATACTAATGTGAAATTGACGAATCTAATGGATATTGTGGTTAATGGTTGAATGACAGGCTACTTGCTTTGTCCTTGTACGGCCAATTTCGAAGAGCAGATACAGGAGGATTAATAGAATCCTTGCAGAGCTCTTATGGCTGGAACTTGTGTGGATAGTTGATTGGTGGGCAGGTGTAAAGGTAATGCACTTATGATAGGTTAATATGCATTTTTGTTTTGTTTTTGAGATAACGGTCAAAAACACACCTGGACTTTCACTTTTTATTGATTTTCACACTCAAACTATCAGTTGTTCTCTTTTGTATCTGAACTATCACTATCTATGTATTAAAACATGCCTCGAAGCTGATTAGGCCAATTCTTTTCGTGCCTGAACTATCACTATCGATGTATTAAAACACACTTTGAAGCTGGTTGGGCCAACTATTAGTTGTTTCCTTTTCCTACCTGAACTCCCAACTAGGTGCGGAACTCGCGAAAAAGTGATAGTTTAGATGTGTTTTTGACCATTTACTCTTGTTGTTTTGATATATCATAGCTCTTCAATCATTTGGAAGCAAGCTGACTTCCGTTGCACTGGTGTTTGTCCTCAGCCTAAGCTTATGATGCCTATTGTCACATACCCAAAAAATAAAAATGGAAAAAAAAGTAATAAGAGAATACAAAGCAGAATAATTGAAGAGGAACGGGACATATTCTCTTATTGATATGATTCCACTACGACCTGTATTTGATGGCTCAAGGAATAAGAAATTGCATTGTGCAAACTGAGACTACTGTAAAGAATTGAATTGATGAGAATTCTCATGATCCTAAAATTCACTAATGTGAGGGTTATGCTTGCAGTTTTATCTGTTGCACTGTCTTTTTTTCAGTTTACTAACAAAGTACTGTATGGGTTGGTTTGTCCTTTGTAGTTTTATCTACACGACCTATAGTGATTTCAGTTTAGTTTTGTGATCCAAATGAAAGTGTAGAGAGATAAATAGGCATTTTGGAGTTTTTGGAATTGGAAGCTAAGTTGGCGTCGTAATGTTTCGGAAAGCTTCCACTATAGGATTTGCTCTTGAATGGTTTTTCTATGTGATCTGAATGTTTTCACCTTTTTGCTTAAAAAAATCGCTCTTCATTGAAATAGTCGTGTCATACTTTTGCAATTGCAATGAGGCTTCCTTTCTTCTTGCCATTCTATCGAGCCGTATGCTGATTGTGTTTTTATCCTTTTATTTACAAATAGAATACTTCAACTTCATTTGAGCTAAAGAGAGCAATGATTGAGATATTATTTTAACATGCTTTTGCATTGGTTTTTCTTTTTATGCATGTCATATGAGACTTCTTTTTTCATTGATGAGGTTTTTTGGTTGCAGATTAAAGTGTACGCGGACCCAGAAACATTTAATCTAATGGGTAAGTTAATTATGTTTCCATTTTTATGCTGCGTAATATTGTCAGCTCAGTTTGATGCGATTGTTATGATTGGTATCAGCTCAGTTTGACGCGATTGTTATGATTGCTAAACATTGATCTTTCCAGGTAAAGAACATGCTCTTGTCATCGCTAATCACAGAAGTGACATAGATTGGCTTGTTGGTTGGATCTTAGCTCAGGTTGGTGTTGAAAGTTGATACTGTTATTTAGGATATGTTAGAATGTTCTAGATTCATTGATGTGTTCAGGCTAATAGCATAAAACATTGTTCCTAATTTTGTATAATTAGGAGTCTTTGGATATTGTTTAATAACTTTTCTTATTTCATATGTATAAACTCTCCTCCTCAAGTACTCTAAACTCTTGTATAAAACTATCTTGTGTATCGTCTGCAACCAATGCAAGTTCCTTTCTATTTTTGTCCTCTGTTTTCACAGTCTGCACCAGCCACCATGTTCCTCACAGGTTGGGGATGTATGAGCTCAGATACACTCTTAAGCTAAGCGATGTGATATAACCTATTTGCATTTATGCATGTAATTTTGAACCATCGGTAAACTAGCAATTTTACTCGAAGTTCTACAGAATTAAATCCATTTTTAGAAGATGCAATGATACTTGACGAAGATTTGGTCTTTTCACATCATAGCTCATAGCGGTTTTCCAATTGATCTCTGCTTATTGATTCTTGTATCTTTAAATCGCAGCGATCTGGTTGCCTTGGTAGCTCATTAGCTGTAATGAAGAAATCATCAAAACTCCTTCCAGTAAGTATTTGAAATAAATGTTTGAAGATATTACATCTTTTCCAGACTGCAGCTTATTTTCGGTAGCTCATTGCTTTTAGCATGTGTGAAGCTCTCAATTTCAAGATGATGTCCTAGTTACTTGTGAATCTGAATGTTAAAGATGTACAAAGGAATTGATGATAAATTAGATGTTCATTCTCCACAGTGGTATTAGTTTAACCTTGAGAGAAAGAGGCTGTTATCTTCATTTGTTTGAAAACAGTGGTAGATCCTTGACAGGAAGAAAATCATGATCACGCCTGGAATTTGGCTCAGTTTTTGTTGGTGAAGGCTAATAAACCTGTTGCCTTTTTTACTTGGGAATTGCTTCCTCCATCCCAATTTATATGACACTCTATCCGGTTCGAAAATCAGAAAATCTTAGCATTATTTTACGAATAACATTGTGTTATGTAACTTTTACAAAGTTGTAAGAGTTTCCTTATTAAAAAAAGGTTACAAGAGTTCAAATTCAAACTTTGTACAATGATTCTTTATTAAAATATTGCATTTTAGAATTTTGTGCCAGTACCATTAATAAATTATGTTAGTCAACTTAACATTTTAAATACCGTATCTAGTCAAGCACTACTATAAAATGGGACAAGGGGAGTATATGCTTACTGTATATGCCCCACTGCTCTTGGTTTATGTCCTTGTAGTTGATTTCTAGAGTATGGTCAGTAATATTTTGTATTCTGCAGGTAATTGGTTGGTCCATGTGGTTCTCTGAGTATCTTTTCCTTGAAAGAAGCTGGGCCAAGGATGAAAGAACATTGAAGGTATAGTTTAGCCAAATCATCCCAAAGCTTGTTTATTGTGCATTAAAATAATTTTTGAAAGAAGACGTGGCTATAATGAAGCAAATAGAAGATTCGTAAATGATTTTATTTGTCATATTTGGATATACTTTCTGTTTCTCTGGCTCATTGATGTGTGTTTTTTTAGCTGCTCTTATTATTCAAATTACTCCAACTAATAGTGTTTTTATATATGGGGGACCCAATCTGCAGTCAGGTCTTCAACGGCTAAGTGATTACCCTTTGCCGTTCTGGCTGGCACTTTTTGTTGAAGGCACCCGCTTTACACAAGCCAAGCTTTTGGCTGCTCAAGAATATGCTGCTTCAGCAGGGTTACCTGTTCCAAGGAATGTTTTGATTCCTCGTACTAAGGTGGGCAAATTATTTCCTTCTTTCTCCTCATAGGTCGTATTTCTAGAGGTAGAGTTTACAGATTGTTTCTCTTGAATCGTCAATATGATGATAGATCTGTCTTTCTGTAGTGCCTGAACCAAAGCACCTTGCGAAACATTTATTTTGTTGCGACACTCAAATTTGATTCTATCCTCCATTTTTTCCCCAATATGTTCTTTTGCTATTTTTTTTTTTTTTTGTCTTCTTAAGTTGAATTGGCTATTTTGATTTTTCATCAGATGTCCTACTTCTTCACATCTATTTGAAAGATATATTGTAGCTGAGGTTGGAATACAATGACAGTGTTATTACTGTACGGACAATCAAGTCGCTGTTTTGCGGGGTAGTTAAATTGGGTGATCAGTATCTTATTTTTGTTTAGTCTTTTATTAAGATGGCATTTGAGCCAACTTGCCCGCACCTCGACCAATCCTTAGAGTACCCGCTACCTCCCACTGGCTCAGGTAGCGGTGTAACTCTATCCACCAAGGCTTCGATAGAAGGGGAGAAATCTCCTTTTTTTTTTTCCCTTCTGCTAGGAAGGGTAATCATTGTTTGTTGAAGTTCTTTACTCAAAAATACTGTCAACAACCCACTCCCCCATGGGAAGAAGCTAAGTATGCCATGAGGAACTTAGCCTTAGAGTTAGCTGGTGGCTTTAGTTTCTTCTGCAGTGTTAAAATGTATGGAAACCTTCTACATATCAAAGACGCAGCTTGAAATTCGATGGGTTAAGCGTCTTGAAAAAGGTAAAAACAAAATAAAAGAGATTAAGAGGTACCACACTTGCTTAGGAAATCAGATAATCCTGCCAATCGCCTGGATCTCAAAATTAGCAGAAAACTACAGGAAAATCATAGCAATCTAAATAACTAGACTGATTCTTTCGAATTCACACTATTGTATATGTCAAGGTTGCCTCTGATGCAATACACTGATTAAGGTGTGCCAAACAGATTTTTCCTTAAACTTAAAATGGATTCTGTTTCACTTTAACTTGATTCTTTCGTTGCGTTGCTATCTCTTTAGTGTTTATCCTGAAGTAGTGTCTTTGTTTTTTGGTTAATTTCAGGGTTTTGTTACTGCAGTAAGTCATATGCGCTCATTTGTTCCAGCTATTTATGATGCAACAATATGCATCCCCAAAAGTTCACATGCACCTACAATGCTGAGACTCTTCAAGGGGCAGCCTTCTGTGGTAAATAAATCCATTAAGTTGGAACTCTAGTATTATGTTTAAGTATTTGCTAGTCGTTTTTGGCTTCAGACCACTGAAAAAAAATTCTAGGTGACTTCCATTTGTCAAGTGGATGGTTCATAGGGTTCTTTGGGATCTTGGTCTTGTCATGAATTTTTCCCACAAGGAACTTAACGGAGTGCCAGGTTACATTATATGAGCATGCCCTCCTTGGGGTGGGTCTGTTTCTCTTTTTCCTTCTCTATCGATGGATATTTGCAAAAAAACCTCCTATTCAAATTTGCTTGGTATAATTTGACTCGGCACAAAGTTTAAGAAAGAAATGAAGACTTAAAATTTGTGGTCCTAAACATGCCACAACAGTTGTCTGGCTATAACACTTTTGAAACTTATAGTTTTAAAGATGCCATAACATTTATGTGGTGGTAAAAGCTTCTCGTTGAGGGTACAATGAGAGTTTAAAGTTAATTGTGTCCCGACATAGAAATTTGCTTTTGTTTTTGGATTGGGGCTAAAATGAAACAGTGCGAAACAAGTTGGAAAAGAGAGTGTAGATTTGATTATTATTTTTATTGATAACTCTAATTTGATCATTAATGACATAATGCATCCTGTCAATGTGGCTCAACAGCTGTTCTTATAAAAGTTACAATAGCCAAGTTCAGAGCCGAACCTAATAGGGTTTCTTAAGCATGTTTGGGACTTAAGAGAGGCACCACAAATTCTGATAACTGGAAATACCTTGAGTCGTCAGGCTTAAGAGGGGCTTCGTTAGATGTTCTTGAAGCGGAGGTCCTAGAGGAAGCTTAATCCTAGAGGAAGCTTAATAGGGGCAGTGAAGTGGATCTCTTGTGGATAAGAGTGGAAGTGCAGGTTAAAGACCAGTGCATTTTGATAGAACGTCTTGCTTATGATTGCCACAACTGTAATGTGATGTGGGAGTTCCCATGGATGCCAATGGAGATATTGTAAAGATAATATTGCATGTACTTGGTGAATCATCACTCCGTTGGTCTGGTAAAATGTCCCAGTAAAGGAACAATACATAATGCGAGTATGAGAAAGGTGGCCTTTTAGAAATTGTATTGTGAGAAATGTGGAGTTTGGCATATCCTGTTCATAGATGTTAATGGAACCCACAACATTAAGCCTTGTATCTTTGTGGTGCCTTATAGTACTTAAATGTGCTGGGATCAAAATATCAAGAGTAGTTCTTTTTATTCCTGGTGTTTAATTGTTTATTTGCTTTTGTGCAGGTGCACGTGCACCTCCAGCGGCATGAGATGAAGGATCTGCCTGAAAATGATGATGCCATTGCGCAATGGTGTAGAGATATCTTTGTGGCCAAGGTTTGTCCTTGTTAAAAAATATTTATTGTTGAATGACCCTTTCTTGTGCTTGTCTGAATAACATGCGATCTCCTTGGAATGAGTCTCATATTTTTGGTGTTGTCTTGTGAACCTGCTCTCCACCAGGACAAGTTATTGGACAAACATATTGCTGAAGACACTTTTGGAGAAGAAAAGCTTCAAGACATAGGCCGCCCAGTGAAATCCCTTGTGGTAAGATACTTGATGATTATGCTGGGGACTTCGGTGTACTACTTTTGTATATGAAACTAACACTTGTCTCTCCTAAATAACAGGTAGTCGCATCTTGGTCATGCATTCTTATCTTAGGAACCATAAAATTTTTACAAGCAACTGCTTTATTGTCGTCGTGGAAGGGTATTGCAATTTCAGCTGCTCTCATGGCCGTTATTACAGTTCTTATGCAAATTTTGATTAATTTCTCCAAGTCAGAACGCTCTACAGCTGCCAAGGTTGCACCAGCAAAGGAAAAGAACGTGAATCAGCCTACAGGGAATGGGCAGGACAAAACGAACTAATTATCATTTTCATCTGAGATAGCAAATGATCCCTAAGCTTGTAGACTTATCACATGAATTACAAGATGATGTTTGTATTATATAGTAACTTGCTTGTCTATTTTAGACCTGTAATTTTGGCCAAAGTGAACGTAATTTCTGTTCATTTTTTGTTTCTAAAGATGCAGGTTCCATGTTTGGTCAATTCATTAATGGTTACAGTTAAAAGTCCGCAATGTTGGTAAACTGCATGACTTTATGCTGCCATACTTTGGTATGCCTATTGTGAAACTGAAGTGATTTATAAGAGAGCCAAAGGGAAAGCAGTATAAGGAAACATAACTAGATGTTGAAAGGAGATGACTATCATCTATTAGGAGAATGATAACATTACAGTTTGATGAAGATTCTCATGTCCTTGCAGCCAACATATAAGGATTGGACTTGAAAGAATCTGAAGTCGATTCCTCAACCTACTTGAGATGCGAATGGAGTTAAGGAAGAGAGCCTTGGAAATAAAGGAGTCTCATTTCTGTGCACTTAATGAATTTGAATACACATTTGACTATATTAAATTGTTGTATATGATCTGAATACGACTCCTTCCTCTTTAAAATGGGTGTCCACTTAGTTTTTAGCACACCCTGAAGAAAATACTAACTCCTAGAAAAGAATAGGTATTTTGATTAAACTATTTTTAATTAGATACTATCCAATTAATATAGTTTTTTGGACTTTTATTTTGAATCAATAATAAATATGTTAAGTAGACACTTGTTATGAACCGGAGAGAGTAAATATTAGACGGTTTGTTTTTTCAAAGCCTTAATGTATAAAACTTGTTTTTATTTAACAATGTACTCCATTCGTCCATTTGTATTTGTCCACTATACTAAAAAATAGATGTTTATTTTTACTTATCTAGTTTGAAAAATCATGAGATAATTTAACATTTTATACCTATTTTATCATTTTTATTAAGTAGTATAATTATTTCTAATTCATTTCCTAACAAATAATAAATAGGGGTGATGCAGTGAGATTACCATTTTATTTATTGCTTCTTAAGGGGTGTGTCAAGTCAAATATTGACAAATAAACATGGACGGAGAGAGTAATAAATGTAAAACTTAATAAATACTAAATTAATCTGATACTACATAGAACCAAAATATTCTTTAAAAATTATATGGTGATTGGTGGTGGTGATATCTAGCAATGGTTGTTGTGGACGATGATTGGGAATGGTGTTGGCTAATGGGTGGGGTGTGGGCTGTAGCTAGTGGTGATGGTGGATTGACAACAGAAGTAGATGGTAATAGTTGGTGGTGACGGTTGTGGTGGACGATAGAAATAGCTAATAGTCATAACAAATAATAATGGTGATTGACGATATATAATGTGGTGACCGGTGATTGTTTGTTGTGATAATGGTGATTGTATGTTGTGATAATGGTGGTTGCCAATACTTTTCAATTTGTTTCCCCTCGAGGGGTGGTATCTCGAAATTTTCAACTGTGTTTGTGTGGGGGGTTGGGGAGTGGGTGGTGGGGGTGTTGAAGGAGATGTACATTGCGGCAAATTTTTCCTTCACTAAGCCAAATTCTACACATTCCTAGGAGGCCTAGAATTCTTCGGCGGCCGTTACTTCCATCAATGTCTCCTCCAATTTACGATAAATACAGAGTAACATTTAATGCCATTCATAGTTGGATCTGCTTTGAATTTTGGGGAATTGAGACATCATAGGATTATGAAGAAAATTTATGAGGGGATTGAAAAGTTTTCAGAACACTAGAACAAACTCCGCTCACTTTTACTAGAACAAACTCCGTTCACTTTTACTTATCTACGATCAGTGGCGTATTTAGCATTGTAGGTGGGGTTTAATTGAATCTCTAACTTTTAACGCGGTTCATAAATTTATTTGTAAAAAAATTATTAAAATTATATAAATAGTAGATATGAACCCATAATTTTAAAAATATAATAAGTTAAATATTAAAAATCTTAAGATTGAACCTATAGAATTTAAATCACGGATATGTGCCCACTATATTAAAAATATATTTTCACTTTTACTTTTCACTTTCAATATATCAAGAGATTTTTTTTTTTTAAATTTTTTTTACCTATATCATTAATTACTTATTCCCTAAATTATTTCTCAAGACCAAACGTCAATTAATATGAGTATTGCGGAAAGATACTAGAGTCATTCGCACAAATGCCCCTATTTTGGGGTGGTCTTAATTTTTTCCCTTCAACACTTTTTTGCACGTCATAACTTAAGATTTTGCTCGGTATATGTATCAAAATATCCCACAAGTTTTGCCGGACACAACAAAACTTTCATCACTCAACAAAATTTGAGAACTACTACATAACTTATGCCGCATAACTTATCTCCTACATAACCGAGCGAGGCAAAAGTTCAGTTTCCCAAAATAAATGTTACAAAACTTACGCCGAGCGAAACAGATCTGGATATTTTCATTAAATGAGCAGCAAGGGGCGAACATTAAAGACCACAGATATGAGGGACGAAAATTAAAGACCACATATATGAGGGACAAAAATTAAAGACCAATGCGTTTGAAGGTTAATCCGTGCAAAAACTTCAACATACCCATATCAATTAGTATGTCTTAAGGATGTCCAAAATCCAAATTGGACAACTAAAAGTGAACAGAGAGTAATTTCTTAAGATAATTTTGTAACAAACCACTCCCTCTCCCTTCGTTTCATTTTACTTGGCCTTTGTTGATTTGGTGAGTTACTTATTATGGATTTGTTTTACCAAATTATTCTTATTTATTATACTTTGGAAATCTATGTTGGACTACTATCACTTTTATACAGTTAATTAATGATAAGAAAAATATTGAAAGAAAATCATAAATATTTCTTGATATGCTAAAATGGACTTTCTCTTCTGCTACTTCGGATGCATGGTTATGATCAACTGAAACAGGACAGAATTCATGCTTGAGGCAGCAACTCATGGCTTGACATGAGACACCATAGGGACACAATCTTGTAGGATTTTCCTAGGCTTGCTAGTAAAGATTAGATGTGGTTGTTTTGACAATAGATGTAGAAACTGGACATTTGACTATTTCTGGAGTTACCTAACCTGTTCACCAAAACTTATTTATTAACCTTTTCCTTTGGTTAATTTTTAGACCTAGCGAAAAATAAGGCAGTAACACACAATTGAAAAAGAAGAGAAGATTATGCAGGGAACACGTATAAAAAGAAAATCGATATGGCCAATACTAATTATTTAGATTTAGGCTTAGTCATGATAGACTATATCTTAGGTCTAATGTTCGCTAGGAATCTTTAGTTTTGTCAGCGATCTATATGTCGATAGAAATATGAACTTTTAGAACTAAAGAATCTTTTTTCCCCTATCATATTGGACTAGAACAGACATAAATAAAGCGACATGAATACTGACTAGTGAGAATTTATATAGCCAATCCTAGTTTACTTGGGATTGAGGACTAGGGGCGGAGCTAGCCCTTCAGGCGCGGGTCCGGCCGAACCCAGTAGGCAGGTCCGAATCATATATTTGTATTACATTTTTTGTCAAATATGTAAAAATTATTAATTTAGAACCCAATAACTTTAAAGAATTAGAAGTCTGAATCCACAAGCTTCAAATCCTGGCTTTGCCTCTGTTGAGGACATATTATTGTTGTAACTCTTGAAATGGCTATAGATGTTGCACTTGATAAGATACCTGTAGTTTACCTCATTTAGATTCACTCCTGCAAATGTTGCCGTGGTGGACAGTTGAAGGAATCAAAATCTAATTTTGGTGTTGACTTCAGTGTTCTTTGGACTTAAAAGATTTAGTCTTACATATCTATAAAAGCATTCTCTCTGAGGGTAATTGAGTGAAATTCATTTTGTATTGTATAAAAAGTTACTTCATTGTATATAGGCTCCCGATTAAAAGAAATAAGATACTCTATTCCATTATACACATCAATCGGGTTGAAAAATCAAATTTTGTCTCTCTTGAAATCCTGAATATGCACTAAATACTTAATTGTACTAATCCATGTCTCTCTCCCATCAATCGGTACTAGTTAAAACCATGAAAAATCCTCTATTTTTTTTTTGATTTCCCATTCAATGTTAAGTATCCGCATTGGGACCCGACTAAATTGGAATTCGTACCGCGTAGTCCCACATTGGGGGGTAAACCACTCCCTAACAATAGTGACTCCGTATTCCAAGGGGACTCGAACTCGAGACCTCTTGGTTAAAGGATTGAGTAATCGCCACCACACCACAACACTTGTTAGTGAAAAATCCTCTATTTGATTGATGCAAAATGCGAAACAAAAAAGGGGGAAAAAATCAGCCACTAGGAATAAAATCATGCACTTTATCCACTTTCGACAGAAAAAGGAGATATGAATTAATATTTTCATTGAATCCGTTAGGACTGGAGAATAGATTTCTATTTTCAGTGAAACTCTTCTAATTATTGGTAAGATAATTTTCTCACAAAATGTGATATACTGTATTAAGTTCATCTTGTACTGGAAAAGGAATTTCCTCCGTAAGAAGTTTGTATTAGATTTTGGCCTGTACATACCAACCTAAGCTATATATTGAGACTTTATATGAAATGAAAATGTCAATTAGAACTCTTAGTGGAAAGTACATTGTAAACGTTCTCCCATACAGGATACATCCCACTTAGATGGAACACATTCAACTAAACCAAATTTAGTCATGCCATCAGATTCTTGGTGAAAGATTAAACTTATATCCACTGATAAAATAAATTTTACAATCAGTGCAATTTAACCTGCAAAAGAAGGTTAGTTGTCTTATTTTGCAAGTTACTAATCCAACAAATTATGGAAGTAATTACTTTTTAAATGACCTGATATATATTAAAAAAAAACGTTTACATTCTAAATGTGTAGAAGTTACTCCTTGGATAATAGTTTCCCTGAACCTGAGGACGGTAAGTGATGCCACGACATGGCTGCATCCTCCATGAGTGATGATAAATCAGCAGCACGGAAAATAAAAAAGCGCCAAAAAAGGAGACAAAAGGTTCATGAAAAATTCAAATTTCCATTACCATCAAAAAACTGTACCAAATCATTATCTCTGATAAATACCTAAGATATCTTCTACATCTGGTTTTGTAAACCAACCTGAAATTCTAATTCTGTGAGAAAAGGGTACGACTGTAACCTCAACTCCATCTACATGACATCAAAATTGAAACTTGGTGCTCCTTCAGCCTTTAGAGTCAACTTCTATGATACACAAGTGAATACTTATATCAGTTCAGAAATCCAAATTTATTTGACGCTAGCAAAGAGATCCCCTCATGCAGCAAATATTTACCCAGAGTATCAGAGTCGTCAAACTGGAAAGCACAACACGAAAAAAACGTGAGACCAAGCAGTCTATGCAGTTCTGAAATTTAAAAGCTGAAGTGAAAGGGAAAAACTGCAGAATTACCTAATCTACAACAGGAAACACTTGGATACCAATAAACAAAAATTTGATGAGAGCTTTCATTTAAAAGAAGCAATCATCCTCATACATGTCTAGCATTGTTTCCATGCAGCTGAGCACCTCTTAGACTAGGCTCATCCTGAAGTGACATAAGATGCTGGATGTTATTCGTATCCTGTAAATTACAAAATGCAAAACTGGAAGATAATAGACAAACCTGCAAACCATATGTGAAACTCGGCTGCCTAAAATCCAAATGCCCCTAAATGAATGGAAGAATCATTAAAAACATTCATGCTCTGAATCGTAATTTCTAGCCAAGAATGTTAAGTAGTAGCATAGCATACTAGTCCTGGAATGCTTTGTTGAGACCCGAAAAACCCATCATGGCCAGGTGCAATCGTATTGAGTTGTCCCTGCAGCATGATTAGAAGAGATTTACATGCATCTCGATCTAAGTTGTAAGAAAATCTAACTCAATAGACCAATATCACATACCAGTCCCTGCATATTCTGTTGGTTAACATAATAGCCATCATGGGGAGGTTCCATCAAATTCAACTGTATCTACCAGTGAACACTAATTATAGATCGTAACAGTAGAAAATCACAAAATTTTACTTGTTGTAATGACTCATTCTCTTTTTGCGAGAATAAGCAATAATCAGGAATGTGATGTAGGGAAAATATTGTGACCTACCAGTCCCTGCACATTCTGCTGTGTGCCATAATAGCCATTCAACGTCATTCCACCCACAACAAGATTATCCTATAACCAGCAATTTAAAATTAATATATCACCAAAGTCTCACATGAGCAAATATGTTGTCACTCCAGACAAAAAGCACATATGGCAAGTCCTGACATTTCTGAAAGGTTTAAAACTACCCATTGCTTGTAGAAAAAGGATTTATCATAACTGAAAGCACTTCTTGTCATGCTAAGGGATTCCTTAATTTGGACTTGGCAATAGGCAAATAATAAATACAGCGCTAAGAAACAAACCATTTGTTGCAAGCTGTCTTGAGCTTGAACTATTGCAGCTTCTGGTTCAGAGTGCACCTGAGATCCCAATATGTTAATGGTCATGTCAGTGGAGCCAAATTATTACAAGTTATGGTAAAAACAATGGATGATCATACAACCAACCTTCCGCTTCTTGTTTGTATTTTTCTTCCTAGTTGTTTTGGTAGCATGAATCCCCTGAGTATCTTCTTCAAGATCACGAAGTCCCACAGCACTGCTGCTGCATTCTGTTAATGCAGAACTTGTATTGTTAACATTCACACAGTTCTTTAGAGCTTCATCGAGGACACGGAAGGCAATGGCGTAACTCTGCTCAGATAAAGAACCCTCTTCACCCAGTTCAATTGCCCTTCTACATAGATCGTTGTATCTTTGTACCCTGGTTTGAGTTCTTTCTGTCCCATCAGACATCAACTGTTTATTCTTCGCATCTTTGGTCCACCTCTTCAAAATATATTGGGATGGGATGCTTGAAAGACCACACATCTGAAGAACAATCATTGCATGCCTACAGAGGAAACCTTTGTATTCAAATAGAAGGCACGAACAAGAAACATCTGATCGTCCCTCATTCCATGTGACCATAAAATTTTCATCCTTCTCGCAGTCATCAACTCTAAAAGTTACATTTTCCCCATTTTCAGCCTCCGTCTTTGGGTGGCACCCAACTACACCCAATACTTCAACTTGAAATTTCTTAAATATTGCATGTGTATAAATTGTTGACATCTGCTTTTCCCAAGGCGAAGGTGACTTTAAAGCTGGTTGTTTGTGCAATGTATCAAAGTCCGCTACTGCTTCCTCTTCATATCTATTTTGCAAAATCATTCCATATTGTCTCATAAACTCTTTGAGACTGAGCTTCTTATGAATGTACTTGTCAAAGAAGGAGCTTATACTCTCCGATCGTTGAGCTGTTGACATTCCAGCCATAAAAATGCCTCTCATGTAAGCTGGAACCCACTTTTTGCGGTCTTCATACAGAGTATGAATCCATTCATTCTCTTGCAGTTCAAATCTGCTGACCATCTTCCACCATCTTAAATCAAATTGTTCATCAGTTACTGACTTAAATATACACTTGCTGAATTTTCCCATGAAATTCTCGTTCTGTTTTACGACATGAGCAAGTATTTCCGGGATTCTTTCAAGCACATGCCAAAGCGTAAAGCAGTGACGTGAACATGGGAAAACTTCTTCAATTGCTGCTTTGAGTGACCTATCTTCATCCGTGATTATCACTTTCGGAGCCTGCCCACCCACCGCTCTAAGCCACGTCTTCAACAACCACACAAATGTTGGTTTGGTCTCATCTGCTACAAGTGCACATCCAAGCAACATAGGTTGACAATGATGATTTACCCCAATAAAAAGAGCAAACGGCATCTTCTCATTGCTTTTCATATAGCTGGTATCAAGGAAAACCACATCACTAAAGCTGACATAGTCTTTCCTACTTTTGGCATCAATCCAGAATAAGTTCCTTAAGCGTTGATCTTCATTGAGATCAATTGCATAAAAGAAATATGGATTCTCTTTCTGTACATGCATGAAATACTCGAGCATAACTTGTGCATCTCCCTCTTCTAATGACAAGCACCGTCCTTTATCAACCTGGTAATTTAAATCGTTAGTCAGCAGGCCAACTTCTTGGCTTCCACCACATTGTCTAGACATCTCAACATACATCTTTCTCGTTCGTTCACTAACAGCATGAAGAATATCAATGTTATTTTTCTCAGCAAGTTTAACATTCCTGTGGATTCGGAAATGATAAGCCAAGGCTGGTAAAAGCTCATGATTATGGTCCTTTATAAACTCGTGGATATACCATTTTCCATCTCGCTTTCTCTTAACATGCATGCTTGCTTTGCAATCGGTCTTTTTGACACTAGGACGTCTACTACTGCCAGTATCTGATTCTGGAGTCACACCATATCTAGAACATGCAAATTTAGCATCAATAAATTCTTTTGATTTCTTTGAGCGACGGCTGTTCTTAATTGAGGTTGTGAATCCCATGGACTTGGCATACTCTTGGTAGAATCCATACGCAGCTTCATGGGACTCAAATTCGATCCCATCACGTGGCACAAAATCTGCTGCATTTTCTTCAGCTCCAGTAATGCTTCTCTTAGGAGAACGAGCAACTCCACCATCCCTGTTGTCTGCAGCATCAACCATATCACCAGTCAATTGAACACTACTTTGCGCGACATCTCCATGATCAACCATTTCTTGGACAACATTTCACTTCTTTTTGCTTAATCATGTTGTGTGAAAAGTTCTTCAAGAGTCTTTTCCATGAGAAATCAATCTTCTCCAACAACAGCTGGAGAGAAGAAAAAGTCAATTCAGTACTAAACAATTTCTTTTCTTGTTGATAGCTCTGCACTCAACAATTTAAACTATGCAGAAGTTTCAAATAATCCAACTCTTCTTTGTGAAGAAACTTAAAAATCAATGGACAAAAGTTGACCTGAATGTTGTTTACAATGCACAGTTCAGCAGCCAGGCTGAAACCCAAGTCTAGCACCACAAAGAGCAATGTGTCTACTTTGTTCCTAAGACCACAATAAGCAAATGAGTTATACTTTAGTAAAGTTTGTCTGCAATAGCGTACAAAATAAGAGATGCCTTTCCATTATGCTTAAGCCAAGACATTTTGAATTCCAAATGGATATTGCATGAAGCGGAGTAAAATAGTAATAATACACCGCAATGTGTCAAATAGTTTTCTTTAGTGGAGTCATTTCTCTCAAAAAACCAGCTTTCAAGCAGCTCAGCCAGAAAAAGACCATGCTGCTGGAAAATTTACAGAACCACTAAATCATCAGGTCCAACAACGGAAGTCTGATATCCTACCACTTGCTAATTAACTAAAGAAACCCTGGTTTCTTGGTAACTCAATCTCAACACTGATTACACAGAGAAAAAGAAGTAGAGAAGTGAATGGAATTGACAATTTAACAAGTCATTATCAAAATTATTCAAGCGGATGTCCAGTAAATTTTCCTTTGACATCACTATGGCTGCAGTATTTCACCTGTCCCTATTCCAGACTTGCGAAACAAAACTCCTCAATGAACTTTACCAGCATAGCCCTCACTACTGGGGACAGGACAAATTTTTTACCAAAAAAAAAAAAAAAAAAAAAAAAGATAAAATACCACCCCACCCCCATGAAAAAAGAACCCTAATCAAGAGTCTAATAGTGGCCATTTCCCACTTTGATACCTTGATGACTCGAACACCAACCTTATGGTTGGAGGTGAATGGTCCTTACCGTTAATCTATCCCTCCCTTGTCTGGGAGATTGAACAAACTTAGCAAACCAAACTACTTCCTTTGTTTCAATTTATGTGAAACTATTTCATTGGAGTCTAAGAAAGAAGAAGTGGTGGTCAATGGCACCAGCTTGTATCTGGTGGACCATTTGGAAGGAGAGGAACAATAGATGTTTTGGAACACTAGTAACTCTACACAGAGAGTCAAGCTAAACTGTTTTTTGTCATTTCAATTCTGGTGTAAAGAGAATTACGTAGTAGATTCCAGAATCACTTGTAGATTATTTTGCTTCTCTGTAGGATCTTAGGCCTTTTGTGATTGATTACTACAGTATCTTCTTGGTACTGAGGAATACAAAGTTACCTTTATCAAAAAAAAAAAAAAGTCTTCTCAAACTTGTGGTCTTAAACATGCCATAACATTTGTGTGTTACAAAAGTTTGTCACTAAGGGTAAAATGAGAACTTTTGAATTGTTTCCAAATTTAAAAAGCGGTCATTCTTTGTTTAATAGACTAAAAAGGAAACAGGATCACATAACCTATAACAGAGGGAATACAGGATACCCTAGCAACAACCATGGGCCATACAGTCAGGTGTACAGATATATATATATATAGCTCTTCGCCTCATCCAAATGTGAGTGAAGTTAACAAAAACAAACACAACTTAAGCACTCAATCAAGCTGGTCATCTTATAAGTCAAGGACTACCAAGGTTGAACTTCAATACCAACATTTCAGCAAAAAGAAAAACAACACTGTGCAAACAGAGCAACACATGAACGAAAAAAGAATTACACTACCTGGGAAAATTGAAGAAACTAGGGATAACAGGATAAATTAACAACACACACACACACAAAAACACTTACAATTTACAAATAATTAAAAGCTCAAAAAACAACATTTTTTTTTATTTTTTATAATCTACCAATATCTGTCACCTTCCACCAGCAACAGATACCACGTAATTCTGTCCACCAAGTCTTGGACAGATGGGAAGAAATCAGAAAACAAAACAAAAAATTTACTGAAGAAAATTTGGGAAAACAGAAAAAATAAATAGGAAAACAAGAAACAAATAGTGAAGCGTTCAAGTATATCAACTGAAAAACAAGAAGAAGAAGATGACCCACTTAGACTACTCCATTAACAGTTGGCCAATTATTCTTCCACAAATAAAAGCAAGAAAAAAAGAATCAATTAAATGTTAGGGTTTAAGCAAAGTGAAAACTTTGGCTAACCTTAATTCCAATTTGATCTAAAAGCGAAATTGATGTTAAACTGAAACTGATTGCTTTGAATCAGAGGAACCCCCACGTCTTCGATTCTCAGAGTGCTTTCTTGTGTTGTACTTGTTAAAATTCCAACATGTTGTACCTAGTTTTATTTTACTACTCTTATCTTTTTCCTGAGTTTGGGGCTAAAATAATCCCTTATCTATTGGAGTACATTCATTTTGATCCCTCAAATATAACCCTGAACATATTTAATCTCTTAACTATGCTAAAGTAGAGCCCTTTTGGTCTCTCTAACAGAATCCGTTCAAAAAGTAACGGTGCTAAACCCCTGTGACACTCACGTGACTCGTAAGAGGCTAAATCCATCGGACAAAATGCAAAGCAGAGTAATGACATTTCTCTAAAAAATGCAACTCATATAAAATATTAGCAAAGTAACTCATAATATTTGGATCGTATGGTTAGTAATCAACTCTTAAACGGCAATCTGGCAGCACACATAGAACCGTGCCACTTATTTTGAAAGCATGGGAATATAATTTTTTTTTTGTTAAATATTAAAAAACTTAAAATTCTTTTTAACAACTGTTATAAATTATCTTAATAATTGGTGGAACCACTCAAATTTATTCGGAAGCATGTGAATGCAAGTGTCAATACATTAGATAAAGTTTCTGTGTGTTTTAAAAGATCAGCTTCGTCTTGTTCCAACTTCCAACCAGTTAAACCTTTCTACGGGGAGGCTAGGGCTTTTTCCGGTGAAGCATTTCTTCGTATGAAGTTTAGGGAAAAGGCGAAATAGTTTAGTATTTTTGTCTGATGGATTTAGCCTCTTACGAGTCACATGAGTGTCACAAAGGTTTAGCATTGTTACTTTTTGAACTGGTTCTGTTAGGAAGATAAAAAATGCTCCACTTTAGCTCCACTTTAGCATAATAAGGAAGACTGTGATTCATTAATGTATGATTTTCTTCCATTGTTCTTAAAATTATGTGGTATGGTATTGTAAACCCGTGGTTCATTCCATGGTTATATAACCATGAAAAGTCCCAATTTTTGTAACCACGAATTTGGTGGTATTTCCGTGGTTACGTATTTCATTTCTTCATTATACCCCACCCTCCACCATCCACCATCCACCCTACCCCACCCTCACCCTACTACTCACCCCTACCCTACCCCACCCCTGCCCCAACCTCCACCATTCATCCCACCCCACCCATACCCTACCACTCACCCCCACCCCCAACTCGCTCATACTCCTGCCACCCACCCTAACCACCACCCACTACCCCTCACTATCGCCTAACCCCACGCCACAACAACTCACCCCCACCCTACCACCCACTACCCCCACCCTCATCTTACAACCACCCACCTCACACCAGCTTCCCCTCCACCACCTTCACCCACTATCCCTCACCACTCCCAACCCTACCCCCACAACCACTATCCCTCACCAGCCCCCAACCTCACCCCACAACCACCCCCCACCCTACAACCCACTACCCTCACCCTCATCCCACAACCACCCACCCCTCCACCATCCCCACCCACTACCTACTTATTTCTTAAAGTTCCTATTTTATTCTTTACCTGAGTTTTATTAATATATATAAACTAATTTCTAATTAAGAGTTAAGGGTATTTTAGTAAACTTACAAGTTATTATACGGTACCACATACGATTAAACCAAGCAACACAAATGTTATTAAACCACAACAAACGACGCAGTCTATCCAAACATTGTGTTCATTAATACAGTACAATACAATACAATACAATACAACACCATACTGTACCATACCATACTGTACATTAATGAACCACAGGAAACAACCATCCAAATAGAGGGTAAGGCGTCAGAATATGAATGCAAATCTGATTGACTGAGGTGTTGTCTCTATATCTTAAGTCTTAACCTGAATGATTAAGAGTGTTTGTCTTTTAACATGTGAATCACAAATTGTAAATCACACGTAATCACCAAACATAATTGTAAATCACAAATTATCTCAACTCTGTCACATATCCGTACACACATGCTAAATGGTAGTGCTTTACCCATTAGCCATGACCTGCAGGGAACCCATGGTGTCTACCCTCGCTCCCGAATCTTACCTCGAATCATGAGCCTTTAACTTAGGCCACATCTTCACCCCCCGTCAAATGTGCCTTTTCATAGTTATATATCTTTCACATCACAATGTATTTCCATTCCAAAATTAATAAGGAATGTGAACAATCAAGAATCAATATCAGGGAACACAAGTCACCATATCACAAGTCATATCAAGACTCAAAAATCAATTCATCAATAATCATAAATAAGGGATTAGTCCAAGTCAACAAGAAGAGTATATATGAACTCCTTCGTTATCATTTCATATCAATTCATCACATAATTAATCAATCTATATCAAACTGCAGGAATTATCAACCACACTTTATGTCCGAAGCCCTAATCATGCTTATCTTATCAATCTCGTATCACATACAATCAACTAATCAAAGTCTAACTCAAGTACACTGTAACCTACCTCAAAGCAGAACTGGAACAATGTAATCACTCCGCGATAGCTTTCCCCTTGCGCAAAGCTTCCGAACGTTCAAAGTCTAGAAATATAGAGCTATATAAGTATTCAAGTCATCTACTCAAACAATAAAACACTTTGGGGGAAAGAACCCAATTACATTCTACCTTTTTTAATGGGTGAACTATCACTTAAGCGGGAACTCATCATAACATCAGCCCCAAACCATCTGTCACGCCCCGAACCATGGCCTGGGCGTGACACGGCACTCGGTGCCTGACTGTCTATGATCGAGCGAACCCATGGCTGCTGAGTCTAATAGTTGTTTCATGAAAGCATGCAAGATATAAAATGAACCAAGAGAATATTCTAACTCAAATATAATAGAGGATGTGAAAATAAATGTTGTGAGGCAAAACCAACATAACTAACTAAAGACTGTGTCTATGAAACCTCTATGATCAAAATACTGTAAGAATAACTAGGTCAGGACAAGACCCTGACATGCCTCAAATACTAATGAACTAACTAATACTCAAAATTTTGGAAATAGACGGGAAGCCCTGAATGAGAGGGCTTACCAACTAGCGGATGTACTCAAAGTCTTTGGAAGCTAGCGGCCGTTGTATCCTCTCGAAAGTCGGACTGTGTCGTGAAGTGCGGGCCACGTACATAAGGACGTTAGTAAAGTATGATAAGCAACTGAAGTAATGATAAGGGATACATGAACAATAAAGTATAATGAAGCTGAATACTCATATCATGAGTTAATCTGTATAGAAACCACCTGTGCAAATATCATGTAACTATGGCCTCGGGCCCAATAAATAATGAGATCTCAAAGCTATGGCCTCAGGTCCAAAATAATTACATATGCATATGAATCATAACTATGGCCTTGGGCCCAATCAAACATGAAGCAACAGGGGTAAAACTGACTCTTTATTATGACTGATGACTTAGACTGCATTCTGAGACTGGTAGATTGAATTACAAGTCTTTTAGATTAAGCTAGGGTCCATAGCATGCATAAACAAGTGTGAACATAATCAGAAAACTGAACTCTTACCCTAAGTTATGAAAATAAAAAACTAGGGCAAAATCATGAACTTGCTGGATTACTGGGAATTATGATTATTGAGGTATGAGGATGATTAAACAATGTTTACGTGTAGATAGTATGCTTAACATACCTGGAATTGCTCCCAAACTTGAATAATAATCTGGTCTTGGAAAAGAGTTCCAAGGTTTTGCTCTTTATGCTCTTTGATTGGGTTTTCTTGAAAACCCTATGTTAATAACATGGTTTCATGATTAGATTAAGAGCATATATGATAGAATTGATTTGGAAGAGCTTGGAATGACTTACCTTGCTGTTTTGATTTGTTGGGAGAAGAACACTTCGTTTCTAGGGCTTGGAATTATGAAAAACAAAATAAAATAACTGAAGGCTGGTATTTATAGGTTTTGGTGCGGATTGGGAAATACGGACCAAAATACGGTCCGTATACTGGGGAAGACACCTGACTCAGTGAAAAGTTGGGGATAATACTTTCGCATATCGGATTCTCTCTCCCAAGTAGCTTCCTCAACGGGACTGTTCTTCCCCTGAACCTTCAGTGATGCTTTTTCTTTCGACCTCAATTTACGAACCTCTCTATCTAAAATAGTAATAGGCTCTTCCTCATAGGACAAATTCTCATCCAACAAGACAGAATCCCAACGAATGATAAAGGAACCATCACCATGATATCTTTTCAATATAGATACATGGAACACTGGATGGACACCTGCCAAACCTGGGGGAAAAGCCGACTCATAGGATACATCCCCCGCACGATTGAGAATCTCAAGCGGACCAATGAATCTGGGACTAATCTTACCTTTCATCCCAAATCTCATCACACCTATCATGGGTGAGACCTTCAATAATACATGTTCCCCAACCATGAACTCAAGATCTCGGACCTTCGAATCCGCGTACTCCTTCTGCCTATTCTGAGCAGCCAAGAGTTTTTCTTCAATCACCTTGACTTTATCTAATGATTCTCTCAAAAGATCTGTACCCCATGGCCTTACCTCAAAAGCATCAAACCATCCAATAGGAGACCTACATCTCCTCCCATAAAGAGCCTCAAACGGGGCCATATCAATGCTCGAGTGATAACTATTGTTATAAGCAAACTCAGCCAATGGTAAGAACTGATCCCAATGGCCACCAAAGGCAATCGCACAAACTCGGAGCATATCCTGTAGGACTTGTATAGTCCGCTCAGACTGACCGCCTGTCTGAGGGTGGAAAGCTTTATTAAGGTCTAATCTAGTACCCAATTCCAGATGCAAATTCTTCCAAAACTGAGATGTAAATGTCGTGCCTCTATCAGATATGTTGGAAATAGGAACCCCATGCAGACTATCAATCTCATGAATATAAATCTGGGCTAACTTCTGGGCGGTATGGGTAATCTGGACTGGTATGAAATGGGAAAACTTGGTCAATATATCAACAATGACCCAAATCGAATCAACTTTCCCAAGGTCATCGAAAGGCCAACCACAAAGTCCATCGCTAGCCAACCACAAAGTCCATCGCTATCCTCTCCCACTTCCACTCCGGAATGGGCATCCTTTCGTTGTACGCGGGTCTCTCGGTGCTCGTACTTCACTTCATTGGTAATTCAAATCGTAACGAACTCAACAATATCGCGCTTCATCCTAGCCCACCAATTGTGCTGCCTCAAGTCACGATACATCTTGGTAGCACCAGGATGAATGGAATATCTAGAAGTGTGAGCCTCCGTTAAAATTGTCTTAATCAAATTATCAACATGGGGAACAAACATGCCCCTTGATTCTCAAGACACCCTCATCATCAATCACGGCTTCCTTGGCCTCACTGCGCAAGACTTTATCGCGAATCTTACTCAAACTCACATCCTCGAACTGTCTGGCCTTAATCTGCTCCAGAAACGAGGATCTCGCCTTTAAGCCCCGACAAGTCAACACCCCTGCTGAATTAGACACCTCAAGCCTCACGAACCGTTAGCCGCAGTCCGAACCTCCTCGGTCAACGAACACTGGGGCGCAATCAAACGAGCCAAACTCCCCATACTAGTCGATTTCTCGCTCAAGGCATCTGCCACCATATTTGCCTTGCCAGGATGATGCAAGATGGTAATGTCGTAATCCTTAAGCAACTCCATCCATCTCCGCTGCCTAGAATTTAGATCCATCTGAGTAAACACATGCTGAAGACTGCGATGATTAGTAAATACTTCGCAACGAGCACCATAGAGGTAGTGCCTTCAAATCTTCAACGTGAACACCACCGCTACCAACTCTAAATCATGAGTAGGAAATTTTTTTTTCATGAATCTTCAGCTGTCTGGAATCATAAGCAATCACCTTATTTTCCTACATCAAAATAGCACCCAAACCAGAACGAGAAGCATTACAATAAACTACAAAGTCCTTGCCCTAAAAGGGCAAAGATAGAATAGGAGCTATAGTCAATAAAGTCTTGAGCTTTTGGAAGTTCTCCTCAACTCGTCGGACCATTGAAGAGGTACCTCTTTCTGAGTCAAACGGGTCAAGTGTGAAGCAATGGAAGCAAACCCCTTCACGAACTGACGGTAGTAACTAGCCAAACCCACGAAGTTGCGGATCTCTATCACTGATGTAGGCCTTGCCCAATCTCTGACTGCCTCAATCTTATTGGGATCAACCATAATCCACTCTTTTGAAACCATATGCCCCAAGAAGGACACCGAATCAAGCCAAAAGTCACACTTAGAGAATTTAGCATATAACTTCCTATCCCTCAGTAACTCAAGGACAACTCTTAGATGTTTTTCATGATCTTTCTTACTCTTCGAATAAATTAAAATATCATCGATGAACACAACCACGAAGGAATCTAAGTATGGCTTAAAAATAGGGTTCATCAAATCCATAAAAGTGGTTGGGGCATTCGTAAGCCCGAAAGACATAACTAGAAACTCATAATGCCCATACTTGGTCCGGAAAGCAGTCTTAGGAATATCTTTTGCCTGAATTTTTAACTGATGGTACCCCGACCTCAAATCAATTTTCTAAAATGCAAAATCCCCCTGAAGCTGGTCAAACAAATCATCAATACGAGGGATGGGATATTTATTCCGGATGGTGACTTTTTTTAACTGGAGGTAATCAATGCATATCTGCATAGTCCCATCTTTATTTTTCACAAATAGAACGGGAAGGCTTCACGGGGAGACACTCGGATGGATGAAACCCTTACTAAGAAGATCCTGAAGTTGTTCCTTTAATTCCTTCAATTCTGCTGGTGCCATCCGATATGGCAGAATAGAAATAGGGCAGGTCCCCGGCTTTAAGTCAATGTAAAAGTCAATGTCACGGTCCGGTGGCATGCATGGCATGTCTGCGAGAAATATCTCTGGAAACTCCCATACCACAGGAACTGACTCAAGAGATGGACCGTCAACACTAGTATCACGAATATGTGACAAATAAGCCAAACACCCCCTGTCCACTAGCTTCTTTGCACGAATAAAGGAAATTATTTTCTTTGGGGAGGGAATAAGGTTACCCTTCCACTCAAGTCGAGACACCCTGGGCATAACTAAGGTGATTATGTTGGCATGACAGTCTAGTATTGCATGGTAAGGAGCTAGACAACTTATTCCCAAGATGACATCAAAATCTACCATGTCTAAGATTACTAAGTCAACCCAGGTGCCATACCCCATAAGTGTGACGAAGACAAGATCAAAAAAACTCTCTACTAACCACAGAATCTCCAAGTTTGGAGTAGATATATGTATACGGGCATCAAGTAAATCACAGACCATATCAAGACCCATAGAGAAACATGTAGACACATAAGAAAACGTAGACCCCGGGTCAAACAATACGTGCCATCCGGTGACAGTGGTCGAGACGATGTTACATGTAACGCGCATTTGAGTCCTCGGCACTACTATCTCGCCGGGAAAGGCATAACAATGAACCCGTCCGTCACTTTGTAGCCCTCGCGAACCGTTGCGATCAACATCGCCCGTCCGAGCTCCTCCTCCTGTGGCCGATGACCACCTTTGCCGGACTGAAACACACTGCCTGCGGTGAGGCACGGGGGCCACCTGTCACGACCCAACCAGAGGGCCATGATGGGCACCCAGAGCTAACCCACCGGGCACCTCTCATCATACTTTCACAATCATATCTAGGTGAGCCATATGGCTAACTCACAATCCTATGTATCAATAATATAATTTCCATCAGGCTAAGGCGCTTTTATATCAACATCATCAACTATGCCCATATATATGTACACAACCCGACAAGGCTAACAAATGATATACGAAAATATGAGGTGACAAGGCTAAGAGACATCTTGCTATACACAACTGTCTACGAGCCTTTAGAAAGAGTATGTGACATCATAAAGACGGGACAGGACCCCGGAATAGCCATATATGTACACAAAAGAATAGTACCAACGGTGAAGCTCGAATCAAATGGGAGCTCACCATGTAGTCTGAATAAGCGGCCCTAAGGGTCAAGTTCCTGTCTCTTCCGTAGCGCGTGGGCATGACGCAACGTCCACTGTAAAAAAAGACGTCGGTACAAAAAAAATGTCTTGAGTATGTAAGGCATAAGTAATAACATATGAAAGCATAAAGGATAACATGGGGTAGAAGAACCACTTATGCCTCTTGAGACGTTCATCACACTTACTTACCCTTTTTTCTTAATGAAAACCTTCCATACATACATATACATAGTAGTACTATACCCGAAGCCATGTAGGTTTGGTGTATTTATACCAGAAGCCGCCAACAAGGATCAGTGTTATACATGCCCGGCCATAACAAGGCTCGATCTTATACGTACCCAACTATAGTGGTGTGCACGGAGTAGATATTATACCCGGCCATGTAAGCTCGGTATTACTAAATAGCCATACATATATATACATAGGAGTACATAAGTATCATCAACTTTATCATCACTATATCCTTCCTTAGAGGGCCAATTATCATAGGATGAGATCAACAATATCATGAGAGTATCAAGACTTATGAGCTTTAGTACTTCTAGAAATGGAGACGTCATGGAAGACATGGCGAATTTCGTGAATAGATGTACAACATTGGAATCATGCCTTAAGAAAGAAGGGTTAGCCTTACATACCTTTATGTCTTCTTAGCTACTTAACGTTCTCCCCCGAAGCCCGAAGGATCTACATTTAAGAGGGTTCATACCAAGGTTAGGTCTCAAAGACACACTTAAGTCCAAACTAGTATAATTCATAAGTTAACGAAAATTGGGTAGCATTTCCCTTTTCATCTCTTTCCCAAATTCCAAAACCTCCCCCAATAACAATACCTAACGAGG
>NC_081345.1:6879415-6890689 GCF_029784015.1 Lycium ferocissimum | reverse complement strand
CGGTTAATGCATGCTTGGACATTGATTCGATTGGGTTTACATCCTATAGATTGAGAGATATCGCGGTTCATTGGTACACGGTTTGTATGGCTTCACGGGGAGTCAATGCACCTCCCCCGGTATGGCAAGAATTTGTGGATGCCTTCTTCCGACATTACTTACCTCCAGAGGTTCGGTAAGCTAGAGCCGATAAGTTCTTAAATCTTTGACAAGGAAGTATGAGTGCTTTAGAGTATAGTCTCCGCTTCAATTCTTTAGCTAGGTATGCTTCGGCCATGGTAGCGGATATGGGTGACCGAGTGTACCGATTTGTGAGAGGCCTAGGGCCACATTTGATGGATTGATGATTGACTGTGTCCCTTCAAGACAACATGGATATTTCACGCATTCAAGCCCATGCCCATAATTTGGAAGAAAGCCAACAACAGCAAAGAAGTGAGCGTGAGCATGATAGAGGATATAATAAGAGGGCTAGATCTTTGGGTCCAACAAGTGAGTTTAGAGGTGGGCCAAGACAGTAATTTTCTAGGCATTCAGGCCATTCTATGACTTGTGCGCCTCCGCGGTTTACAGGTCAGAGATTTGATAGATTTACTCATTTCGGGCCGAGTCAGAGTTTCAGAGCTTCGGGTTCTCAGTTCCGAGGTGATTCGGGTCAGGCTAGGCCACCCGTGCCACGATGTTCCCAGTGTGGGAAGTTATATTGTGGCCAGTGTCGGCTAGGTTCAGAGGTTTGTTATACATGCGGTCAGCCAGGCCATATCATGCGTGATTGCCCCTCGATTGGTGGTAGGTGTAGAGTTCAGCCTTCGGTATCGGCAGCTGGGTCTTCATCATCAATACGCCCTATCGGGAAAGGTTCACAGGAGCCAGTCAGCCATGGTAGAGGTAGAGGGAGAGCTCCCAGTTCTAGCGGTCCTCAGCACCATATTTATGCCTTGGCTGGACGCCAAGATCTTGAGTCATATCCCGATGTCGTCACAAGTATATTATCGGTATTTTCTCATGATGTATATGCTTTGATAGATCCAAGCTCCATATTGTCATATGTTACTCCATATATTGCGGGTCGATTTGGGGTCAAACCGTTGTCGATCAAACCTTTTGAGGTATCTACACCTGTTGGTGAACTGGTAATAGCTAGCCGGGTATATGAAAATTGTGTAGTTGTGATTTGTTACCATCGCACTATGGTTGATTTACATGAGTTAAAAATGGTGGACTTTGATGTTATCATGGGCATGAATTGGTTGGCTTCTTGCTATGCCAATGTCAATTGTAGAATGAAAATGGTTCGCTTCCAATTTCTGGGAAAACCAGTTTTAGAATGGAAAGGAAATACTGCGTCCCCAAAAGGTAGGTTTATTTCCTATCTCAAGGCAAGAAAAATGATCGCCAAAGGTTGTATTTACCATCTAGTTCTGGTTCATGATGTAGAAACTAAATCGCCAACTCTTCAGTCTGTCCCAGTGGTGAATGAGTTTTCGGATGTGTTCCCGAAAAATCTTCCAGGCCTCCCTCCAGAGCGGGAGATTTATTTTGCTATAGATGTGCTATCGGATCCAAAGCCCATATCTATTCCTCCTTACAGAATGGCTCCCACCGAGTTGAAAGAGTTGAAGGAACAATTGAAGGACTTGCTTGAGAAAGGCTTTATTAGTCTTAGTTCATCCCCGGGGGGAGCACCCATGTTGTTTGTGCGAAAGAAAGATGGCTCCTTGCGGATGTGCATTGACTATCGGCAGCTAAATAAGGTAACAATCAAGAATAAATATTCGCTTTCGAGGATTGATGATTTATTTGACCAATTGCAGGGCGCCAAATGGTTTTTAAAGATAAATTTGAGATCCGGGTATCATCAAGTGCGAGTTAGGGAGAAAGATATTCCTAAGACAGCCTTTAGAACCAGATACGACCATTTTGAGTTCCGGGTAATGTCATTCGGGCTAACTAATGCACCGGCAGTATTTATGGATTTGATGAACAACGTGTTCAGGCCCTTTTTAGATTTATTTGTGATTATGTTTATCGACGATATCCTGGTATATTCTATGTTACACCTCGAAAAATTTCCCGTTGATGCACAGTGAATAGACTTACGAAGGACATGAAGTATGCGATGTTTCGATAAGTAAGGATCGACTTTTGATGACCCTAATTAAGATTTCAAAGACATTCGAGGTAAGAGGAGAAAGTTTGCCAAGAGAAGGCAAGGCGTACGATATGTATCGGAAAGGATTTACGAGTAACAAGTTAATGATGATTTAATGATGCTTTGGGGAAGAGTTATAACGTCCCTTAGATAGTTAATGAGGTGTTAAACAAGTGTTAAGAAGGTTCCATAAGGATTGGAGATCGAACGAAACGACGGAATCCATTTCAGAGAAATGGAGTTATACGACCACTTATACTGTCCGTATAACTTTATATGGTCCGTTTAAGGGGTCCGTATAACTCCCAACAGGGAGATAATTTTCTGGGAGGTGAACCACGGCCACTTGTACGGGCTGTACAATATTGTACGGACCGTATAAGTGTCCGTATAGTACCCGACGGGCTGATTTCTAGTTTTTGTATAAATAGATGCCTTGGGTTCATTTACTTCATTTTTCATATTTTACAAGTATTGAGAGCTCAAAACCCTTCTCTAAGCACATCCCACTCAAGTCCAAGGGAACACAAAGATCAAAAGGCTAGAATCAAGTGTTTATGTGTTAGAAAGCTTCCAAGGGTTAGAGGACTACAAAAGATTCCATTGGAGGTGAACTAGGGTTTCGGTTCAAGTGAAGTATTTCCACCCAAGGCTTATTCATACACCATCTAAGGTACGTTTTATTGTATTTCCATGTTGTTTAAGGTGTTGAGAAGTTGAAACACTTGGATTGTAGAAGAAAATAGAAAATGGGTCTTGAATGTGAGAATAGTGATGTTTGTGAGTAGTAGCTTGGGTTGAGTAATGATTCTTGATATGTTATGATTATAATCATGTTATAAATGATATTGAGAACATGGGATAAACATTGTATATGAGCGAATGTAATAGTGTGCTATGACCATGGATATGGATGATTGGAAGTGAATTGAGAAGTAAGGATAATGTAGATGAATAAAGACCATTGTTATGATGTTGTGAATGCTATTATTGATGTTTGGGAGTTGATATATGATATGGAGGAAGTCGTATAAATAAAGGAGATGCTGTCCAATTTTCTCTAGCTTTAGTCATGTATGTTAAGCTATCGATTTTCTAATGATAGTATAACTCTAATGAAGGTAGAAACGTGCGCGTCAAGGAGAACGTGCAAGTGATAGAATAGTTGAACGAAAAGGTATGTAGGGCTAACCCTTCTTTCATAAGGCATGGTTCTTTGGCCAAATATCTATTCTTCTATGAGCCTATGATGTCCTCCAAATGATTCTATCTTTAAAAGCTACTAAGCTCATGATTCTCGATATGTTACGATTATACTAAATCCCTCCTATGATGAGTAATCCTTTAGGGATAGATGTAATGAACGACGATAGTAATGATGCTAAAGATGCTTATGGGCTTTTATGTATATGTGCCTATGTATGGCTACTATGAAACCCCGAGCTTATATGGCCGGGTAGAGTATATATATATATATACATATATATATATATATATATATATATATATATATATATATATATATATATATAATGCGCGAGCACCATTGCGATTGGGTACGGAGAACCCCGAGCCTTGGAAGGGCGTGTATGTATGACCACGAGCCTTGGTAGGGCCGTGTATGTGAAACACCGAACCTTCATGGTCGGGTATGCTATGTAAATGCTATGTATATGATATGATTATGAATACAAATATGCTACGAATATGAAAATGCTATGAATATGAATATGTAAATGAATACGAGTATGAATAGAAATATGAATACGGATACAGATACAAATGTATGTACACAATCACGCATTAGAAATGGAAAGTCCCTATGAAAAGCAAGTAAGTGTTTATGACGATGATTCTACTATCTCCCATCTTATGCTATTTCTTATATTGTCTATTATGCTTTCATAATGATGTTGATCATGCTTTACATACTCAGTACATTCTTCGTACTGACGTCCTTTTGTTTGTGGACGCTGCGTCATGCCCGCAGGTGGCCAGGAAGACAGGCTTGATCCATAGCTTTATTACTCAGGGACTACATAGCGGAGCTCCATTTCATTCGGAGCTACAACTTTTGGTATTCATTCTTTTGTGTACATATTTATGGGCATGGCGGGGTCCTGTCCCGCCTATATGATATGACATACTCTCCTTAGAGGCTCGTAGACATATGTATATGGTTAGATGTGTTTGGCCTTGTCGATCTATATTTTGGACATCATTTTGTTAGCCTCGTCGGCTTATGTACATCTATATGGGCATTGTTATTGATGTTGATATATATGCATTGTTGCCCAATGGGATTAGTATGATTGATGGATGAAAATTATGATTTAGCTATGTGGCTCACCTAGATGTAAATGTGAGAGTATGATAAGAGGTGCCCGGGTGGGTTAGCATCGGGTGCCCGCCGCGGCCCTCCGGTTGGGTCGTGACATTCTAGGTCCGAGGCAAAACATGCGGATCATTTGTGTACCGTTCTTGGAGTTCTTCAAACTCGAGAGTTATTTGCAAAATTTTCTAAGTGTGAATTTTGGTTGAACTCAGTGACCTTTTTGGGGCATATTATTTCAGCCGATGGTATTCGGGTAGATACTCAAAAGATTGAAGTGGTGAAGACTTGGCCAAGGCCAACAACACCTACGGAGGTCCGTAGTTTTCTGGGCTTAGCAGGTTATTACAGGAGATTTGTAGAAGGCTTTTCTTCTATTCTGCACCACTCACGATGTTGACCCAGAAATTAGTTAAGTTTCAATGGACAGATGCTTGTGAACGTAGTTTTCAAGAGCTAAAGGATAGATTAACTTCTGCCTTTGATCTAACACTTCTAGAGGGATCGGAAGGTTATGTTGTCTATTGTGATGCTTCAGGCGTTGGGTTAGGCTGTGTGTTGATGCAACATGGTAAGGTGATTGCATATGCTTCAAGACAGTTACGGAAACATGAGAAAAATTATCCGACCCATGATCTTGAATTGGCTGCAGTAATTCATGCATTGAAGATGTGGAGACATTATTTGTATGGCGTCTATGTTGATATTTATACAGATCATAAGAGCCTTCAGTATATCTTCAAGCAAAAAGAGTTAAATTTACGGCAACGGCGATGGTTGGAATTATTGAAAGACTATGATGTTGACATCCTGTATCATCCCTCAAGGAAAGCAAATGTAGTGGCTGATGCTCTTAGCCGTAGATCTATGGGAAGTTTATGTGATGTTCAGCCAGAGAAAAGAGAGATGGCTCGTGAGCTCCAGCAGTTAGCTAGCCTAGGAGTTTGAGTAGTGGACTCAGGAAGTATGGGAGTTATCATTCAAAATGCGGCGGTCTCGTCACTAGTAGTGGAAGTGAAAGAGCGTTAATACGAGGATCCCATGCTAGTTCATTACAGAAATACACTCTCTCAGAAGGAGAAGTCATCATTTGAGATTTCTGGAGATGGAGTTCTCCGATGCCGAGAGGCGAGTGTGTTCGATGTTGCAAGATTACGCCACCAAGTATTGAGAGAAGCCCATTGTTCCCGTTATTCTATTCACCCAGGAACAACGAAAATGTATCATGACCTTAAATCTATATATTGGTGGAATGGGATGAAGAAAGATATAGCGAAATTCGTAGCTCAATGTCCTAACTGTCAGCAACTGAAAATTGAGCACCAAAAGCCGGGTGGATTGTTGTAAGCTATAGAAATTCCAACTTGGAAATGGGAAGTAATTAACATGGACTTCATTACGGGCTTACCCCATTCTCGACGTAAGTATGATTCTATATGGGTAATTGTGGATAGACTCACAAAGTCAGCTCATTTCTTACCAGTCAGAACTACATATGTAGCAGAAGATTATGCAAAACTTTATGTTAAAGAGATAGTGCGACTTCACGGTGTTCCAGTATCTATTATCTCCGATAGAGGGACTCAGTTTACAGCCAATTTTTGGAAGTCTTTCCAAGAAGGTTTGGGGACTCAGGTGAGCCTTAGCGCAGCATTTCACCCACAGACTGATGGGCAAGCTGAACGTACCATTCGTACCTTTCGAGGATATGTTACGAGTACGTGTATTGATTTTTGGAGGTAGTTGGGATGATCACTCACCACTTTTTGAATTTGCTTATAACAATAGTTATCATTCTAGCATCCAAATGGCCCCGTATGAGGCTTTATATGGGCGAAAGTGTAGATCTCCAATTAGGTGGTTCGAAGTAGGAGAGACCAAATTGATAAGGCCAGACTTGGTCCAAACAAGCTAGAGAAAGTCAAGCTTATACAGGATCGATTATTAACAACTCAGAGTCGTCAGAAATCCTATGCAGATAATCATCGAAGAGACTTAGAATTCCAAGTGAAAGATTGTGTATTCTTGAAGGTGTC
This sequence comes from Lycium ferocissimum, assembly GCF_029784015.1. NCBI lineage: Eukaryota > Viridiplantae > Streptophyta > Magnoliopsida > Solanales > Solanaceae > Lycium > Lycium ferocissimum. The sequence goes on along the minus strand of NC_081345.1, from coordinate 6,884,169 downwards.
GCCAATGAAGGGCGTCATGAGATTTGGCAAAAAGGGTAAGCTTAGTCCCCGGTACATTGGACCATATGAGATTGTATGCAAGGTAGGCCAAGTGGCTTATGAATTAGACCTACCTACGGATTTGGAGTCAGTCCATCTAGTTTTCCATGTATCGATGCTTCGTAAGTGTGTTGGAGATCCTTCTAGAATTGTGCCAATAGATGATGTCCAAGTTACTAAACAATTGTCTTATGAAGAAGTCCCCATTGCCATTTTAGATAGGCAAGTACGAAAGCTTAGAACCAAAGAGGTAGCTTCAGTTAAAGTTGTATGGAAAAATAATAATAGAGAGGAAATGACTTGGGAAGCCGAAGAGGACATGAAGTCCAGGTACCCGCATTTATTTTCACCTTCAGAAGAGATTTAGGCAGAGACTCCATTAACCTCAGGTATGTAATGCTTTCCTTGATGTTTACTTGATCGTGTGTGGCCATGGTTATTATCGTGTTGTTATAGCTCTGTGAGGCGATGTATTTTGGGTGGCTGTGCAGGATGGTAGTGCCATATTATAGGGAAAATTCTGGCAAAAGTTTTGTAGAATCCCCAAGATCTATCATTCGAGGACGAATGTTTCTAAGAGGGGGAGAATGTTACACCTCGTAGTTTCGTCCGTTGAGATTCGTTAGGCGCTAGTTGTCCTAATCTTGAAAACGGGAGTTACCTTAGGATATATGAGATTACATGTTCCCATATTATGGTGATAGGGGTTTAAGCCCATGAAATGAGCTATGGAAGGATTTAAGAACAAACAAATAAAGGAATTGAGTTTGTGGGAACTTTGGTAAAACTTGACAAAATTTTCGGACAGAATTTTGGTCCAAATTGGTGGGGGAATATCTCCTAGAATATGAGGAGTTTTGGAGTGTTTCGTTTTTCCAAATTGAATTTCATCGAGTCTAGTTTCTAACACAACAAACCGCTCGTCAATGTGACGTCTGAGTAAAAGGTTATGGCTATTCTACGACACACTGTCTGAGCAAAAAATTTCTGCGGACCATTTGACGGCCCGCAGGAATTTTGACGCCCCGCAGAAAATTCTGCGGTCCGTCAAATTGACACAGCCCAGCGTCAAATGGTCACAGTAACCCATATTTGACAAGGCAGTTCTACGGACCATTTTGACGGTCCGTAGGAATTTATACGGCCCGTCAAAATGGGCGCAGATTGCCCGACGGGAGTTTAAGTTCCGCTTTATATATTTCGTTCCACTTCATTTGGACATATTATTTTACCAAACCTGATCCAAAGTCTCTCTAAAAATCCTCTCTTCCACTCCATAAACTAATCCAAGCCAAAATCCAAGAGAGATTAAATATCAATAAGCAAGGATCAAGATACCCATGTGCTGTATGTCTTGCTAGTGGTTAATAAACTCCAAGAATTCTTTGGATATTGAAGCTAGGGTTTTCATATAAGTTGATAGCTTGCTCCAAAGCTCATTCTTATGAGATAAAAGGTTATTTTCATACTTATTACATATTATCAAGAATGTTTATTTGTTGAACAACTTGCAAGATGGGAAAAAGTGGGTGTTAAAGTTCTAAAATGTAGTTTTTGTGAGGTTTTTGAGTAAGTAAGTTAACTTGAGTTATGATTCTTAGTATAATATGGGTATAATATTGCTATGGAAAGTAATAATGGTGATGAAGACGCATTATATGAAAATGTGATAAATGGGTATGAAGTCAAAGATAAGTCGAACACAAGGATGAATTCTGCTAAATCGAATGTGAGTCACTTGATCATGATATTGTAGGGATATTATTGTGGTTGTTTGGGAGTTGTTTGTGATATAGTGGAAGTTGACGAAATAGGGGAAATGCTGCCCAATTTTCATTAGAACATGAATTACCCTAGTTTGGATTGAAGAGTTTCATTAAGGCTTAACCATGGTATGAATCCTTCTAAATGTAGATTATTCAAGCTTCAACGGTGAACGCTAAATAGTTAAAGAGATAAAGAGTTATGTAAGGCTAACCCTTCTTTCATTAAGCATGGTTCCCTTGCTATATGTATCCTTTCATGAGTTCCATAATGTCTTCCAAATGACTCTATCTCTAAGGTTTCCAAAGCTAGCCATTCTCGATACGTTCACGATTCTATTGCCTCTTTTATATGATAGTTGATCCTCTAAGGATAAATATAACGAAAATAATGATGTCAATGATGACGATGATACTCATGAAACTCCTATGTATATGGATTTAAGTATATATGACTATTATGTAACACCGAGCTTATATGGCCGGGTATGATACCTATCGCGCGCACACCTCTCCGGGCATTGGCAGGATAACACCGAGCCTTGGTAGGCTGCTGTGTATGTATGACACCGAGCCTTATCATGGCCGGGTATGTGAAACCACCGAACCTGCATGGTCGGGTATGCTACGTGATACAACATGTATATGAATATGGATACGAATATGTCTATGAATATGGATACGGATATGGATATTTGTATACGTATATATGTATGTACACGAGTTAGGTGCACCAAAATGGAAGGTCCCCATGAAAGACAAGTAAGTAATTACGATGATGGGCTATTATTCTCTCCCGATTCTCCCATCTTATGCTATTTACGTCAGTTCTTATGCTCTTATTATGATGTTGATTATGATTTACATACTCGCATATTATTCGTACCGACGTCCTTGTTTGTGGACGCCGCGTCATGCCCGCAGTTTCGACGTAAAGACAAAGTGCTTGATCTATAGATACTTTGTTTGTGACTACATAGTGGAGCTCCATTTCATCCGCACTGGTAACTTTTTGGTATTTTTTTTTGTGTACATACCTGGGCATGGCGGGTCCCTGTCTCAATCTATACGATGTGACATACTCTTCTGCAGGCTCGTAGACAAGCTGTATATGATTAGATGTCCTTAGCCTTTTCGGCTCATATTTTGTATGTCATTTTGATAGCCTCGCTAACAGGTATATGGATATGGGCATTGTTATTGATGATGATATAAATGTGTTGTTGCCAAACGAGATTGGCACTATTGATGCATATAAATTATAAGTAAGTCATGTGGCTCACCTAGATGTGAATATGAGAGTACGATAAGAGATGTCCGAGTGGGTTAGCACCGGGTACCCGTCATGGCCCTCCGGTTGGGTCATGACAGAAAGTAGAACGACGGCTTACAAGCCTTAGAATATCCCAAAGATGCCTTTCTCAACCCTTTTAATAAGTATTTATAGTCGAGGAATTTAATAACTACAGAATAGAACAAAATCCTAATTAAAATCGACAGTTAAACCCCGTTCCGTGTCATGTAAGGCCGCGGGTCCAAATCGACCTTCAAAGGAAATTTGGATTTTGATTGTGCTAGGTCCGTCACGCCTATGCAAAGACGAGACTCCTAGTTTCTGCGAGTCAACCTTCACGTGCTGGCCCCGCGACGCGGGGCTGGCACGTATGCTTCCTTCAGTTTAATTTTTTTCTTTTAGTTCGTCACTTGTTGTCTTCGACTCGTTACCTCGTGTAATCATCATATGCTCCAAAATCAACCATTTTTAGCCCGTTTTTCAATTGTTTGTCTTCATCATACCTATACACATGAAATATAATAAAATAAGCTCAAATACGACGATTTCATCATAGATTAAGCGATAAAAGTCATAAGAATAGAATGTAAAATGACACGAAACATTGATATTTGTGCCAAATATACCACCCCCACTTAGACTTTGCTCTCCTTCGAGCAACCCCAAACCAATACCAAACTACACTATCACGACCCGAACTACGGGCCGCGACTGGTACCCGAGGCTGACCACCGAGCACCACTCATTCTACCGCTATCCCCGCTTTATTCATATTCCTTATCAATTTGTAAACATAGAAAACGTTTTTCATTTAAAACATATTTACTTATATAACATAGGCCCTTTTGGCTATCAAAATATTAATATACACATACTTGCATATACATGAACATCATGGAACCATGCTACTACCCACGCGCGTACATCTACGAGCCTCTTACTAGAACATTGAATATATGGACGTGGACAGACCCCGTCATGCCCAAAATGTGCTAATATATATTACATATGGCATGTCATATGTTTTACCATGTCGTATAAGCATCATTATATCATACGCGTTTCTATATCATATATATATATATATATATATATATACATCATCATCGCATACATGCATTACCATATCATACATACATTATCATACCATACACACATCATCAGTTCAGTCCGGACCACGTGACCCACCTGGGGGTCATGTCCCCCCTCTAGGCACGGGGTAGTCGCACGGCCCACCGGTGGGGTCGTGTCCGGCCTTTTAGGGCGGGGGAATCATAGCAACAACCCCTATGCCCCCTTGGTGGTCATGTCCGCCCTCTTGCCGGGAGCGCACGCAAACCCCCCCCATGTTGGGCGGTCCCCCAATTGGCGGAATCTCATCATCACACATCATACATTCATCATCATACGTAACCATGCTTATCATTACCATACATTTCATAGATACATAAGACTAACATCATCATACATATCATAGATTTTCAATTTTAATCGCTTGGAAAAATATAGGTTTCATAATTAGTATCATTACATAATATATATACACATATCATCACAACACATGTTGGGACTCATAGGGATCTATAGTCATGCGTGGGACGAAGGGCATGGAACCCCCCACCAATTATGGAGTAATCGATCATCGTATCTCACCTTGA
>NC_081345.1:6865146-6879315 GCF_029784015.1 Lycium ferocissimum | reverse complement strand
ATTAGTTTCTATTAAAATAGTTTCATTTTTAAAATCCATGATTTTACACATAGGATTGATAGTATATAATGGTTTATAGTATATTCTATAACAGATGCATATTACTTCTGTACCTAGCATATAATCATAACCATGCAATTTGATACTTAATATTAAAGCATCTAAAGAATTGTCATCTTGCAAAGATACCTGCAAGTTAGGATAAGCATTGAAAGAAATTGGACGATAAGCCAAACTTGTTTGAACTGTCCCTATAAGGGATTTCCTCCAGTTTCTATTTCTTCCATCTCTTAAAGCTGCTATAAAGCTTTCTAGTAAACCTCTCTTAAGGTTAAAGGTTTGAATGCAACCTAAACTAACTCAATATGCATAAATCTATGGGTTACCCTATAAGGGGCAAGATCACTGTCAGATAATAGTCTAAAAGTAGCATGATCATTATCTACAGTCATTGTTTCTTCAGTAGTTTTAACTACTTGTCTGAGACCTAATTTTTCAAAATTACCCATCTGATATATTAATCTAGGTTCTATCTTAGGAATTGTCCACTTATTAAGCAGATCAAGTTCTTGAGGAGTATCATATTCTTCTTTTTTACTGTTTTTAACAGTTCGTTCTCGATTTATATTATTATTATTATTATTATTATTATTATTATTATTATTATTATTATTATTATTATTATTACTATTATTCTTCTTCTTCTTCTTCTTCTTCTTCTTCTTCTTCTTCTTCTTCTTCTTCTTCTTCTTCTTCTTCTTCTTCTTCTTCTTCTTCTTCTTCTTCTTCTTTTTATTATTATTATTATTATTATTATTATTATTATTATTATTATTATTATTATTATTATTATTATTATTATAATATTATAATAATATCATAACGCTGCGGGATCGCGCCGCCGCATGATGCCATCTAGGTAACAGCAGTTTTACTAGGCTACTAACCCTGGCGTTGGGGTTGTTCCTACCAGAATGTCACACCCTAACAATGGTAGGGCATGACGGGCACCCGACTCTCATCAGAGTCGAGCGAACCCTTAGACATTCGCTCAATCAAAACCTGTCATTTCAAAAACTTTTAAGAACATAACACTTTTCCAAATAGAAATCATTATCTTTATAACGATTATGAAAACTTTCAATCAAATAAGTATTTTAAACCAATTGAAATCATCTAAAACACATACTCTTTTAAAATCCACAAATGAGTCGACTGACATCATTTTGTCGACATTTCGACAAACATACCACAGGACACTATCTGCAGAAGTCTCTAAGAAGTATACTGAACCTTATGAGTCAGGACAGGGCCCTAACATAGCCATAATCATACATATCTATACATGACTCATAACAGCTCCAGAATGAGGTGGAACTTGCCAATCCCAGCTGACGTCCAAACATCCTAGCTATACACTTAACCTGCCAAACAATCTGGGGCTGCGGACATGAACGCAGCGTCCCCGAGCAAAAGGACGTCGCACGGACAATGTACCGAGTATGTAAGGTGGTAACAAGTCATAATCATAATTTGACTTAGGAGAGAAAATCACAATCTAACTCGATACCGTTGCAACTTTGCCGGAAGCAACATAAATGTGCACACGAAGTCTCAAAACAATCTTTAAGTAAATAATGCAATCCAACACACATGCCGCTTCCGACATGTTAATAGAATGGTCCTTCGGACAGCCGCTTCCGCTAGTATCACAATAGCCTTCGGACGGCCGCTTCCGACATAACAATGATGGCCCCTTCGGGCAGCCGCTTTCGTCTTAATAATGATGGTTCTTCGCGTCCGTTTTCGCTTAATAATGATGGCCCTTCAAGTACCGTTTTCGCTTAATATCACCATCATATCAACACAAAATAAATCCACAAATATCAATTTCAATTCATATCATAAGTCACTAATCAATTCATCACAATCCAAGCTTATTAGCCTTAGTCTTTCAAGAAGTTATCAAATTTGTATCTCACCGGATTTGGAGGACATACTTCCAGGTTTGAGGGTAGAATTATTATGAAATTCTTACTACTTATATTCTACTCAATTTCATCTTATTTCCCTACCCAAAGAATAATGATCATGTCAATACAAAGGGATGATACTATGGAATGTAAACATAAATCGTAAATGAAATGAAGTAGTAAAATCTCGCACCCCCTTCGCAGGTTTGAAAATAAAAACTTTATGTTTCTTTTAGTATAAAACTCATTTTCTCAAAATCATTAGTAAAACTATATACACAACTCAACTTGGCACCTTATGGGTGTTCCCTTCATAACAGAATAGGAGTACAATATCAATAAGCCATCACAAGAAACATTGAGACCTTACCCGTCTAAGAATGGAATCATCTGGAGTACAGATAGAATGAATAACAACAAGAATCATGCCAACACGAAAGAAGGGATAGCCTTAACATACCTTATCGCTTACGTGATTAGCTTAACTTATGCTTCCAAACACTGGCCAATCTACAATCAAGGTAAAGGAAACCATAGACAACTTGAAAGAGGTTCATATACTTGTCTAAGCTCGCAATTAACTTCCGTAAATTCGGGCAGCATTTTCCCTGTAAGCTTCACTTCCCTCTAATTCCAATTCAATTTAACAACACAATCAGCAACCAATAACAACAACAACCATCTCATATAGGCTCTTTAAACTCAAAGCATCAACTTCCAAAGATATACACCAAAACAGCCCGGTATGCGCTTTGTATACGATATCTCCATGCACTTTATTCTCCCAAATTCAAGAACAACAACTTATCAACAACATCAGCAACAATATCAACAACCATTTTATATCAATATCCAACTAATTCTATCCATTTAATCATACCAAAACAGCCCCCAAGTCATTTGATATCCAAAAATTATAACCGAACTTTCAACGTCATTTTTCTATTCTAACCCGTCAAATCTATCAATGATCACGGTAAGAACATCATTAACATCTTAAACATACCTCATATGAGCAGCCACCACGAAACCAACATCCCCCACATTTAACTTTTAGCTTAAAACGACGGCAACAACTTGTTCTATTGTAACGACCCATTTGGTCGTTTAGCACTTTTAGGCATAATATTCCTAAAAACAATTTTTCGGTCAATCTTCTGCCTATAGTCGCGGCGATAACGGGTGATTCGGTTATTTAATTGACGAGTTTTAGTCTCATTTACATGAGTGACGAATGTTCTAAGGAGGGGAGAATGTCACACTCCATAATAACTACAGTTACTTGTATTAAAACAAAAAAGAATGAGTAAAAGGTTGGGTTAATCGAGTTAGAAAGAAATCGTTATAAATAGGTTCAAGGGTTTGGGTGCGGAAACCCAAAGGATTTAAATCGTTAGATTTTATAAAGGGAAAATTGAGTGACCTTTTAAAGTTTTTGAGATTATTAAATGTTAAAGATGGAAAAAAATGGGAATATTTTTTAAAATTTGGGGGCCCCCAGGGTTCTATTTAATTTTGTATTTTTTAAACCCTTTCGAGACATGTATATGAATTGTTATGGAGGTAAATGACTGTGTATATGTATGTATAAGAGGTTACATGAGGTTGGAAGAGGATTAGAAGTTAAACGAAATGAATGGGAACAATTTCCTCAAAATCTCGGACCCGATTTTAGCCTATATTGTAGGAGGCATATCTCCTAGTATATGAGGAGTTTTAAGGTGTTTCAAAGCCTAAAATTAAGTTATCGAGTCTGTTTGCAACGCAACAAGCTGACTGTCAAAATGATATCGGGGTAAGAATATGGATGATTCAAGTCGGGGTGAGTATTAGGACTATCTCAAGATTACAAAGTAGAGACTTTAATTCGATTTCGTTTGAAGTCACAATTTATCTACAAATTTTGTTTGGTATAGAAGCATTAATGGAAATTAGAACTACTTAATCGTGGTGTTAGTTAAAATTAGTGGCAACAATGAGCTAATATGAACATTAACATGACATGTCAAAGATGACTCAAAGTCATCTTAAATAAGACTATTATGGGAGACATACAAATATACATTTAAATGATTGTGGATGAATCACATTTAAATGTATATTTGTATGTCTCCCATAGTAGTCTTATTTAAGATGACTTTGAGTCATCTTTTGGACATGTCATGTTAATGTTCATATTGGCTCATTGTTGCCACTAATTTTAACTTAACACCACGATTAAGTAGTTCCTAATTTCCATTAATGCTTCTATACCAAACAAAATTTGTAGATAAATTGTGACTTCAAACGAAATCGGAAGTTAAAGTCTCTACTTTGTATCTTGAGATAGTCTTAATACTCACCGACTTGAATCATCCATATCTCCTTACCCCGATATCATTTTGACGAGCTGTTTGTTGCGTTGCAAACTAGACTCGATGAACTTAATTTTTAGGCTTTTGAAACACCTTAAAACTCCTCATATACTAGGAGATATGCCTCCTACAATATAGGCTAAAATCGGGTCCGAGATTTTACTGAAATTGTTCCGATTCATTTCGTTTAAATTCTAATCCTCTTCCAACCTCATGTAACCTCTTATACATACATATACACAGTCATTTACCTCCATAACAATTATATACATGTCTCGAAGGGTCCGTAGAATCACAATAACCATAAGTAGAACTCACAAAGCTTCGACGAAACTCCAATCGAAAAAGTATATTCCTATCTTTTGTCCATCTTCTATATCATTACTAATAATCTCAAATACTTTAAAAGGTCACTCACATTACCTCATATACATACTCATAACGCGATTTCAAATCCTTTAGGTTACCTGGTCACCTCGAGATACTTAAGACAACCATATTTATAACGATATTCTTACTAACTCGATTAACTTTCCTTGAACCTTCTTAACTCATTCTTTCTTGTTTTAATACAAGTAGCAAGGATTATTATGGGAGTGTGACATTCTCCTCCTTTAGAACATTCGTCCTCGCATGTCAAATGAGGACTAAACTCGTCAATTAAATAACCGAATCACCCGTTATCGCGTACTATAGACAAGAAGATTTGACCACGAAAAAGGGTGTTTTAGGAATATTATGCCTAAAAGTGCTAAACGACCAAATGGGTCGTTACACTCTATATCCACCGTAGAGGGAAAGGACTTCCATCGTTTATTGTGACAGCTTCTCGAATTGGCTTGGGTTGTGGTTGATAAGAGGGTAGGGTGATCGCGTATGCTTCGAGAGTTGGACTAAAGGTTCACGAGAAAACTACCCCACTCATGACTTAGAGTTGGTCGCGTAGTCTTCGCATTGAAGATTTGGAGACATTACTTGTAATGGAGTCCATTGTGAGGTGTTCACGGATCACCGTAGTCTTATAAAGATGTGTTTAATCACGGGATCTAAATTCAAGGAGAGTAGATGGATGGAGTTGCTTAAGGACTATGATATTACCATTCTTTATCATCCGGGAAAAGCAAATGTGGTAGCTGATGCGTTGAGCCGAAAGGCAGTGAGTATGGGTAGCTTGGCGCGTTTGATTGTCACAACTTATAACATTCCATCCAACATACATTATGGTGTATACTCTTAACTTATAATTATTCTTTCCAGCTTAATGAAAGTATAAGTCCAAAACAGTCCACTACCACAACAAGTCCAAAAAATCCCTAACCGATAACATAACGATGTTCGGAATTCTTGCAAATGTTTACGAACATACTAAGCCAACCACATGTGATTTTTATACATCATTTCATGTCTTCTTTTCATATAATTTCAGTAAGTTACGACCAGCTATCCACACGATAAGTACAACATCAATTCATACGCAACTACGCTATATCGTCATTTTTATAATCCTTATAACAACTCACAAATGACTTTAGTTTCAACTCCAACCATTAAACACCTTCATTTCCATCATAAATTTCATGATAATGACAATCAAAATATCAAGTAAAAACAGTTCACTAACTTCTTCCCAAAACAGTCCACACACGGCTACACCATGCTTCAACATCACTCACATAAAATCATAGATTCAACCATTTTCATACTAACATAACTTCACCTTTAACCTTCTAATTCTTTTCATTCTTTTTACCATGAGATCTATGATAGTAACAACTATATTTATTAAAGAAAATCAGTCCATTAAATTCACCAAAAACAGTCCCTACGACTAACTAACATTCCAACACCAACTTTCATGATTTGATGCATGCGATTCATGTTCGTCAAGTTACAATCATACTTCAACATCAACCCATATAACTCCATAACTATTACCATGTTCCAACATCAACACACCTTATTTCATGCATACAACTTATATTCACACATCTACATCACCCTTAATACATGAAAAGAAAGTTAGATCTTACCTTGACCACTTGAATTCTTTACTTGGCTAGAGTTGGTGACTTGAGATGAAAATGGTTCTTGTTGCTCCAAAGACTATCTTCACGTTTTAGGGACCTTCTAAAGGGTTGAAACACCTTGGAAAATAATTTTTTTGATCAACACACAAAGAGCTCCAAAATCAGCCAATGTGGCCGTGAGCTTTCTCTCTCTAGAATTAGGTTTTCTTTCTTTGTGTTGTGTAGTTGAAAATGAATTGTGATGGCTGATTCTTAGTCATTATTTGGTTAAATTATGATGCCTACAAGTTGGATACAACACATGCTCCACTCATGACATTGAGCACTCAATTAACTTTACACAAACTTTCAATTTTTTTCTCACCACTTTGAGCTATAAGCCTCATTTGGCCGACCCCTTGTTCCTCTTTTCTTCTTTCTTTTCAATTGTTTACAAGACAATCTTATGTGTGTTGAATGATTCATGCACCACCCTTTGTCTATTGTAATCATGCCAAGATGGATGAGCAATATTAAATGTGAAATGATCCCTCCACCATGTTATGTCCTCCTAAAACAATGTATACTTTCATAAAGTAGTGGATGCTCAAATATTCAATTGTATGCTTCAACTTTTTCTCCTCAAAATTTTCAGCCCTATGGCCGAATGTAACATGTAAGTTTCTTCCAAATTTAATTGTCCACAATATGTTGAAAATGTAGTGGATGAATCAACATTTAATTTCACACTTGTATGTCTTCCATTTGCCTTATTTTAGATGACTTGAGTCATCCTTTTTACCTTGGATGTTGAGGCTCTTGTTGGCTTATTATTGTCACCAATTTTTACTTAACACCACACTTAAGTAATTCCTAATCTCCAATAACATTTTTATACTAAGTAAATCCGAGGTTTCTATCTCACGTTGATTCTTTCGCGAATCACTCGACGTATAAAATACGGGGTCTAAAATTCTTGTCAATTAAATAACCGAATCACCGGTTATCGCAAGCTATAGATACCAAAATTAGACCACAAAAAGGGTGTTTTAGAGATATTAGGCATAAAAGTGCTAAATGACCAAACGGGTCGTTACATTAGATACAATCAAACAATCGCTCACGTCCTCGAGCGTCTAGGGTAAAGGTGGAGAAAAAGAGGAATTTAACCTTTGTCGAACAACCGAGGATATCTACTCCGCATATCCGCCTCGGTCTCCCAAGTGGCCTCATTTTTCCATGGGACTATCGTGCTTCCACCGCACCTTTGAAGCAATATCTTTGGTCCTTAACCTTTTAACTTGTCTATCTAGGATTGCTACCGCTCTTCCTCGAAGGATACATTTGATATACATCTAATAGTACCGAATCCCACCGAATGATATAAGACCCGTCCCGAATGGTACTTCTTTGCATGGAAACATGGAATACCGGATGAACATTTTGCCAAACTCCGGTGGTAACGCCAACTCATAAGCCACCTCGCCAACACGACGAAGAATCTCAAAAGGGCCAATAAACCTCGGGCTCAACTTACCTTTCTTCCCAAATCGCATCACACCGAAAATGGGTGAAACCTTCAATATATATATATATATATAACCATGAATATATATATATATATATATATATATATATATATATATACTCTTTCGCCTACTCATAAATCATCTTTTTCAAAGCTTTCCCCCGAATAAGCTTCACCTTATCCAAGACTCTTAGCAAATCTGTACCCCAAGGTCGAACCTCAAAAGCATCAAACCACCCAATAGGAGAACGACACCTCCTACCATATAAAGCCTCGAATGGCGCCATATCAATACTGGAATGGTAGCTATTATTGTACGCGAACTCTGCCAAAAGGGTAAAAATTTGTCCCAATGACCATTTAAAATCAATAACACACGCCCTCAACATATCCTCAAGCACCAATAGTCCTATTGTCTGCGGGTGGAACGCGGTGCTAAGATCTAACTGAGTCCCCAGTTCTTTTTGCAAAGTCCTCCAGAAATGGGAAGTAAACTGAAGAATCTCAAAGTGGATCAAATGATATCCGTTGCGATGTTTTGAGAGTTCGAGCGGCTTCGTATGATGATTTTGGACTTGTCCACAAACTTTGATTTGATTCCGATATATATATAATATTCGGGTTATATATATATGTTATTATATTATACGTCGTTTTGAGCAAAAGGGTACCATAATGACAAACAACCTTTGTTTTGTGTTTCGATTGAATCGTTAGATCCGTATCATAATTTCGGAGCTGTAGCAACAAGTCTTTCGCGTTTCGCCATCGTGAAGGGAGATATGACAATTTTACTAAAGGAATTTTCTTTAATTTTTTTCGGTGTAATTTTGCTTAAAAGTTGCGAAATTAATTTACCGAAATTATATATTAAAAACATCTTTTCCAAAAACTTTAAACCACCATATCTCATTCATTATAAGGTCAATTATGATTCAAAAGCCTAACTTGAGTGAAATTTCACATGGAATCCGTTGGAAGCATCAAAAGAGTTTTGGGATCATTTGGCACGAGAAACGAGGCAGAACAGCTGGGCATTTTTGTTATAATGTTGCTAGGGGTTTCTCATAATATTGAAAGCTTGGATTTTAGGAGAATTCAAAGGCGATTCTCCAAGTTCCTTCAATAAGTAAGGTCTAAACCATAATATAGGTATTCCCCCTTGATTCAATTCCTTAGTTTAAACTTTAATCATATATATTTCTAAAGTAGAAATTGGGGTTTATCCATGAAAAGTGGGTTTGTGGATTCCGTTGAGTTAAAGTATGATTAAATTAATGGGTTACGTTAGTAAGAATTTAAGGTACTATCTCAAAGGTTATAGGGTGATCGGATGGTGTCCTACGAACACTGTATAAAAGTAGATGGTAATGCTTCCTGCATTGTGATTTGGAGGTGTAAGTAAGACTTAGAATTAGCAAGGTCGGTTATGAGTGGAAGGATTCAAAAGGTTTTCGCTAAAGCAAGAGAGTCTTTCCCGATTAAATTTCAAGTATGTTGTGGTTTCGGGTATGGTCTTCATTGTATTTTGGTGGGACGAAGAAAATTTAAGAATGGTGAAAAATAGTGAAATCAGAATACTTTCTCTTTTTGGTTAGTGGGCAAGGTTTGCGTCTTATTCTAAGGTTGGTGTGGTTCTAAGGAAAATTGTGGGGCCTATCGATAACATTCATAGGTTTGGTTATATAGGATTAGAACATTTCGACAAAAGCAGTGCTTATATTCGAAAACCGAGGATGGGGGAAAATTTGAATTTGGAAATTGAAAATTTGGTCTTTTATCTAAGATAGAGGGAGTTCCGACTAGTAAGGAGAGAGAGCAGTGTTTACGACGTATTCCGTAGAGGTTTTCCGCATTGTCCTATTAAAGATTCTTTAGTTACCGTCAGCGTTCATTCTCTCATGTCGCTCGAGGACGAGCGATTGTTTAATTGGTATCTAATGTAACGACCCATTTGGTCGTTTAGCACTTTTAGGCATAATATTCCTAAAAACACCCTTTTCGTGGTCAAATCTTGCTGTGTCTATAGTCTGCGATAACGGGTGATTCGGTTATTTAATTGACGAGTTTTAGTCCTCATTTGACATGCGAGGACGAATGTTCTAAAGGAGGGGAGAATGTCACACTCCATAATAATCCGTGCTACTTGTATTAAAACAAGAAAGAATGAGTTAAGAAGGTTCAAGGAAAGTTAATCGAGTTAGTAAGAATATCGTTATAAATATGGTTGTCTTAAGTATCTCGAGGTGACCGGTAACCTAAAGGATTTGAAATCGCGTTATGAGTATGTATATGAGGTAATGTGAGTGACCTTTTAAAGTATTTGAGATTATTAGTAATGATATAGAAGATGGACAAAAGATAGGAATATACTTTTTCGATTGGAGTTTCGTCGAAGCTTTGTGAGTTCTACTTATGGTTATTGTGATTCTACGGACCCTTCGAGACATGTATATGAATTGTTATGGAGGTAAATGACTGTGTATATGTATGTATAAGAGGTTACATGAGGTTGGAAGAGGATTAGAAGTTAAACGAAATGAATCGGAACAATTTCAGTAAAATCTCGGACCCGATTTTAGCCTATATTGTAGGAGGCATATCTCCTAGTATATGAGGAGTTTTAAGGTGTTTCAAAAGCCTAAAATTAAGTTCATCGAGTCTAGTTTGCAACGCAACAAACAGCTCGTCAAAATGATATCGGGGTAAGGAGATATGGATGATTCAAGTCGGGCTGAGTATTAAGACTATCTCAAGATACAAAGTAGAGACTTTAACTTCCGATTTCGTTTGAAGTCACAATTTATCTACAAATTTTGTTTGGTATAGAAGCATTAATGGAAATTAGGAACTACTTAATCGTGGTGTTAAGTTAAAATTAGTGGCAACAATGAGCCAATATGAACATTAACATGACATGTCCAAAAGATGACTCAAAGTCATCTTAAATAAGACTACTATGGGAGACATACAAATATACATTTAAATGTGATTCATCCACTACACTTACATTATATTGTGGACAACCAAATTGAAAGAAAGGAGTATGGAATTCAGCCAAGTGACTGAAAATAAGGCATCCATGTGAGGCATGCATTTGAATATTTAAGCATCTACTACTTTATGAAAGTATACATTGTTTTAGGAGGACATAACATGGTGGAGGGATCATTTCACATTAAATATTGCTCATTCATCTTGGCATAATTACAATGGACAAAGGGTGGTGTATGAATCATTCACCACACATACAATTGTCTTGTAAACAATTGAAAAGAAAGAAGAAAGGAGAAACAAGAAGGTGAGGTTGGCCAAAAGTTGTAGAAAACAAATTAGAAAATTTAAAGTGTAAAGTTAATGGAATGAATCATGCCATAAGTGGAGCATGTGACCAACTTGTAGGCATCAAAGTTGAACTAAATAATGACTAAGAAATCAGCCATCACAATTCATTTCAACTACACAACACAAAGAAAGAAAACCTAAGCCTAGAGAGAGAGAGGAGAGCCATTCGGCCAAGAGGGCTGAAATTTAGCCCTTTGAGTCTTGATCCAAAAATTATTTTCCAAGGTGTTTCAACCCTTTAGAAGGTCCCTAAAACGTGAAGATAGTCTTTGGAGCAACAAGAACCATTTCCATCTCAAGTCACCAACTCTAGCCAAGTAGAGAAGTCAAGTTGTCAAGGTAAGATCTAACTTTCTTTTCATGTATTAAGGGTGATGTAGATGTGTGAATATAAGTTGTATGCATGAAATAAGGTGTGTTGATGTTGGAACATGATGGTAGTTATGGGGTTATATGTGTTGATGTTGAAGTATGGTTGTAACTTGACGAACATGAATCGCATGCATAAAATCATGAAAGTTGGTGTTGGAATGTTAGTTGGCCGTAGGGACTGTTTTGGTGGAATTAATGGACTGATTTTCTTTAATAAATATGGTTGTTACTATCATAGATCTCATGGTAAAAAGAATGAAAAGAATTGGAAGGTTAAAGGTGAAGTTATGTTAGTATGAAAATGGTTGAATCTATGATTTTATGTGAGTGATGTTGAAGCATGGTGTAGCCGTGTGTGGACTGTTTTGTGAAGAAGTTAGTGAACTGTTTTTACTTGATATTTTGATTGTTATTATCATGAATTTTATGATGGAAATGAGGTGTTTAATGGTTGGAGTTGAAACTAAAATCATTAGTGAGTTGTTATAAGGATTATAGAAATGACGATATAGCGTAGTTGCGTATGAATTGATGTTGTACTTGTCGTGTGGATAGCTGGTCATAATTTACTGAAATTATATGAAAAGAAGACATGAAATGATGTATAAAAATCGCATGTGGTTGGCTTAGTATGTTCGTAAACGTTTGCAAGAATTCCGAACATTATTATGTTGTCGGTTAGGACCGTTTTGGACATGTTGTGGTAGTGGACTGTTTTGGACTTGTGTTTTCATTAAGTTGGAAAGAATAATTATAAGTTAAGAGTATACATCATATTGTATGTTGGATGGGCTGTTATAAGTTGTTACATGCAAACGTTAAGGCTACAAACTAATAAAAGTAACTTGAGAATGTCGAAGCCGTATGTGAATCGTTATTGCATGTTATGAATGTGGGCTGTTTAGAATATTGTGTGGGCTGTCCGGATTGGTATTGAACACATAATTATTGATGTTGTATTGGTAGTATGTGGTTGGTTTAGATACAAGAGAAAACATCGCCTAAACATCTAGAAAGGAGTTACTAACGTTAGAATACGTTTGAATCTCCCCGTAGCTTAACCATAGTTGTTGGCGTCTTAATATAGGTTGAAGTATTATTGGGTAGCGTACACATATTGTGTGACGAATAAGCACTAAAGACCTTGTCCGATCGGAAGCACTTGTAAGGAAAAAGCTTTGGCATGGGAGTTCGTGACACTGTTCGGCATTGAGGTAGGTTACGGTTTACCTTATGGTGAGACTTTGATTAGCGAAGCGTATGTTTAGATGATATTGTCGGAGAATGCATATAAACCTGCGGGTATCAAGTTGGGTTAGATATTTTCTTAGGTTGGACCTTGTTGTATGATTTGGGGGCTACACATCCCGTTGTGTTGTTGACTTATCTTGATCTATTTTTTTTTGTGCTCGTTGCCACTTGAGACATTGAGTATCATGACTATGATATTGCGGTGCTTTACTTGATTGATATGGAGATGAGAATGGTGATTCCATTGTGGCTTTTTGTGTAGCCTTATTGCCGATATTACTTGTATTCCATGTGTGGTACCGTTTCGGATTGAATTGGTTTTTAACATTACATTTCATCATACTCATATGCATTTCCATGATACATTGATATATGCATGGTTATGGCACTAATGATGATATGTGAGAGAGTGTAGCCTCCGAGGTCTTTGCCGGAGAGGGTAAAAGAGAGATGAGTGTTTGTTGCCCGAGGTTTCTTGCCGGGAACGATGGAGTGTCCGATGCCCGAGGTCTTTGCCGGGATCGTGAGAGTGTGCTCGTGATCCGAGGTTATATTCCGGAGCGAGTGGTACATGGACTTCGCGGGTCCCCCATGGGTCATGATCGCCGAGACGTGGAGTTACTCCGTCCGGACATGTTGTACAAAACCGCATATGCATTGCATTCATCCTACATACATTATTGCATTGCATTATATCTTGGTTCCCGTTGATTGTTGTGATACTACCGTGATGTACCGATTCGGATTGATTATACTAAGACTTGGCACAATTGGGTTTAGATGCTATAACATAAAAGATGACTTGTTCTGTGGATATGGATTCATATTGACTTGTACTTGTTGGTTTATATGTTTTTCTTGCTTGTTGTCTTTATATACGTTATCTAGTCTTAGTCGGCCTATGATACCTACCAGTACCTGTTGTTTGTACTGACCTACACTTGCTGCATTCTTTTATGAATGCAGAGTACCAGCTGAGATCGATTTCTACTCTTCGTGGCTAATATTCGAGGATTTCTGATTCGAGTCCTTCAGGATGAGCATGAGAACGATCGATGCCGATGACTCTTTTTATCCTTATGTCTTGTTTCATTCTCGGGACATGATCTTTTAGGCTACTATGTATTATTATGATTCGACTTATAGTATTTAGTTAGATGCTCTTGTATGACCCGACCGACATCGGGGTTGGATTCTCATTATTTCTATATTTCTTTATATTATTATCGTGAGACTTACGTTATTTTATCTTCTTCCGCTTTATTTATATATTTTTGATTGTTGGAATAAGGGTTCGCCTACCGAGGTGGGAAAGGTAGGTGCCCGCACGACTTAGTGAA
>NC_081345.1:6800647-6865046 GCF_029784015.1 Lycium ferocissimum | reverse complement strand
TCCTATCATCTTTTTGGCATGATTCTAGAAGTTATGTCCTCCTTATAAGACATTCAAGGTAATAATTTGATCTATATAATACAAACCTGATGGTTGAGATGTCTACGGGACTTTGAATAGCGTTATGATAGAAACAAGTCATTCCTAATAGTATTTTCCTCGGATTAACCTCTAGCAACCAATAGAGCTTTTGAGAGTCTAGTACCTCATCGTGCTAAAGAGTTGAGAAGTAAGCAGAACAAGCTATACGCGAATAGTTCAATGAGTTATGCAAAGTACATAAGTTCCAAAATAAGAAGAATGAGTGCGACTTATAGAACATCGCAATTTAATATATATATATATATATATATATATATATATATATATTACCCCTAAGACAAAGTGAGACTATACCTAGGGCCGGAAAGAGTTTAATGATGGTACAAAGTTGCATATTGAGTTATAAAGATGTCAGAATATGGTAAATCCCGTAATGAGACTGGGAACTAATAGATTGTGAGCACGCCGCTCCTTGTACACTGATTAGTGACTCATGTAAGAAATTCAACCAGTTAACGTATCACATAGTTTATAAAAGAAGAAACGTAGCATTTCCAGAAATAGATCGTAAGTTAATGAAAGAAAGTTACAAATTTTGAAAATGGTGGTAAAGCGGTAATAGGAAAATACATTATCGTTACATGTCGTGTAATGGTTTATAAAATTAGACCAATGACTGATAGGCATCACATAGCTTATGGAAAGTAGAGTCACATTAATTGTAAACCAGATTATGAAGTTAAAATATGCCAGTGATACATTCCTTGAAATAGTATTACGACTCCTTAGTAACAAAGTAAAAGTGGAATACGGATAAGAAGGATAGCGAGAGATTGAATGAGATTTACAGGTTGCTAACGATAACAAGTACTTATAATCTAATGAGCTTAAAAATTAAAGTTTGACTTATAGTCGTCGATTGATGCTTGTATGATTATTGTTAAGATGATGATATATAAGATATGAACCCTGTGGACGGACTATGAACGCACAGGTATACAGTAAAGGTTAGCCCTGGACGGACTATAAAAGCGTAGGTGTGTGCATAGGTACATTATAAGGGTGGATATGGACGGCCTCAATTGCATACACATTCCAGCCCGAGTACTTTGAGCCGTACGTATTGTATATTATGCAATGCGTACGAGCCACCAGTTAGCCATAATAGTAAGTGAGCCTTATGGAAGAGAAACGCATAAGTGCCACTTTTATATTTAGTGTTGCCTAAGGGCATGTGACCTAACAGAAGTAAGTAATCAGATTCAGTATACTATGAGCAGAATAATATGATGGTTCTAAAGTATAACAACATATTCAGATAAGTTCAGATATTTCACAGTACGGTAAGCTAAGTATAGAGTACTCTAGCAAACCCATATTATATTTATTTAGCACAACTCCATTTATACGTTGTTTATGCTTACGAGCTTCAAAATCTAGACATATACAGATCAGTTACAGCAGTTTAGATATACAGTGCCTTCAAGGCTATACAGACAAATAGTTGCCTTTATATCTATATTGTGAGTCAGGAAGAGGTAAGTATATTTTAGATCTCCTTTGACTCCCAGATTTCTTTCAGTACATTATATATGTATGTACCAGTTCAGTCTCGGTCTCAGTATTCAGATATTATCTGCCTTACATATTTGGTACATATCTTTGTACTGACGTCCCATTAGTAGGGCACCGTATTTCATGCCTATAGGTTCAGGTATCCAGTTGATATTTTACAGATGATCAATAAGACTCCATTTCATTCGGAGTGCAGTCCAGTCTAGAGGTCATATTGATAGCAGATGTTTACAGACTTCATGGGTAGGTCGGGGTCCTGTCCCGATGAGATTTTGATGTCAGATACTCCTAGAGGCTTTTGTAGACACACATTTAGTACATATAATTTGAGTTGTGGCTTTATAGGCCCTGCAGAGTTGGTGATCATATGGTGTCCTTGTCGGCTCATGTTTATATATCTTGAGCTGTTCATTTCAGTTATAGAAGAGCATGGTGGCCTTGTCGGCCCGCATATATCTTGAGCTGTTCATATATATGTGTTTGGGTTGCGTTTCAGCTTGGTTGTCATGATTGCCCACCTTCAGTTCAGTACGGGTTATAGCTTTATCGGCTTATTATATCAAAAAGCGAGTACAGTTGGCCTTGGCGACCTGAGCAGTCTGGTTAATCCAGCAGTTACAAGATACAATCTGGTATGCTCGAGGTCTGAGTATGGCATCAGGTGTCGGCCACGCCTCTCCAAATTTGGGCGATGACAAACTTGGTATCAGAGCAGGTCGTGTCTTAGGGAGTCTACAAAGTCATGTCTTATAGAGTCTTGCTTATGAATGTGTTGTACACCACATTTATAATCAGGATGCTACAGGGCATTTAGGAGTCGGTTACCCATCTTTCAGATCTGAATCGTGATATGGAGTTGAGTTATAAAAAGTCAGATATCACTCATGTTTGATTATGTTGTACAGATATGCCTGTGATAGGAAAAGCTACAGCTAGCCAGAAGGCTAAGACAGATGAGAGTAGAAGTATAAGTAGATCGCCGCCGACTGATGTAGATCAATCTGAGAATCAGGGCGAGTCACCTTTTAGAGTATCCCTTACTCCATCAGTACTAGAGGAGCTTTATAGAGCTCCAGCATCTACAGTTCCTCCACCAGTTTCATCAGATCAGGATACCAGGAGAGTAATACAATTTTTGACACAGTTAGTAGCTGCTCAGGCTCAACAACAGTCCAGCGTACAAGCTAATACGGTGACACCCAGAAGGGCCGAAAAGTTCTAGAGTTGGAGAGTTTATCGGGTTGAGTCCCCCAGAATTTTCAGGGACAAATCAGGATGATGATCCTCAGAATTTTATTGATCAGCTTGTCATAGCCCATATTATGAGCCGTGCGAGCACCTACCATATTATTACCTAGTAGGCGAACCCTTACCAACCAGCCCAATGTTCAAACACATTTTTATTACCAGTAATATAATTAATGATCACAATTTAAAATAAAGATTCATAGTGACTCTATTATCAATACAAGAAAACTGAAAAGTTCCCGGGATCTAGTCTAGAGAGGTACAAGAGCTCCTATTACACAAGAATAAAACCAAAATAAATGACACAGCCTCTGCCTGGAATGAGATGAGCAAGGTTGTAGGAAGATGTCCAGTAATCCACTAAGAGAAACTTCAAGTAATAACCTGCAACACATCTACATTAAAAAAGGATGTCGCAAGAGTAACATCAGTACATCACACGTACTGGTAAGCATCATAGGTCGACTAAGATTAGTTCACGCAACACAATATAAAATTAACAAGATAAACAGATAAGTCAACATACACCCTCAAGACTCCCAATATGGACAACTACACCAGAGCGAACTCACCTCTCTAACTCCTGTTTATTCCGGTTCCTTTATTCCCATAATAACACCAGCTACCGACTAGTCAAAGTGTAGTCCTACTTCATATTTCTTTTAGGGACAAAGATTTAGTCTCTATCTCATCAATTCCACTAACATCTATCCTTTGGTTATTAGCCCTAAAGTTTTCTATTCGGTTCACTTGCTAGAGTGTGATGCATTCACGGAAACGTACTCAACACACTTTCACCAAAACACTGTGACTCTCTAGGTCCCACAAATTTAACACATAAATTCTGGAATTCAGTAATTCATTCTTACACCAACACCTTCATGCATGATCAGAACTCCTCAAACAGTTTAACACAATTATAGGAGACGCATAATGCAAATATAGTAGAATGACGGCATGTAAGCATGAGGATATGAAGGTATGTAATGGAATGAAATGTCCTAATACATAAATTGTACATACATGCTAATTAGTGTCTTTCCCCAATAGTCATGACTGCGCAGGGGACCCATGGTGTCCATGTACCCTCGCTCCGAAATCTTACCTCGGATCACGAGCCTTTAAATTAGGCCACATCCTTATCTCCTGTCAAATGTGCCTTTTCATATATATAGCTGTTACATCACTATCAATGACCGATTTTCAAGTAGTACCTCATATTAATCCCAGCTGAGCCATAAAATCTGGTAGTACAACTGATATTTACTCAGACTTTCCGCTTCAAGCAAAGGTTCAATAAAGACAAGCAAATATATGCGACGATGTTAATGAATAAAATCAATATCATGGAATATGCCCTTGACGAGCGCAACACTATTATGCCTCAGCTTCAACTCACCCAAAGCAACCCTTTTCATTGACAAGAATGAACTACCGTACGAATATTGCAAATAACTCCACAATTTATTGCGGAAACTACACATGCCTTGGAATAATTACGCTAACCTACAGGGTAACCATCCTTAATAGCGACATGTGATCTCTCCCAATCCGTAACACATATACATCAACAAACCTTAGAACTTAGTATCCATTTATACACTCGTTGTTATCCTAATTACTAGATATATACAACTTTCATTAAATAATGAGTATATCCATCCGAACTCCGTGTTCGAAGACCTAGTCATGCGTTCTCCTGTCAATTCTATACATATATACGACTTACTAATCAAAGTCTAACTCAAGTAAACCGTAACCTACCTCGATGACGAGCAGTTATTCAAACTTCCATGAATAATCCACCCTCTTAGCTTTTATCCGAAATCCATGAGAGATGATAGTTAATGGAGAAGATGTGAAGAATGTTGGAGGAGCCTCTCTTTCTTGGTGTCAAAGGTTTTTCTCATTGTAAAACCTAATAGTAGCCTTAAAGGGTCTTTTATTAAAAAGGCGGGTGAAATATAAAATTGAGTGTGCGAAAATGCATTCACTGGTCCGTGATGTCCGCAATAGGCTCACTACGGTGAGCCACTGCGGCGGCCAACAGGCTCGCTACGGCAAGACCGCTGTGGCGGCGCCCTGTCCGCTGCGGCAGACCGAAGCTTGCCTAGTACCACGACTTTTAACTCTTTCCAAAACTGATTTTTCTAACTACGTATTCATTTTAGACATCCCATAGGGCTTACTATTTAAGATCTTAGGCCTAGATTTGGTACGGGTTTGCGAAGTATTAAATAACGATCGGGCGGGTCGTTACATCAAATACCAACTAAACCACTGTTCTCCCCCGAACAGTATGGAATGGGGTAATGGTTACGCTCCTAACCCCTACACCCTAGGAGGTAGGATTTCGAGTGATCGTCGTGAAAAGGGGAAAATCACAAAGCAGTTTAGATAATACGCAGTACAACAATCAGTAGCCCGCTATAGCGGTACCGCCGCAGCGATAATTCCTCCGCTGCAGCAGGACACAGGATAGTTTAATATATTGGGTGATTCAGTTCACCCCTCATTCTTCCCCCATTACTCCCATAACCGAAAACGTTCACACTCCCCACGAAAAGTTTCTCCCCATTCATCCTCTTAAACCACGTATCTCCCCCCTCACTCCCTATTTAAACACCCTACCCCCTCCATTACTCATTACACCACTAACATACTAAAGAAAAGGAAGAAATTCTCTGTAGCCCAAGGGTCACTTTTTAGAGCAAAAGTTTGCAGATCTTCTACTATCTCAAGGTATGTACTCCCTCTCACCATCCTACAACTTAATTATAACCTCTTATTTCGAAAGTTCCATGCCTAAGTTGCTATATTAGAGCAAAATGTTAGGTCTTTTGAAACAAGGGTTTTGATTCATTGGGGTATGGAGTTCTTGGGTCATGGTGGGTTATTTCATCATTCACACTGTCCAAACATCACTTACTACTAAAGATCTGCTTGAAATGAGGTAGATTATGATGGGGTGGGGGTGTTTGGTAGAAGGGTATTTTTGATGATATTGCTCAAAATTTTGGTGCTAGTCGAACAGTAAATTTTATCATAGATGTAAAAGTTTTTCCTAAAACGGGGCTAGCTTCAACAACCTGCTCTCAAAAAATTTCTACAATGGTTCAAACCACAAAGATATTGGGTTTTGGTGCAATAAGTTGTAAAAGTCATGCATACTATCATAGTACTCGATCCTTGCTAAAAATGTTGGAACTATGGTGAAATTTTTAGGGTTTTCGAATTTTGGGTCTTATGATTTTCTCGCTAGCAGCGGACCCTCCTTCGCTACAGCGGTCACGCTACGGCTCTCGGGTATGCGCGGGCGTGGACAAGGAATTTTTGGAAGATGTCCACTGTAGCAGATACCTGCTCGATATGGCGAGCTCGCTACAGCGGTGACTACATCGCCATTTGCTGGGACGATCATTTTGCCGGGATGATCATTTTGCCTCTATGGCAGCTTCACCGCAGCGGACATCCTACCACGGCAGTGAAGCTGCCAGAGGCAGAACCTTATACACGAAAATAGTCTAGGTTTTAAATTAATTACTGTATGTCTTATCACTGTCTAATCTTGGTGCCATATTATTCTAATGCAGCTCTCCCTTTACAGGCTCACTGTCTCACTCCACTATGGAAAATCAGCAACAACAAGCACCCCCTGCCCCCGCCTATGCTAGGTTCTCTTCGAATGCGTGCAAGAGACACTACATGGAGTAGCAAACCAAGGGTCTACTTCATGAGAAGGCCTTTGTCATGGATCGGGTGGAAGAGGGCGGCCCCGAAATTTTATCAACGCTTACATCGAATTGGTTGGGACCCTTTGGTCGAGGAGCTCGGAGATGTTAACTGTAACTGGGTTAAGGAGTTTTATGCCATGCTTCTTACTGTTGAGTGGGATATCCCGGAACCTGAGATCACCGTTAGAGGGGTAAAGATAAAGGTTGGTGCAGAGGCGATTAACACTGTTCATGGTTTGCCCAATCCTTTGCAAACTGAGATAAGGGCTAAGGACCACGAGGAAAATGGACCTTGGTTGGTGAGAATGTTAGTGAAGGAGTCCAAGAGAAGGAAGAATACTTGGGGTATTACCCGGTCTTCCATAAAGACCCGTCACTTTACCCCAGAGGCTCGAGGTGGCTGAACCTTATTGCCCGAAGGGTTCGACCTTCGAGTAACACCACTGATATCACCTACCCATAGGCCCTTGTGGTTACTTGCATTCTATATGATGTACCAGTGAATGTGGGGATGCAGGTGACAGAGTTTCATGGCCAAGGCTGGCCCGAGCTTGATGTTTCCCTCCCTGATTATCCACTTATGCAAAAAGGCGGGTGTGACTGTGGAGCCTAGTGATTGATATTTTGAGTGTGATGTTCCTTTCGACCCTTTGAAGGTGAAGGGTCACAGGGTAGGGGTAAGAGGAGGAGGACAGACTCGGATGGTGACGAGGTCAGTGAGAGCCAAGAGGAAGATAGAGATGGTAGTGGTCCTTCACAGTCCCCGGGTACTTTATAGCGTATAGTGGCGGACATGGTAGCCTTGAAGGATGCTGTGATGGGGTTGCACGGCCTTTCATGGAGGCTGGGTCGTCTAATGCTGGTGCTGGTGCTGGTTATTTCTCCACGAAAGAGATGAAGGGTTACATGGACACTCAGACCAGAATAGGGGATGTTGTGGATGCCTTGCAGGGTGATTTTGGATCTTTGGCCTAGGCCCACGTGGATCTTCGGAAGGACTTAGACCGGGAGAAGAAAAAGAGCCGGGCTAGGGATAAGCTATTTGTGAGGATGTGGAAGGGCATTAAGAGCCTTCTGAAGATCCTAGCCCCGAAAGAGAAACTCACCAAGGTGACCACTAGAGATGCCCCACAGTTCTCCTTTCTGAGTGTGTCCGAGCTTGGCAGCGATGACTCCAGCGACTCAGATGTCGGAGTTGGCGAGGCCACCAACAGAGGAGTGGCTTAGAGATTCCCCCCGCATTTTAATGTCAGCTTGGTTCCCATTTACCCTTGCAGGGCTTGTTTTTAAGACAATTTACTTGCTTGGGTTTGTTTTGAATGTCTTGGATAATTTCTTTTCATTTTTGGTGCGGGTGTCCCGGTTTAAGGACACTTGTAAGACAAAGCCCCCAGATGGGATCAATGTTTCTATGTAGCTTTTCTTTGAAAAAATGGCTTTCCTTGAATTTTGCTGATAGATGAACAGGTTGAACAGGGTGGAGGCTCACTGGTTCATGGCACCCGTTGCGGCGGATGGCCTCTCCGTTACAGTGAGAGCGCTATGGCGGGGTTGGTCCCACTCTAGCGGGACTGCGGAAAGGTTTGGGTTCGCTGTAGCGGACAGTGATCCGCTATGGCGAGCCCACTTTAGCATTTCCCAAACTGCTGTAGCAACGCTATAGAGTCAGTGGGCGAGTTTTTGATGCCCACCAACTCCAGGCACTCATTCGTTACTTAGCGCGTACAAACACAGATTTCACCTATTTTCGCCCAACGAGTACAAACGCATTCTCGACTTACTAACCTCCTAATATATGTACACAATTTGTACCACTTAATGTTGGCAATAGGACTTCAATCTATTCAGACACTTAGCACACAGTATACCCACTAAAAGTCTTTATTGGGACGTTATAATTAGATACCAATTGGGATCGACAGATACCAATTAGCATGTCAAGATACCAATTGGAATCGCCTAGATACCAATTGGATTCAACTAGGAGATTGAGTATTGGAGTAGCACGACCGAATGAACGAAGTGAAACTTGTAGATGTCCTATAGCCACTTGTGGACGGGTACGAACGACATCGTACCATTCCACAAGACTTTATTAGACATTTGCTCTTGTACTTGTGAGACCGGTAACCTAGGCTCTGATACCAACTGTCACAGTCCATATTATGAGCTGTACGGGCACCTACCGTATTTACGGGCACCTACCGTATTATTACCTAGTAGGCAAACCCTTACCAACCAACCCAATAATCAAACACATTTTTATTACCAGTAATATAATTAATGATCACAATTAAAAGTAAAGATTCATAGTGACCCTGTTATCAATACAAGAAAACTGAAAAGTTCTCGGGATCTAGTCTAGACAGGTACAAGAGATCCTATTACACAAGAATAAAATCAAAATAAACGATAGAGCCTCTGCCCAGAATGAAATGAGAAAGGCTGTAGGAAGATGTCTGGTAATCCACTAAGAGAAACCTCAAGTACTAACCTGCAACATATCTACACCCAAAAAGGATGTGGCAAGAGTAGCATCAGTACACCACATGTACTGGTAAGCATCATAGGTCGACTAAGATTAGTTCACGCAACACAATATAAAATCAACAAGATAAACAGATAAATCAACGTACACCTCAAGACTCCCAATATAGACAACTATACCGACACGAACTCACCTCTCTAACTCCTGGTTATTCCGGTTCCCTTATTCCCACAATAACACCAACTACCGACTAGTCAACGTGTAGTCCTACTTCGTATTTATTTTAGGGATAAATATTTAGTCTCTATCTCATCAATTCCACTAACGTCTATCTTTTGGTTACTAGCCCTAGATTTTTCTATTCGGTTCACTCGCTAGAGTGTGATGCATCTATGGAAACGTACTCAACACACTTTCACCAAACACTATGACTCTCTAGGTCCCTCAGATTTAACACATAAATTCTAGAATTCAGTAATTCATTCTTACGCCAACACCTTCATGCATGATCAGAACTCCTCAGATAGTTCAACACAATTATAGGAGATGCATAATACAAATGTAGTAGAATGACAGCTTGTAAGCATGAGGATATGAAGGTATGTAATGCAATGAAATGGCCCAATATAGAAACTGTACATACATGCTAATTGGTGTCTTTCCCCAATAGTCATGACCTGCAGGGGACCCATGCTGTCCATGTACTCTCGCTCCAAAATCTTACCTCGGATCACGAGCCTTTAACTTAGGCCACATTCTCTCCCCTTGTCAAATGTGCCTTTTAATATATACAGCTGTTACATCACTATCAATGATTGATTTTCAAGCAGTACCTCTTATTCAACCCAACTCAGCCATAAAATCGGTTAGTGCAACTGATATTTACTCAGACTTTTCGCTCCAGGAAGTGTTCAATAAATACAAGCAAATATATGCTACGATGTTAATGAATAAAATAAATATCATGGAATATTCCCTTGACGAGCGCAACACTATTATGCCTCAGCTTTAACTAACCCAAAGCAACCCTTTTCATTGACAAGAATGAACTACCGTACGAATATTGAAAATAACTCCACAATTTATTGCGGAAACTACACATACCTCAGAATAATTACGCTAACCTATAGAGTAACCATCATTAATAGCGATAGGTGATCTCTCCCAATCCGTAACACATATACATCAACAAACCTTAGAACTTAGTATCCATTTATACACTCATTGTTATCCTAATTACTATATATATACAACTTCCATTAACTAATGAGTATATCCATCTAAACTTTGTGTCCGAAGACCTAATCATGCGTTCTCCCGTCAATTCTATACATATATAGGACTCACTAATCAAAGTCTAACTCAAGTAAACCGTAACCTACCTCGATGACGAGCAACTATTCGAACTTCCATGAATAATCCACCCTCCTAGATTTTATCCGAAATCTATGAGAGATGATAGTTAATGGAGAAGATGTGAAGAATGTTGGAGGAGCCTCTCTTTCTTGGTGTCAAGGGTTTTTCTCAATGTAAAACCTAATAGCAGCCTTGAAGGGTCTTTTATTAAAAAGGCGGGAGAAATATAAAACCAAGTGTGGGAAAACGCATTCACTGGTCCATGATGTCCTTTGCAGTGGACAACAGGCTCAATACGGTGAGATCGCCATGGCAGCGCCCAATCCATTGTGGCAGACCGAAGCTTGCCAAGGCCCACGACTTTTAACTCTTTCCGAAACTGATTTTTTTAACTACGTATTCATTATAGACACCTCATAGGGCTTACCATTTAAGATCTTAGGCCTAGATTTGGTACGAGTTTGCGAAGTATTAGATAATGACCGGGCGGGTCATTACACAGTTGCACTGAATCTTCAAAGTCATGCACGCTCAGAGGATTGAGGCAGCAGATTGGTAGCTTTAAAGGCTGCAAGGTATAGCGGTTCTGTGGTATAAAGCATGAGATGGTCCAAGGGACCGAATGCATCCCCAGCTGAGTGGGGAAAGGTTTTAGAAGCCTTCCTAGATCATTACCTTCCACTAGAGATTGGCCAGAGTTCAAAAAGGTATACGAGGTTAGAATGTCACTCTTAAGATGAACCACGATGAGATAGCGTTGAAGGGCATAGATTTATACATGTAAGATAATGTCACGCCCCAGTCTCAACTGGGACGGACTACATTCTATATGCGTCTACTATGAACCTGTACCGAACATGACGTAGTAAAGTCTGAAAATTTATAAACATGATCTATAAGATTCTGTCTGTATAACTGGACATAAAACATGTACTCAGTGTACCTGACCATAGACATCTATGAAGTCTCTAAGAACATCTAACTAACATAACATAGTAGGGAGAGGGCCCTGCCCTACCCAAAATCTCTAATATCAATGATAATACTAGAGTTGACTCAGCCCCAGGTAGAAATTGAGCTTACACCATCTCGCAGAACATCTGTACCATCATGGATGCCTGCCACTGGGTATACCTGAACCTGTAATGTGAACATAAACAAATGCAGTGCCCCTGACCAAGGGACGTCAGTACATAAAGATTGTACCGAGTACGTAAGGCAGACATGAAGCATAACAATAAGACATATCAATGAAAGAGATACGAATTAGCCTGAAACCTCTGTATTGCCACTGAGGGCCATGATATGCATAATTATTATACTTATGTATGATGCTACTCTACAGGGATATATTATTTATATCTAGCAGCCCTTCGAAGCTAATATCAATAGCATAACCCTAATTGCCCGACCGACCATAGCTCAGTGGTAAATACATAACGGCCCAACTGGCTGTAGCTCGGTGGTTAATGCGTAACTGCCCAACGCATGTAACATAATGAACATATACTTTAAAGAAGAAAGATAAGAATCTACAGGTAAACTTTTGTCTTACCACTGAAGGCCATAACGTGTATGGTACTATGACCTCTTACGTATAATTGTGGTACGTCTTATACATCTATAATGTTACTGTACTGACTACCTCATCATCGTAACTCTATCTGCCTAACTGATCAGTGGTAACTGCCCAACCGATTATCACTCGATGGTTGAGCGTGAATCATGTATATGCATATGTTGCGGCGTGCAAACCGATCCAAATGTCTGTACATATGTTGCGACATGCAACCCGATCCAATTATATGTATGTATGTATGTATGTATGTTGCGGAGTGCAACCCGATCCAATTATATGTACGTATGTTGCGGCGTGCCACCAGATCTAATTAAATGTACGTATGTTGCGATGTGCGACCTGATCCATTATCTAGACATGTGTTGCGGAACATGCAACCATATCCGTATTCAATGCATGTGTTGCGGAACGTGCAACCCGATCCAATCTCAAGACATGTACCACTACAATTACCTTTAGTTCTTCCGATATCAAGTAGCTAATAAGTACATACGAGTTCTCTGGGAAACATATGGTAACTACTGGAGAAGCAAGTATTTAGATTTACTAGAATAACATAAGGCAGTTCTGTGTCCCAACCATCATCATATACATCACCTTATCATGAAGTATACTAATAATCCACCCCGAGTACATGGGACATGAGAAGTAACTGTTCAATACACTTAAAAGCTCTGCTATCAAGAAGTGAATAAGAATCAAGGACATTTTCAGCTATCATGAATGGAATCGTGAGCAAGATTTTCATTACGCTTCACTTACATTAAGGACATGCCAAAAGAAGGAAAGGGATAGCCTTCACATACTATCGTTTATATTAAGCGTCTTTTATATTTGACAACGGTCTATGACCTCTTTCATTATACTTCGTATACCATCCACATCTTCATACTTATGGGAAACTTTAATTTCATCATAACAACTTGAAGCTTGACTATACGAGTAAATGCTTGAGTGTACCAAACCTGGACATATACCATTTTATAGGAGGCTCATAAGATTTACAATAAGAAAGCAACGCATTCATCAGCTGTAGACACTTATGGTCCTTATAAGAAACAAACAACACACGTCATGCCATAGCGGCGAGTCAAGGAATAACCTTATGTACCTTGATTTAACCTTCAAATGACTGCGACGAGTCAATCCCTCCAAAGAACGTTTAACCTGTTAAAATGGCCTAATATCAACACAACCACAACCTAGCCAAACATCACGACCAAACCAATACTATTATCTCAGACTAACACTACCGTCAAGCAATCAAAGAGCGACGAGCTCCCGAGGCTATATACAATGGTGTACTCTACACCCGACCTCCTTTTAATGATTAACAAGATCTACACGAGCTACCAGATCCCCACCAATCTCTATACAATAAGAAAACAACACATAATCAACTTATACAACTACTATAACTTGAACTCGCGGCTTCCAATCATCATCCCGTGAGTTATACACAATAAACATATCAATACAATCCTCACGATCTTCTCTACAATGTTAAGAAGTGATTACATACCTTAAATATGAAGGGAACCAGCCAACTCTTTCCTAAACTTACAAGAAATGCGCGACTACGACAACTTGAAAAGGAACACAACATTACTTCATAAGTAGCTACACGGTTTTGCTCCTTCAAACTAAGTTAACCCAAAGTAAAATGTTGCAAGGTACAATTGAAGATGAATAAATGGTTGCTGATCACGTTTTTGGTATTCAAAGAAGTTTCCCAAAGTCTAAAACTGGTTGCTAGAAATTTTTGTTATGATTAAAAAAGAATGGAAAAGATGTAAAATTGGAAAGTACCACTTTTGCCCTTTTACACGTGTGACCCTTTGGTCAATACACTCAATACCTAACATTAATAATAGCCACCACCTTATGTATAGTCACCTATTAATTTCTTTCAATGATGTTGTCACGCCCCGAACCATGACCTGGGCGTAACACGGCACTCGGTGCCTGACTGCATATGACCGAGCAAACCAATTGGCTGACTAAATCAACATGTGAGATCAAAATATACTAAATGGAAATAATACTAACATATGCTGATCTACTAAGAGTCTGTCTGAAATATTATAAATGCGAAAATACTGAATAAACCTGAAAGTTTGAATAAGTGGCCTACAAGGCTAACACAAAAGCCTGCTAAACATCTGACTGACTGCAACTATAGTCTATAAAGACTCTAAGAATAATAAAGTCTGATTTTTCATGAAGACAAGGCCCCCGGCCTAAATGACCAACTAGAAATACTGAAAAGACTGCAAAGTGTGATAACGCTCCGAGGGAACTGGGCTCACCAAATAGCTGGTACGATAATCCTAGCGCACTGAATTGTCAACCTGTAAATCTTTACCTGCATCGTGAAATGCAGGCCCCCGGGCAATAAAAGGGGACGTCAGTACATTTAAATTGTACTAGTATCTAAAGAAATCGAAAGAAAAAATTATAAATAGGGTGCTCGGGGAAAGGGCAGCCCAAATCAATAAACATGTAAAGAGTTCTGAAACTGATATCTAATAGCTGATAATTGAAATGAACAAAGGAAGTAAAGATATGAATACTCAATGTTCTGAATGGAGAACCACCTGTTTAACTGAAAATCATGGTCTGTGGCCTAGGCCTAATATACATGTGCATACATAATCTGTGGCCTTGTGCCCAAGTATAAGTATGCAAAATCTGTGGCCTTGTGCCAAAGTATAAGTATGCAAAATCTGTGGCCTTGTGCCTAAGTATGAGCATACTAAATCTGTGGCCTTGTGCCTAAGTATAAGCATGCAAAATCTGTGGCCTTGTGCCCATTTACAGGTATTCAACATTTAACAATTTGTATCACGGAACTGAGGATCATGCTGCAATGCATAACTCTGAAATACTGAACATTACTATACTGAGACATGTATTCATGAACTGATTAAGAGACCTGAAGCTTTACTATTTATAAACATTCTGGGTATATTCTAGACCGAGACTCATGGGTATCAAACACATGTCTATATTGAACACGTACGGAGCTCACAATATTCAAAATGAAAGTCATGACGAATTACGAAACTAGAGAATAGAAGTTCTACAACTATTCAAGGAACTAAGCTTAGCTATATTTATGAGGCAATTAGTAACGTTGTAAAAGAACGTAGCGTAGGGAGGATCACTAACATTCCCAAACGTAGAGAGTTAGCTTCACATACCTTAATTCCGGCCTTTGAGCGTAATACAACATTCGTCAACTCTTTCAACTTTAATCTATAGCAGCACAAGTCAAAGGAATTCCATATTAGCAATAATATCCATGCTTTGGTCACCTAGGCATTTTATCAAACACTTAGTGGTCATAAAGCTCCACAACCTTCATTAATGGTGGTTTCTTCACCCAATTCCCGTTCTATTACTTCTAGGTGATTCAACAATCTCAATTTGATGAAAGTAACATCATTCTTCATCACCCATATGACTACAACAATTCATCACCCATATGACTACAACAATCCTAAATTAATAATCCAAAACCCTAGCATTGTTCATATGATACTCTTTATCAAACCCATTTACGATTCTCCCAAGAACTCATCAATTCACAACGATAAGTGATTAGAGAGTAGAAATATTACCTTTCTGAAGTTCAATCCTCTTGAATTCGAATTCGAGAGTTCTTTTGTCCAAGACAAAGATTCAATTAATAATCTATGGAATAGATTAGGATTCTAGCGTTAATCTTTGTTAGATTGATGTAATAATCTACGGTTTTTGAGTAGGAACTCACCTTGGATGCTTTGTGGAAGCCCTAGGGTGTTTTCTCTCCAAAATAAATTGTTTAGAATGAAGTGAGAAAAGTTTTTCGGGGTTGGGTATATATAAAATTCAAAAAGAGGTCGTTTCAAGCATAATTTGACCTGGTGCATCTCCTCGGGCATCACAGGGGACGGCGCACCCGGCCTATATAATAGTACCTAATGAATTTTAAGGTTTTCTGTGATTTTGGCCTGGCGCAACGCCCGGGGCATCGCCCTAGGCCATTTCTGAGAACGTTTGGTAAAATGGGCATAACTCCTAGCACAAAGCTCAGTTCAGCCTCCACAACATATCGTTGAAAAGGTATTTCAAAGATCTACAACTTTAATTTTTCTCAAATTCACAAATTTTCATGAAATTGGGCTGGAAGGCAGACGTATCAAAAACTTTGCCGATTATATCGAATTTTGAGCGTCTTACTATTAGCCATCTTGCGATGATTATATCTCCCTGCTCCGATCTCTGATTGGCCAGGTCCTTATATAGTTGGAAAGGTATTTCTATGTATTACAACTTTTATTAAGGGTACTTTCCTAAATTCTCAACTAACCAAGTTGTTACAGCTACCCGAAGTAGGCCTATCAACCATTTTCACAAACGTTCAAACCTTTAGATTTTTCACTAAAACTCTAACGATACGAGTCTAGCCTTAGTTCTAAGATACAAGGTGTAATATTATCTCCCCCTTGGGATCATTCGCCCTCAAATGATGGTTTTGGTTATAATCGCGACTAATTCTGAGACTCTACAAAAGCTTGGCAGAGTTTACTCTATAACTCAGAAACATGAAACTGATTAGCTGAGGCACGTGATCACTGAACTGACATGAACACATGCTTACTGATCTGAATGAATACATGGTTACTGAACTGAATGTCTACTAAACTGACTGAATACTGAGCTGACTGAATACTAGACTGGCTGAATACTGGACTGACTGGATATTGAAAACATGGAGATTATACTATAAGCATCTGAATGAAAAGGTTAGTTACCTTCAATATTTTCTACTTGCTTTTCAAAGAGATGGGGCTATCTGGACTTCATGTCCTCTTTGGCCTCCCATGTAGCCTCTTCAACTTTCTGATTTCCCTATAGTACTTTCACTGAAGCAATCTCTTTAGCTCTCAACTTGCGGATTTGACAATCAAGAATAGCCACTGGAATCTCTTCATAAAACAGGCTATCTTTAACCCCTGTGATCTCTGTAGGAACAACCAAAGACGGGTCTCTCCCATGAATTCCTTTAACATAGACACATGAAACACAGAGTGTACGACAGCTAATTCTTGTGGTAATTCTAACTCATAAGCCACTTGCCCAATCCTTCGCAGGATTCAATATGGCCCAATATAGCGGGGACTAAGCTTCCCCTTCTTCCCAAATCTCATAACGCCTTTCATGGGAGAAACTTTCAGAAATATCCAATCATCAACTTGGAATTCTAAGTCTCTGCATCGCACGTCCGAATAGGACTTTTGGCGACTCTGAGCCGTTTTCAACCGCTATTGAATTAACTTGACTTTCTCCGTAGCCTGATAAACCAAGTCTGGCCCTAACAACTCTGCTTCACCAACCTCAAACCAACCAATTGGCGACCTACATCTCCGCCCATACAGGGCCTCAAACGTTGCCGTATGGATACTCGAGTGGTAACTTTTATTATAAGCAAACTCAATGAGAGGCAAATAGTCATCCCAATTACCTTTGAAATCTAGGACATATGCTCTCAATATGTCCTTAAGAGTCTGAATAGTACGCTCTGCCTAGTCATCTGTCTAAGGATAAAAAGTTGTGCTGAGGTTCACCCTTGTGACCAATCCTTTCTAAAAGGATTTCTAAAAGTTCGATGTAAACTGATCACCACGATCTGAAATGATGGACAATGGAGTCCCATGCAATCAGACGATTTCCTGAATATATAACTTGGCATAATCTTTTGCTAAATCCGTAGTCTTCACTGGCAAGAAGTGAGCTGACTTGGTAAGTCGATCTATAGTTACCCAACTCGAATAATGCTTTTGAAAAGAGTGAGGTAAATCTGTTATGAAATCCATGTTTATCATCTCCTATTTCTAGATGGGAATGTCTATGTTCTGAGCCAACCCACCAGGCCTCTAGTGTTTAGCTTTCACTTGTTGGCAATCTAGACACTTAGCCACAAAATCTGCTACGTTCTTTTTCATGTTGTTCCACCAATAAATCTCCTTATGATCATGATACATCTTTGTGGAACCTGGAAGAATAGAATACCTGAAATTGTGGGCTTCTGGCATGATCTGCTCTCTGAGCCCATCTACGTGTGGAATGCATAGTTTGCCTTTGTGCCTCAAAGTACCATCATCTCCCCCTTGTTCAAAAGTCGTAGTCTTTTGTTTGTGAATCCCTTATTTAGCTACAATAAGTAGGAATCACTAAACTGCTTCCCCTTCACTTCGTTTACTAAGGAGGATTCAGCCCCGTTCTGAACAACAACTCTACCATCCTCGGGGTCCAAACAACTTTCCTTATCTTCTGCAATTCTTTGCACTTTACGTCACTGACGACTCATCTTTTGACTCACTTCTGAACAATCTTTCTAACTAGAAAAACTAAGTTATTTACATAAACGGAAAACTAATGTATTCGCAACTATCATACATACTCTTAATGACTTAACTCTGCTCGCACTACTAATCTTAGGGAAACCTCATTTTTGATAACTCTTAAAAGCTATTCAACCCTGGTTTGCTCTCTTATTGCTTAGCTGATTTCTTCTTCCATTAATCACTATACTTTGAATTTAACTTAAACCCTTGGGTTCTAATAGGCATTCGGTGTATTCAAACTGTTACTCACTCACTAGTGTTAAACTGACTAAGGAAATCAAATCGTACTCTACTAGTCCTGCTGTAATCACTAATTCACCGTATCTACTCAAAACTTACTCATTATTCTTCTACTAACCATCTGCTAGCATCATGTCCTCTTATTCTGCTCTGAATAACTAAAATGAAGCAAAAGGTTATTTCTAACTCCCTTCATCATCCGACACTATTATACGGTCGTATACTATCTTTTCTGAACTATAGATATGAACCACACTTAGAGAAATTTCATCTGTTTTAAATGATACATTGGAACAACTAACCCTAAACTTTCTATGCACTTCAAAATCATAACAGACTCTAAACATCTGGGATAAACACTTAGTCACATAACCTAAGAGGGAATTGTCATATCCTTTATCTCAAAGTAATATCTGCTTCTTGTAGTAACTTACTAGCGTAGTACTTTCTAGTTCTAATCTGAATAAACTTGAATAAACTAAACTTATTCAATATCGTCTCCTCTTGGTTCCCATTTCCTACACTATATCTTCTTAGTCATGTGCATGAGTCATATGAAAAACATATCTTTGTAAAACGTGACAAACTCCTATGTATTCTGCCCTTAGGCTCCATTCAGAACCATGGTAATCAATTTATGAACGATGTGGCTAAGCTCATAACTTGTTACCCTATAGGGTCTGACATTAGAGTTATCATCATCAAACCTGTGGAGAAATCTCAGAATGCTTCTGAGTCCTGATGACCTGCTAAAGCATACAAGTGGTTCTGACCTCTGTCTGTATCACCAGCCTTAGCTGCACTGCGCCCCACTTGGGATTGAGAATTACGGAGGACTACTGAATTCATAGATCAAGCCACATTACCTCTGGATTGTTGTCTCACTGATGGGCAGTCCCTTAGATAGTGACCCTGCTGGCCACAACCAAAACACCCATCCATTCCTGAGCGGTATACTCCTTGTTGTCTCCTACTACAATTGCTGCAGATTGGATTCTGAAAACCCCTTTTGCCTACACTAACTTGTGACTTGGAACTTGGTGCCCTGAAATTCTGCTTTAGGCTGGACTGACCCTTTCGATCATACTTGAACTTCTGAGCTGGTGCACTAGCGGTAAATGGAGCAGGCCCTGATGAACTTCTATTAAAGAATTGTCCACCTCCACCTTCTCGAGATCCTTCAGGGAGAACGTTACCTACAGAGTTAGCTCTTTTGCTGAACTCGCCTACCCTGGAACTGACCCACTCCTCATGAGCATCAGTGCTTGGAGCCGCACCCTGACGCTGAGCTTGCTTGGTAACAAATTGGGTGACCACATGGATAGCTGTCCTAACATCCATATTAGTGGAACTAGGAAGTAGAGTGACTGTAGTATGAACCTTTGCAGGCCTCTCTATAACTGGTGGGGATAAAGTCTGGGGCAAAGAACCCGGTGCAAGTCCTTGTGCCCTGATGGGAACTTTTTGAGTCTACGAGTCCTCCCTTGGCGTAACATCAGTAGCAACCCTTGGGCTCGTAGCTGTCATTCTCTTAAACGACATTTTCAGATATATGTAATTTGCACGAGTTAAAAGAATTCCTGAAAGTAATTCTCTAACTGCACGATCTAGAGTATGAAGAATTGAGACAATCCTTAATGTCTTGGTGGTCAACTATTTCCATATGTGGTGTACATACACACATAAAAGTGACCCCACTAGACACAACTTCATAGAGTCCCTAGGACTCTTGAACCTAGTGCTCTGATACCAAGCTTTGTCACGCCCCGAACCATGGCCTGGGCGTAACACGGCACTCGATGCCTGACTGCATATGACCGAGCGAACCAATTGGCTGACTGAATCAACATATGACATCAAAACATACTAAATGAAAATAATACTAACACATGCTGATCTACTAAGATTCTATCTAAAATATCATAAATGCGAAAATACTGAATAAACCCGAAAGTCTAAATAAGTGGCCGACAAGTCTAACACAAAATCCTGCTAAACATCTGATTGACTGCAACTATAGTCTATGAAGTCTCTAAGAATGATAAAGTCTGACTGTTTACAGGGACAAGGCCCCCGGCATACCTGACCGACTAGAAATACTGAAAAGACTGTAAAGTGTGATAATGCCCCGAGGGAACTGGGGCTCACCAGATAGCTGGTACGATAATCCTAGCGCTCTGAATTGTCAACCTATAAATCGTTACTTGCATCGTGAAATGCAGGCCCGGAGTAATAAAAGGGGACGTCAGTACATTTGAATTGAACTGGTATGTAAAGCAAGGGCAAGAAAGAACTGTAAATGGGGTGCTCGAGTAAAGGACAGCCCAAATCAATAAACATGTAAAGAATGCTGAAACTAATATCTGATAGCTGATAACTGAAATGAACAAAGGAATTAAAGATATGAACAATCCCTCTTCTGAATGGAGAACCACCTGTTTAAATCATGGTCTATGGCCTTAGGCCCAATATATATGTGCATACATAATCTGTGGCCTTGTGCCCAAGTATAAGTATGCAAAATCTGTGGCCTTGTGCCTAAGTATGAGCATGCTAAATCTATGGCCTTGTGCCTAAGTATAAGCAGGCTAAATCTGTGGCCTTGTGCGTAAGTATAAGCATGCTAAATCAGTGGCCTTGTGCCTAAGGATAAGCATACAAAATTTGTTGCCTTATGCCCATTTACAGGTATTCAACATTCAACAATTTGTATCACGGAACTGAGGATCATGCTGTAATGCATAACTCGGGAATACTGAACATTACTATATTGAGATATGTATTCATGAACTGATTAAGAAACCTGAAGCTTTACTATTTATAAACATGCTGAGTATATTCTAGATTGAGACTCATGGGTATCAAACACAAGTCTATATTGATTACGTACGGAGCTCACAACGTTCGAAATGAAAATTATGAACGAATTACGAAACTAGAGAATAGAAGTTCTACAACTATTCAAGGAACTAAGCTAGCTATATTTATGAGGCAATTAGTAACGTTGTAAAAGAGGGTGGCGTAGGGAGAATCACTAACATTCCCAAACATAGAGGGTTAGCCTCACAAACCTTAATTCCGACCTTTGAGCATAATACAACGTTCGTCAACCCTTTCAACTTTAATCTATAGCAACACAAGTCAAAGGGATTCCATATTAGCAATAATATTCATGCTTTGGTCACCTAAGCATTTTATCAAACACTTAGTGGGCATAAAGCTCCACAACCTTCATTAATGGTATTTTCTTTACCCAATTCGCATTCTATTACTTCTAGGTGATTCTAAAATCTCAATTTGATGAAAGTAACATCATTCTTCATCACCCATATGACTACAACAATCCTAAGTTAATAATCCAAAACCCTAGCATAGTCCATATGACTCTCTATAAAACCCATTTACAGTTCTCCCAAGAACCCATCAATTCATAATGATAAGTGATTAGAGAGTAGAAGTATTACCTTTTCTAAGTTCAATCTCTTGAATTCAGATTCTAGGGTTCTTTTGTCCAAGACGAAGATTCAATCGATAATCTATGGAATAGATGAGGATTCTAGCATTAATCTTTGTTAGATTGATGTAATAATCAATGGACTTTGAGTAGGAACTCACCTTGGATGATTTTTGGAAGCCCTAGGGTGTTTTCTCTCCAAAATGA
Source organism: Lycium ferocissimum (assembly GCF_029784015.1). Taxonomy (NCBI): domain Eukaryota; kingdom Viridiplantae; phylum Streptophyta; class Magnoliopsida; order Solanales; family Solanaceae; genus Lycium; species Lycium ferocissimum. The sequence continues at coordinate 6,842,731 of NC_081345.1, read as the reverse complement.
TGGTTTAGAATGAAGTGGGGAAAGTTTTTCAGAGTTGGGTATATATAAAATTCGAAAAGAGGTCGTTTCAGGCATAATTTGACCTGGTGCGTCGCCCCAGGCATCGCAGGGGGTGGGGAACCCATCCTATATTATAGGACCTGATGAAATTTACAATTTTCTATGATTTTGGCCTGGCGCGGGGCCCGGGGCATCGCCCGGGGCGCCTCCTTAGGCCATTTCTAACAATGTTTGGTAAAATGGGCATAACTCCTAGCACAAAGCTCCGTTCAGCCTCCCCAACATATCGTTGGAAAGGTATTTCAAAGATCTACAGCTTTCATGTTTTAAGTTTTCTCAAATTATCAACTAATTTTCATGAATTTTGGATGGAAGGTAGACGTATTGAAAACTTAGCTGATTCTATTGAATTTTAAGTGCCTTACTATTATCCATATCGCGACTATCATATCTCCCTGCTCCGATCTCTGATTGGACTGGTCCTTATATAGTTGGATAGGTATTTCTACGTACTACAACTTTCTTAATGGTACTTTTCCAAATTCTCAACTAGTCAAGGGGTTACAGCTACCCGAAGTAGGCCTATCAATCATTTTCACAAACTTTCAAACCTTCAGTTTTTCTACTAAAATACTAACGATACAAGTCTAATCTTAGTTCTAAGATATGGGGTGTAACAGATGCCATATGGACCTTGTTGTCCCCTAATATATACACCAAATATTTTTTTAATTAACCACTTTCTAAAATCCCACTTACTTTACTAATACATCATAAATATAAAATTGAAACATATACTCATACTTCATAAATATTAAAACATCAAGAAAAAATATTTTATCAAATTCTAATTTTTCCAATCTAATCTCAAAAGTAAAGACTTTTTGTACTATTCCTATATTAAATAAAATATCATTTAAAAATTTCTTCATGTCATAGATACAATTTAAAGCTTATCCAAAAAGTAGTAATTATAACAACTATATAAAATCATATTTATAAATTTTTTATCAATCTAACTTTTAAAAAAAAAAACCTATCATATCAGTTCCAAGGGTTCAAACTTACGGGATCTTACATAACACTTGTTTTGAACCATCACTATCTTACAAATGTCCTCAATCATCTGAGTTCATCTCTGTTTACTTACGACGCATGCTAACGTAAAAAATACAGGATGTTACAGATAAGCAGCGAGAAATTAACCTCGAGTTGAATAGTAGACATCGATAATGATAAACCAAAGTAAGAATTTTAGTAGTATGAACTACCTAGATGCAGTAAAGCCATAAGGATAGATAACCTGGGCTATGAAGCAGGATACAGCAGTAGTCGTAAGTTCGACAAATTTCCAAGTGAAGAGCCCTAGTACACCTGTAGATGCCCAAAGAAACATCTTGACATAATTCGGTATATGTTCACAAAGTGAGGCAAAGAGATTAGCTAAAAGCTAGAGGAAAAGAAGAGAAGAGTCGTGGAGACGCGCATACAAGGACAGAGTCTTGCAGGCTACTTGACAGAAGGTAGAAATAGTTATGAGGTTGGAAGAATTCCAACGGCAAGTTTTACTTTGAGAGAGAGGCCTAAAGGGGGAAATGACCCGAGCCTTAGATTTGTTTACAAAACGGTTACCTAGATGGCAAGGACAGTCTTGAAGTATTAGTAAGATTTGGAAGTTATGAGACTGATAAGCATATCAGTCAACATTCGAGGACGAATGTTCTAAAAGAGGGAAAGCTATTACATCCCGCATTTTCATACGTGAAAGTGCATCGTAAGTTAGTCGATGTAAGCTCGGAGAGAAAGAACCTTCTCAAGTTTATGAGTGTTTACAACCCTATATAGCACATGTTGGAAGGTCTAGAAATTAAATGAATTGAAGAAAATAAGTTTCGTCGAAAGTCGGCAAGTCGGGAATGTTATAACCCGTAGTTTTGGGGTAAGGCAAGGAGTGCTTAACATGCTAAAAATGTCATTTTAGGAATTATTAAATTGCATAATAGTCATATGTTAAGTGTTGAAGTCAATCAAGTTGTAAAACAAAAGTCAACAAAAGTTATCGCGAGTTATGTTCACAATTCAACTGAAATTTGGGTCTAATGTCACATAGCTTTTCTTCCAATGTACTTAGAGTTACGGGGTGATCCACCCACCAAATTGAATGTCTACGAGACTAGTTTTCAACACATTAAACAGTTCATATAAAACGTAGAGTAGAGAGATATTTACGTTTTTGCAAGACTAAGCAGACAGCCCCCGGGACTCACTTAGGTGGTGGATGTTTATCCACCTATTTAAAGCGTTGATGAGCCCATTTCGGGTCATTTTTTGACCTTCCCTCATTCCTTACAACTTCTAAGAGCTCTCAAAGGTTCCCCCACTATCCAAGAGTGATTTCCACAAGTTTAAAAGACAACTTTGCCTTCGGAAAGATCCCAGCACAAGTAGAACTCATCCTCCACTAGTGGTTGTTGATGTTACGGTTCACTTTTATGCGGGTGCATAAAAGCTAATAAGAAGTTGCGGACTCTATTCGGATTTTCTATTTTTAGAGTCACCACCTAATTTATTGGTAAACTAGGAAAACCGAGTTAAAAGGGTTTTATCAAACAAAGAAAAATCTTTTTTAAACCAGAGTTCAAGGTAAGGGTTCTGGTGATCCCCTAGGGAAGGTTTGAAGCACACTAGTATTAAGGATCCGTAGAATACAATTGACCTTCGAGCTTCAATGTATGATTAATGTGATTATGTGCAAAAAATGTTTACTTTATTGCTAAAATTGTCATGCTAATCATAAAACTCCACTTTTTGGCAAAAATATCCTTTAAGGAAGAAAAAGTTGGTTTCTACTGGGAAAATGTTATAAGGAGGTTAAATTCACTTCAATTTTCAGACCAAAACACACTTAAGATTTCTCTTAAGTAGAGTTTCCACTAATTTGGTCCTAATGTCGTGATTTAATCCTTATAGTTTTTGTATGTATATATATATAGAAAAATAAATGGAGTATATCTCCTTTGTAAAAAGTGGCATAGATTTTGTATAAGTATGAATAGAAGTCCACTTATTTTGTTTTAGTCCATTGAAGCTCAATTAATCAACCATATTTTAAAACCAAAGCCAACTTACTTCTCAAACTATAGTCCAAGTATATTTCTCTTTATTTATTTGCCTTAAGGTTTGGGCTTTTGGCCCAAAAGTGTTTGAAAATCCCTTAAGTCCAAACAAGTTTTAAAGAAATCCACTCGCACTTGTATTTTATGGAAATTTAGTTTTTTTATTCCAATTTTTGTCCAAAGTCAGCCCAAGTTTTTATGAATTAGGCCCAAAATGTTTCGAGTCCATTTTATCAAGTCCAAAGGAAGTCCATTTCATGCTTTTAATTTTCAAGTGGGCCTATAGCCCAAAACAAGTTCTTTCATTTTTTATTTTTATTTTTTGGTAAGAAGGGGCATACAGCCCTAATCAAATTTTTCAGTCCAGATCCATTCATACCACCTATTTTGTCATCTTTATATTCCGAAAGAATTTTTTGTAAAAATCATAAGATTTTCCGATTCGCATGCATAGGCCATGTTTAATTTTGAAAACCATCTTCTTCTTTTTTTGTGAAAAATGTTTAACCATCTACACGAGTTTTTCCTAAATTCTAATCGCATTCGGGTTCCAATAATAATATTAGTGTTGTTTACATATACAACTTATAAACACGAAAACATATATATACACAATAATGGCAAGAGTAGAAAGTTAGGCTGGTGGGCCTTAGCCCACCAGTTGACCATTTTCACCCATGGTTGGGCCTTCTTGTTTCGTCTTTGGTTCGGACTCGATCAAGGAAAAAAAGGAAGTTGGGCCCCTAGCCCAACAAGCTTTGAAAGAGGAGACTGGCCCGTGGTGATGGTTCCATGCAAAAAGGGAGAGGAGAAAAGGAAAATAGCGGTTAGAGGGTATCTAAACTCAACCAACGAATTAATAAAGAATCTAAATGGATAAACACAAATACGTATAAATCATATGTCTTCTATATAACTAAGTATACATGCAGTATTCAGTGAAATGGAAACAAGCTGAAAATATGGGCAAGCAGGCATAAATCACAAGAAAAGCAAGCCCAAATACGAGTTCATAATATAACCGGCCCAAATCTAGGATCAAATGAAAACAACAAGCCTAGTAGGAGAAGAAAAATAGAGAAAACAGGCCCAAAGCCCCACCATGAAGTATACAAGACAGGTTTATAAGTTAAACTTAATGATATACAAGGTATACACCTCTTATATACACCCGAGTGTAGACGAACATGTATACTTTGTATATTCTGCATCTATCAAAGACAACAACATCTCTAAACAGGGCGAAGGATAGACGTAGATGTGAAATAGTGCAGGTTAAGCATATATCAGACTATACATGACTTATGTTTGATGCATTTGATCCTTATTGATGTTTATAACATGTCTATATCAACATTTAGTCCATAAATGTACAGTTCTTGACTTCAAATTTAAACAAAGCAAGCACAGGGCAAGTTTCTTTCAATTACTACCAAGATAGTTCTTATATCCACATATGAGACAAATCAGTATAAGCATGGAAAGATAGAAGGGACTGAGAAGAGAAGCTACTAACACACTTACGGTCATCCTAAATCAAAATTGAAAGAGTATGTTCAAGTCCTTAAACTAAGCATCAGATTCATATTCATATAGTGAACAGACTGTAGGATTCTATCATACCAACACAGATAAAGGGATTATAAGAAAGTAGAGTGGTTTACAAAATGGGAAGAATGATTTTACACCCATCATGGACAAATTCAAACCATACCAATACACAAGTATAGAAAAAGAAGGAAGGTCAAAACCATTTATGAGGAAAGCTTTTGACACACAATGAAGCCAAACCAGACTTAAGACATGCACATTAGACTTCAAAGGGATTCAATGAGACAAGACAGGGTCAAAGTTAATTCAATATGGGCATACAAAATCAGAGAAGGTAAGAGCAGGGTCAAAACATGTCACTTTCAGACCACGTAAAAGAGCTTATGCCATCTTTGGGATTTTTCAGACAAAGTATTCAAACCAACAGATTCAGTTCTTTCATACATATAGGATAATTTAGGCACATGTGAAATATGAGAAGATGCAAAATATTTTAAGCAAAAAACACACATGAACAACTTAAATATCACAGACCATCACTGATGTCTCATAACCACGAGATTTCAAGTTAAACATGAGAAGATGGAGTGTTCATTAAAGGATTAAAACTTATTAACTTAACATGAAGCAACTTAAGACAGTTTTTGTGCTAAACTAGGTGGAACAAATTAGAATAAGCATATTAAGTTTCTACTACTCTCAGTTTCCTTTTACACACAAATACCTTATTCTATCCGGTTTAAAATTCATTTAGGCACCCCTTCTAGTCTAGAGTTTTCATGAAAATATCAAAGGGAATGAAAAGTTAAACACTTGAGAAAATCATGACAAACATGTTTTAGACATGCTGAGGATAGTATTCAAGCAAATAAGAGGATATGAATAGATATGAATATTCTTACACTGTAACACTAGCATTTTAGAGGTCAAATTAATATTTTTCTGATTAAAACCCCTATATGCATATCTCAACCCCAATTTGAATCTTAAATGTATCCAAACATGATAATCTATCACTGATCTCAAAATAGGACATGACAGGCAAAACAAAATGACAAGTGACTAACTTAAATCCAAGCAGGCAACTATGCAATCTGAGTGTTGCCCTACTGTGAGCATATATCAGGTGCATGCACCAATGAACAAACTAGATTTAATCCAACCCAATCATTTAACAAACATACTACACACTTAACAGGAAATGAAAGTAGTTAAAGAACCCTACAAGACAAACATTTCTGAATTTGCAGCTAAGCACGAAACATACAGACTACAAAGGACCTAAAGATTCCCCTCATCCCTTATAACTTGACTAATTTAGACATGTTTTCCTAAGTGTATAAACAACATCTAATAAACTTAGTTAAGTCAAGAAAGATACATGTTTGGACGTTATGCAATTAACTAGGCATGTTTAATGTTACACCTTAGAAATTTGGGTTGTCGTACTGTGAGTAGACTAGAGCAAGCATAAGGTGAGCATGGAGCTTTTATAACCATAATAAGGGTATTTGGTAGCTTTAAAGGGTATGTGATAAGAATTTGGATTTATATGGATTGGTGAAACTAAGTTTGTTAAAGGAAGTGAACTATAAGTTGTGTTCAGGAAGATTTCGTAACAACCGAGCTAATGATGACCTAGTAACGCCTTGAGGAGAATTATAAGGCTCCTTAGATGGTTAATGAAGTATTATACAAGTGTCAAGAAGTTTCCACAAGGATTGGAAGTCGAACGGGAGCAACTTCGAAAAATGTGAGCTATACGGCCCGTATAACCTGTCCAGAGAAAGGTCCTCCACTGGAAGTATTATACAGTCACTTATATGGACCGTATAAGTGTCCGTATAACACCCGACGGGCAGCTTTTAAATTTTATATAAAGAGGATCCCAAATTCATTTTCCTCATTTCTCATCTTCTCCACGCTTTAAGAGACCTCTAGAATGTTCCACACACTTCATTAACACAAATTGAAGGTAAATCAAAGATCAAACACCAACAATTAGTAGAATCAAATGCAAGGATGCTCACTAGGGCTTGTGGAAATCAAAGAATCCCATTGATATTGAAGTTGGGTTTTCTCCAAGTGAAGTATTTTCACCTAACGACCATTCCTATGTGATCAAAGGTGAGTTTCACATTAAATTCATGTTACTAAGAATATTGAGTAGTTGAAGGACTTGGATTATGGAAAAAAGTAAAATATGAAGTTCAACTATGGAAATAGTGGTATACTTGAATGGTAGCTTGACTTGAGTCATAGTTCTTGACATACCATGAGTGCAATCTTGTTGTGAATGATGCAAATGATGTTAAAGGAGTGTTATATGAGAATGAAAATTAAGTTGTGTTGCAATTATGATTATGGGTGACTTTGAAAGGGATGTTGGGAATTGAATAATGTTTAACCTGATGAAGTTTATTGATTGTAATATCGTGAGTGTTATTATTGACGTTTGGGAGTTGTTTACTAGATGAAGAAGGTTGTTGAAACAAAGGAAACGCTGCCCAATTTTTGTTAGCCCTTAGTTGTTTTAGTTGAGGCCTAAGTATGTTTGCGGTTGTCTAATCTTCGTATGAATTCTCTTGAATGTAGAAATGTCAGCTTGGAAGGAGAACGCTAATTGTGAGGAGACGTGAAGGTATGTAAGGCTAGTCCCTTCTTTTCTAAGGCATGCTTCCTATAACATGATTTCCTATCTTTTCATGACTCTCTTACATTCTGAAAGTTCCAAGTCCATGATCATTGAGAGCTTCTCATGAGATACGGATAAGAGATAGGTTACGATAATGTCAATGATAATGATGATTCTATGTCAATAATAGAGATGCTAAGAATCACTTTAAGCATATGGTAGAACATTAGTTCAGTCAAACATGTTAATGGATTAGCAAGCAAATCACATCTTTAGGCAGTTGATTAAGTTAAGCAAAATCTATAGGCACATTACCAAATTAAACTAATCAGATAACACAGAACTAATCTAAGCTAAACATGTATTAACTTACTTAAGGAAATACTAAACTAAGAATACATACATAGCTAACTAATCATGACTAACAAACACAAATCATATAATCACATAGCAAAGCAAAATAAAGAACTGCTAAAAAATAAATAAAGGAGAGAAAATTACCTTTGTTGTGTATGGTCAAATGTCGAGATTGGACTTGGAGGTTTCCTTGCTCCTTACCGCACGAACTCAGCTACAAACAAGAAGAAAAAAATTAAACTGTTACTCGACAAAGGCTAAGGAAATTCAACTAAGTGTCCAATTCTGTTATATCCCGTATTTTGTACATTGGGACATTCCGAGCTAACCGTGAAAAGTTAAGGACAAGACTATTTTGGAATACGAGGTAGAGACTTTTGACCTCCGACTTTGTTTTAAGGCACAAGTTGCTTATAATTTTATTGGTATGGAATATCAAGGAATATTAGGGGTTAAAAGTGAATTAAGGAAAGTTATTATTTCATGAACCATAGCCATATATGGCCGTGTGGCATGTGTGGGGCTACCACCCATGGCTTGGCTAATTTTGATTGATCCAAGCCATGTGTGGGGCATGGTACACTTGGATGAATTATATATGTGGATACTAAATGACGAGCAAGACATATTCATCATCTTTTCACACTTAGAAGCTTGGAGAAACTTGGAGAAAAAGAGAGAGCTATATTCGGCCATGGCTGGCCGAATTTGAGGTCCATGAGAAGTGATCAAAAAATAATTTTCTTCTATATTTTCAACCAATTGGAAGGTCCTTATTAACGTGGAGTAGGTGTTGGAGCAAGCAAAACATTCATTCTTGCAAAGCACAAGCCCTAGCCAAGTTGAGGAACTAAGTGGTAAAGGTAAGGTTTAAACTTCTTTTACATGTGTCATGGATGGTTTATGCGTGTTGTAGTGTGTAGAAATGGATGAAATTCATGAAATCATGTGTGTTGGGTTGTGGCCGTAGGGGCTGTTTTTGGTGGGTTATGGTGAATTGATTTTATTTAGTATTTTTTGTTGTTGTTGTTGTTGTGGATTCTATGATGCAAATGAAGGTTTAATGATTCAAGTTGAAGTTGTAAACGTTTGTGGGCTGTTTTAGAAGCTAATGTGATTTTAATATAGTTTCTTGTATTTGTGAGAATGATGTTGTTAACGTGTGGATTGTTGGTGTAGTTCATGAATTTGGAAGAAAGAAATGTGTTGTTGTTGTTCCTATGGAAGTTGGAAGGTTTCGGGTAGTGTAGTATGTTGGTTGGGTTGTTTTGAATATTGTGCGGAGTGTTTGAAGTGTTCTTGAATCTTGTTTGAATGGTTTCGGATTAGTACTTGAATGTGTGAGCATTGGTGTTGGCTTGATTGTATGTGGTTGATTTGAACGTAAATGAAATGCCGTCGAATTATATAGAAAGGAATTACTAACGTTAGAATACGTTTTGAATTAATTATTGATATTGTTAGTATGGTTGTTGGTATTGTTGTTGATGATTTGGCCGAGTTGAATTCTCGGGGTTTGTTGAATTTATAGGAGAAATGCTGCCCGAATTTTTGTAAATGAAGTGCTAGCTTAGAATTGGATTCCTAAGTGCCTATGGCTAATGTTTGGTATCTAATGACATTGTTGTAGATCTTGGGAAGCCCGAGACTTAAGTTCTGATTAGCTTAGGAAGCGGACAAGGTATGTAAAGCCTAACCTTTCTTTCTTTTGGCATGTCCTAGATGTAAGTATGATACGATACGAGCCTTGGGGTAACTCTACTCTTAAGATCCGAGCATGTCTACGATTCTTATTCACTTCTTGATATTCGCACTCTTAATGTAGTCGAGCTATTGCCCTCGAGTCTTTTGTATGTCTGGATAATGAATGTTGCATAAAGAGTTTTATTCCTAAAGTGTTCTATAACGTATAATGTCCCTAACTTTCATATATGGTCTCGGATTGCTATGATATGTTCGTAGAGGATTCTATAATGAATAATGCCCGTAACTTTCATAGGCGGGCTCGGATTCGCTTGATACATGTTTATGATCCCTGAGACGTTATGTGACATATTTCGTAATGATATTTCAAGAGTCCTGAGTGTGACTATGATCCTGATACTCGAGCGTTGATTGTCTACTTATCTATTGAGTCTTAAAAGATGATTTACGTGCATATGGTTTCTCACTACTCTGCTCGTGCTAGCTGTAATTATATCTTTCACCGAGTCCCGGGCCGGGTATGTATTCGTGCACAGCTTCACTGCATTGTTCACCGAGTCCCTCACTAGAGGGCCGGGTACGGTATATATATGATGATGTGATGATGGCGCCAGCCCACAGGATGGGCCGAGTATGATGGAGACAGGATCTCCTCCACCGAGTCCCTCACTGGAGGGCCGGGACACGTTATTCACCGAGTCCCTCACTAGAGGGCCGGGTACGGTATATATATATGATGATATGATGACATGATGATATGATGATTCTATTCACCGAGTCTCTCACTAGAGGGCCGGGTACGGTATATGTATATATATATATGATGATTTTAATTACCGAGTCCCTCATTAGAGGGCCGGGACACGTTATATATGCATATGTACGAGATGATTATTCACTTATGTTTCTAAGTCCTATAATGAATTGGATATGATATTGACATGCATGGTTTATGTTTCAAAGGCAAGCCTTGTGGTTTTCTGGTTCTGTACTATTTTCTATACTCGTTACTTCAGTACGATTCTGTTTACTGTATTCCATGCTTTACATACTCAGTACATATTCGTGCGACCCCACTCTTCGGGGGCCGCGTTTCATGCCACGCGTGTGTATACGGATGAGTAGAGGATATTAGCGAGAAGATGTTCTCGTATTTGGTCGGCGAGCTCCATTTCCTTCCGAAGTGCTGCCGAGTCAGAGTATCTATGTTATGGTATCTTGGGTTATGTTAGAGACTTTGCAGACAGAGTCACGTGTATACTATGTCAGTTTTGTAAGCGGCTCTGTAAGCCGATGTATCATTATGCATTCTGTTACAGATCTCATATGATTGCAGATTTTACTTGATTTGAGAAAGACGAAAAACATGTTGTTCTTTGAAAAGCTTCCATTATGCATTCATTTCATGATTTAAGAGTCCAGCAAGAGTATGAGTATCACGAGGATCAGCGGGTTCGCTCGGCCTTAAATAAGGGTCGGGTGCCCATCATGCCCTATCGAAAGTTGGGGTGTGACAAATTCAAATATCGGTCACTCGTTAAAACCCTAGTATCGACTTTTTTTGTGAATATTATGATATTCTCTATGTGTATTGTGAAGAGTTAGGGTTCTTTATCTAGAACCCCAAAAATCTGAAAACCCTAACCCAATTCAATGTGGGACTAAATGGTTTTTTGAGAGAATAGATGAATCCGTGTATTTCAACAAAAACCAATAGAAATCTAGGCTTTTGGCAAGCAAAAAGACAAAATCCATTAAGGATTTGCAGAAAAGAGAGAGAAAGGATAGAGTTTACCTCTTTCCGTGGCTGATATGCGGTGGTGACGGTGAAAGAGGGCAAGAGCATTAACTGCTCTTGCCCAAAATAGACGAGCAAGACTGCACTTCACATGTTTGACCCATGCCTTTGCCATTTCCAGCAACGACAGCGAAGAGAGAGGAAAAAAAATTCTAGGAGGCTAGGGATTTTACCCCTTTCAAACGATAAAGAGAAGTGAGGGTGTGGTTGGCTATTTTAGCTAAAATAAAGGGAGATGGGCCGGGTCCGGTTAGAATTTGGACTGGGCCTGGTCTTTTAGATGGAGGAGGGAAATGGCCGATATATACATGTGTTATACGCGATATACACATATATATGTGTATACACTAGTATATATGTGGAGGGTAAATGTTCAATTCATCTAAAAAAAAAAAAAAAAAAAAAGACATTTGATTGAACATTTCAAATATAACCGGATTAATGTTAATTAACCAATTAGCCCTTAACGAATTTGGTCAAATGCATAAATTGACTAATTATTGCAATAATGACCTTAATTAATACATAGTAGCTAAGTGGCTATTTCTTATTATGGCTGTAATTAACACGTAACAATTAATTTCAAATGTAACCACAATTAATCAAATGGTTATTGTAATCAATTTAAATCACAAAAATGCGAATGCAATTTGAAATTGAGAAGTAAAAGGATTATTTCATTTAATTAATCAAATTTGTTGAATTAACGGGGTAAAATATTTGTCAATTTTGGCACGTGATAATTTAAACAATTAATTGAATAATTGTTTTGAGTTATTTTCTGATTAGTCTCAAAAAAATACTCTTAACAGTAATAGTAAAAATATGTAAATTACTTTTAAATGACCTACAATATATATTTGCACTCATGTTGCAAAATGAAAATGGAAAAATATTATCGAAATAATTTTGTAAAATCATTTTGGTTTATAAAGTACGTATTTCACTCCTTTAAGATCCAAGAACTCTAGGCAATTAAATAAAATTACTAGAGGTCAAAAATTAGGTGTCAACAGTTGATATGGAAGATTTCTTCACCTTTAAGTAAGGTGTAAACGCGCTGATTCTTCACACTTGAGGTAAAGATTTTCTTCTTCTTCTTCTTCTTCTTCTTCTTCTTCTTCTTACAAGTTGCTAACGATAACAAGTACTTATAATGAGCTTACAAATTAGAGTTTGAATTATAGTCGTCGATTGATTCTTGTATGATTATTGTTAAGCTGGTGATGTATAAGATATGAACCCTTTGGACGGATAATGAACGCACAGGTATACAGTAAAGGTTAGCCCTACTGATGGACTATGAATGCGTAGGTATGCGGCCTGTCAGATTAGCCCTATGGACGGTCTATGAACGCATAGGTGCATTATAAAGGTGGATGTGGACGAACTCAATGGCACACACATTCTAGCCTGAGTACTTTGAGCCGTACGTACGGTCTATTATGCAACGCGTACGAGCTACCAGTTAGCCATGATAGTAACTGAGCCTTACGGAAATGAAATGCGTAAGTGCCACTCTTATATTCAGTGTTTCCTAAGGGCGTGTTACCTAAAAGAAGTAAGTAATCAGATTCAGTATCCGATGAATAGAATAGTATGATAGTTCTATAGTATAACAACATATTCAGATAAGTTCAGATATTTCACAATACAGTAAGCTTAGTATAGAGTACTCCAACATACCCAGATTATATGCATTTAGCACAACTCTATTTATACGTTGTTTATAATTACGAGCTTCAGAATCTAGATATATACAGATTAGTTACAGCAGTTCAGATAGACAGTGCCTTCGGGGCTATACAGACAAATAGTTGCCTTTATAGCTATATTGTGAGTCAGGAAGAGGTAAGTATATTTCAGATTTCCTTTGACTCCTAGATTTCTTTCAGTACATTATATATCTATGTACCAGTTCAATCTCAGTCTTAGTATTCAGATATTATCTGCCTTACATATTCAGTACATATCTTTGTACTGACGTCCCATTGTAGGGGCACTGTATTTCATGCCTCCTGGTTCAGGTATCCAATTTGATGAGCCCTCACAGTAGACACGGTTGATATTTAGTAGAGGATCAATAAGACTCCATTTCATTCGGAGTGCAACCGAGTCTAGAGGTCATGTTGATAGCAGATGTTTACAGACTTCATGGGCAGTCAGGGTCCTGTCCCGACTAGATTTTGATGTCAAATACTCCTAGAGGCTTTTGTAGGCACACGTTCAGTACGTATAGTTTAAGTTGTGGCCTTATAGGCCCTGTAGAGTTAGTGATCATATGGTGGCCTTATCGGCCCGTGTATATATATCTTGAGCTGTTCATTTCAGTTATAGAAGAGCATGATGGCCTTGTCGGCCCGCATAAGTATACACATACACACATACATATATACACACACACACACATACACACACACACATACACGCATGCACACACGCAACCCATTTGTTGTTTGGGTTGCGTTTCAGCTTGGTTATCATGATTGCCCATCTTCAGTTCAGTACGAGTTATATCCTTATCAGAAAGCGAGTACAGTTGGCCTAGCCGACTTGAGTAGTCTGGTTAAGTCCATCAACTACAAGATACAGTTTGATACGCTCAGGGTCTGAGTATGGCATCGCGTGTTGGCCACGCCTCTCCAGATTTGGGGCGTGGCCCTTCTTCTCCCACAACTGATAAGAAGAAAATGAAAGTATTTCAAATGAAGGAAAAATATGTTTCAACACCATACGTGAAAGTAAAGTTGATTCCACCAATATAGTGGGGATGAGATGCGGGTGTTGGAGCAATAGCAATCTACAGCAAATAAAATTGGCTTGGGTTACATAATGTGACAATTCACCATATGTTATAAAGAAATAAACTAAAAGAACAATATCATAGAGAACGAGAGAAGAGAGGAGAATTCTTTATTTATCTTGAGGGATGTAATACAATGAAGGGAACATCTCTGTTTATAATAGAAAACTGACTTGGCCCAAAGTTACTAGACCTAACTTTTCTCCTAAAGATAGACATCCACAATAAATGATAATATTTATAACAATCCCCCTTGGATGTCTATTTGATAGATAATGTGCCTTATTAAAAACCTTAATACAAAAAACCCAGTAGGAAAAATTCTAGTGAAGGAAAAAAGAGTACATATTTCTAATGATACGCATTTTGGCTGCCTCATTAAAAATCTTACCAGGAAAACTCAATTGGGACAAAACCTTGGTTACGGAAAAAAGAGTATAACGCGTTTTAACTCCCCCTGATGAGAACATCAATCCAAAACTTTAATCTTCATACCCCAATCTTATGCACCATCTTTTCGAAAGTTGCAGTTGGTAGAGACTTGGTGAACAAATCAACCAAATTATCACTTGAACAAATTTTTTGCACGTTGATATCACCATTCTTTTTGGAGATCGTGTGTGAAGATCAACTTTTGTGAAATATGATTTGTTCTATCTCCTTTTATGAATCCTCCCTTTAGTTGGGCTATGTATGTTGTTGCATCTTCAGTCCTTGGATAGAGTTGCATCGGCATATAATATTGTTGAAATCACTCCAAGTGCATTCCTGATTTTCTTTATAAATAGATGTTATCTTTATCGATTTGACTGTCATGTAGAGCAACATTGTATGATTGTAATCCCTCGTAGTCATAACAAATATATAAATGCATAAATTGCATAAAGATATGGCACTTCAGGACCAAAGAATTCTGCAAGTTTCTCATTTCAACTTCTTTCAGCAGATTATCTATTGCTTTTGGAAACTCTTCAAGAGTTTTCAGTAATATACAAGTCATCAACTAGCACAACAATATAACAGATTTTGATTTTCATAAAAACGTAAGGATAAATAGAGTCATCTGTACCCTTAGTCAGTGAATATTCATTAAGGTGATCAAATTGCGTGCACCTTGCTTAACTTAATTCAAATAAGAATTATGATTATATGCTTCAGGCATTTAAAATTCTTCAAGAATTTTCACATAAATTTTGTCATGTGACAATATCCATTAATATTTAAATGCATGACATTTTCTGATGTCTGAACTACAGGTCCAATAAGGTTGAAGCTTACCAAAATGAGTCATTTCACTTGATAATAATGTCTACGTCAGCATGCTTTATAGAGGTAGAATTCAGATCCTCACAACCTTTTACAATATTATGCTATATTGTACCAAATATATCGTCGACGATTTATCATTTGTATCGGTTCACAATGTGACACAACTTATTGAGATCTCATCACTTTCATAATTTTTAGGTACCTAAACCTCTCATGAGGTTTCATGAAGTGTTGTGTCGTAGGGTCTTCGAGTGCACATTGCCTCTTTATTATGACCATTTTGATCATTTTCTCCTCTCTATTTTCAAGAATTATTCATTTGGATCCGATTGGTCTACCACGCTTCATGCGTGTTGTAGACTCTGTCCTTCAGGGACATTAATTTAATAGGAGCATTTTGCAGCTGAAATTAGAAATTAATTTTGGGTGAGCTAATGCTTCTAGCACTTGACTTGAATTATCTTTGAATGAGGATCATACCAATTATAATTCATAACATATTTCTTAGCTTCTTATTCTCTCCCCCTAATGTTAGAAAAACTAACATATATCCCATCTTGTTTAGGGGAATCCATCTTTGTGCATCACGGTAGATTAATTAATCATATACAACACATAAAAATTGTTAGATGGAAATATCTGGCTCCTGACTCGAACCAATTGTGAGAGGAGAATTTATCATAATTTATTGGTTTGAAGAATAGTAGTGTTGTTGTATGCAATATATCATATTTCAGATCAACACATGAAGCTTTGTTCTCGTAAGCAATGGTTTAGCTAGTTATCAGAGGCATTCAACGCCAAACCAACTTGGTTATAAACCAGCATTAACAAGATGAATTATCTTGATTGCATAATTTGAAAATTATGCTCTCATCTCAATTATTTTGAGTAAGTAACTTTGCATATGTCAAACTACGGGTTGATAATAAACGCACATGTGATCGTCTTATCGATACATCTATTTAAGACATCACATAACAGGTGAGCGGGCCCATATTCACCTTTTATATTTTTTTAGTATTTAGGGAATTCAATCCCAACATTAGCCAGTATAATCAATTTATCATGAGAACAAGCAAAGAAAATAAATTTTTGAAGAATCTTCCAGTTCTTCAATATATGTCAAATACTTAATCTACACATCATATTTGGATAGAGATGGCCAAACCGCTCATGCCTATGAATAAAATTATTTATACTAGTAAACTTCATGTTTACCATGCCATGTGCTATTTGTTTTAGTAAACTTCTGGTTTACTATGACATGAATTTTATATCAATATAAACTTCTAGTTGATTGTGCATGTGATTCATCATGCATATATTTATAGTACAAATCGGTTAACCTTTCATATACATATTTCTTACCCGTAGTAACTTGAAGATATTCAATCTTCCAATCCTTAGTAGTATCAATCATTTTTATCAGTAAACTTTGGGTTGACTACAACTTGTGTTCGATCATAACAACTTTGTATATTACGATACAAGATGAATGACATAATAATAGATAAACTCTTCGGGAGCTTTCAATTTATTTTTCATAATCAGATATTGTTTGGACACTACTGGATCATGATTCTTGTGGACAAATAATTCAGCCCTTATGTATACTTTGATCATTAACTTTGTAGTACCAAATATTGCTTAGACACTACTGGTGTCATTGAAGAGAATTTGATTAGATATTTTTGATGTCATGTAAGAAAATAGTAAACAAATTTACTTTTAAAGATAATAAATTCATAAATAATGAACTGTAAGCATTATGTTCTAAACTTCAGTATTTCAAACATCTTCTCCAAGGATATTCGCTATTAACATCTGAATATTTTGTATCTTAGCGGTGACCACATAAAATTACATCCTTGATCAAGAAAAATATATGAATTTGTTATTTCCTTCAGGGAAATCAATAACAACTAACCATGCTATATCAATGTGGTTATAATAGAAAATATTCTACAAAATCTATTTCATTTGCCTTGGAATGATACATAATAAAAGTATCCAAGCTAATTAGACGTACGACAGGTACATGTGGCAATGACCTTCATACCACAAAATAACATCTATATCCTTTGTTATTTTATCTCTTCAGGAGGTGTGTTATGGTATTTCTTCATTCACTTCGGGGAATGAAACTTGGTCATTTAGATGAGCTTTATACATAATTTTCAATAGCTCATTATCTCAACCACAAGAAAACACCGCTTCAATATATTTCTCAAACCTTTTTCTGCTTGTCAAAAGTCATACCAATACTTCTAGACCACCAAAATACATATAGAACCATTTCTTAGTAGCACATCCCAACACTTCAAGAAAATTGCAGCAGATTAAATATAAATATTTTCCTCGTTATTTTGCCACCTTAAATAACTAAAACCGAAGCTTGCAGAAAAATAAGAACAAACTTTACATGCATTATAAAGTCACAACAATATGAGGAGAAAATTTTATTATTTTACAACTTTAGAAGTAAATTTCAAAGTTGAACTTTTTCAAGCGTAAAATTCAAAGCCTTACTACTTCGGGAGTAAAGCTCAAAGTCTAATTACTTTAGGAATAACTTTTAAAGTTTTTACTACAGCAGGAGTAAAATTTTAAGTTTTACTACTTTGGGAGTAAATTTTAGTGTTTTACTACTTCATGACTAAAGTTCAAATTCTTATTACTTGGGGAGTAAATTTCAAAGTCTTAATACTTCAGGAGTAATTTTTTCAAAAGTTAACTATTTCAGGATTAAAGAAAAAAAATATTTAGAATATTTCTGCTCAATTATTCTACCTCTTCTGGAGGTGAGGCGCGATATTTTCACAACCAAGAACACGTCTGTATTTATAATCTTTACCAAATATTATCACATTCACTTCAAGGAATGAATCTGTATTTATAACATTTATCAAAAGCTCTCATTCTCCAAGAATGGAACATAATCATCTGAACATGCCTTAACCATATAAAATTATGATAACTTATAACCTCTTTTAAGATGTTGCTACTTCGGGAGCATATCGAGACATGCATCTAATGTTTGAGAAGTTTTCTCTAACATATCTTCAATTGTATTCACAACAATAATATGAACGTATTACCACTTCTGATGGTTCTGGGCATAAATGAATTTAATCGTAACGAGACTTAAGAATATTATCTCTTCTAGCGATCACATATTTCTTATAAATTCTGCTGGAAATTAAGTGGATCTATTATTATTATTATCATCCACTTTATAGTCTTTCGTATGAATCACAGTGATGGAAAACATTACTTCCTGATAATTTTGGACATGTGCTAACTTAATATTAAGTACATATCTGCCAAAGCGTAAAAGAAATCTAAAATTAATTAGAAACACATGATAATTGACGTATACATGCTGATAATGTACTCCGTGTACTAGATCTTTCTTTTCATCATTAGCCAAGATGCAAATACTTCTCACTTTATAAAAGTGTTTCACCTCTCAAAGCTTAAAATGGTCATTCACAGTACTTTAAGAACCAATATAAGTACTTAACTAAACAAATCATACCTTGAACGATTAGGTTGCGGATGTGAAACATTCCCCGGCTTCACACCAATGTTCAATTTCTCAATTGGTTAGAGTCTCGTGCTATAACTGTTATAAAATAATAAACTGAAAGAATAATATTGTAGAGAAAGAGAGGAGAGGAGAATTCTTTATTTCGATACAATAAAGGAAACATCTCTATTTATAATAGAAAACTGACTTGGTCCCAAAGTTACTAGCCTTAATTTTTCTCCTAAAGATAGACATCTACAATATATGATAATATTTATAACACCATATGATAATATTTTCACTTTCCGAGATTTCAAGCTGCATGAATTTTGATATTTTTTTTACCAAATTGATATAAGAAAATTGCAACTTATAGTATTATTCATGTACTCTACAAATAAACAAATTTTAATTTTAAAATACTAAGTTAATTTAATCCAATTTAACTTCATTGGCTCTCGAAAAGCGAAAAATATCTCGACGGAGAGAATATTATTTCTCCGTACTATCTGTATCTTGTAACCCTTGTCAGGCTTTTGAATTAAGGGAAATATCTGAAACTACAGAAAATATGAAAGAAAGATTGAAAAGAAACGGGGTTTTGTTGCTAAAAATTTCACCTGTAAAATTGCATCATGGTTTTGCCCGGTAAGAACTTACCGGTGATGGGTCTACTAGGTTCGAATCTGAATTAATTGATCCAGTGAGCTTCAACTATTAGATGGTTAAACCAAATAAAGACATTTCCAAAACCTCATACATTTCCAAAACCTCATCAAGTAACATGGATTATTTATGCTAAAAGCTCATACCAAAAACTCAGTGTTGCACCATGATTTTGTTAAACGCTAAAATTTATGACGAAAGAGATCAGGACATGTACAAGCATACAATGTCAAGGGATGCCATGAAACCATGGAAGTAAACTAATGGTAGAATGCCACTTCTGTACACCAAATGCCTAGAGAACAGGATAAACTGAATATCCCGTACAACACCACATTAAACGTCCAAATTACATTTAAAAATATTTTTGATAACCGGGAAATCCTCGAGGGTAAACTGGCACGATTTCAGTGGATAATCATACCATTCATCTACCCTTCTCCACTTAAATACCAGGTTGTTGTATGCATCAAGGCTCGAACACGTGCACTGCATCAAACCAACACATCACACGCTGCAGGGTCTTACCACTAACTAAATGCCCTCGGGCCATCTATAATGTTCATAAAAGGATTTGTCCGAATGTAAGACGAACAAGCATGCTCCAGGTTCAGCTAGAAGGTTCAGGCCCGTCATGTAGAGCACAGCATACTGTTGCTTTATGATGCCCTTGGTATACTTTGATGTCTTTGCCAGTAGATGTGGACCATAATCTTGCTGTTGTATCAGAAGATGCTGCAAGGGGAGTGTTTTGCTTGATGTCAGAGCAAAATTAAAAAGCCAAATACTTCAGAGACCAACTACTAAAACTTGAAGTTGAAATGGACATCAGGAGCCTAAAGCACCTAAGATGGCTCTTGAATTTGAAGTTCTTTTGGCAACATTGGAAAGCACAGAAGCATTTCTAATCTACTCCCAGTCAATTATGATATTTTCTCGAATAACAACTATATTGGATTGATTCTGCCAACCTATACAACGTTTACTGTTTTCAAGCTTCAAGTGTCGAATCAGCCCCTAGTCCCCTATGCAGTTCACCCGGCACACAGAAGAAACAAAAAAAAGCATCCCTGACCAGCTCCGTAGCATTTCACTCACTCTAATGAAAAACTCAGCTCTCCTCAATACATATTTTCTACCCACGGAGGAAACCAAAACCCGAATTCAAATGACACAAGACAGAATAAGTAATCAATGCGCCAAGAATGCTTGCTCATGAATAATCAATGCGCCAAGAATGCTTGCTCATGAACTTACCCAGGAGGAAATATCAGAAATATTCTTACAGTTCACAACAATTTCAGTATGTACCTGTGATGAGAAAAGCACCATCGACAGAGAATACACAGTCCCAAACCCAGCGTTCATGTCCTGGAAAATAAACCAAAATTTAATAAATATTACATGTGATGAGGAATTTCAACCAGGCTGTCAGGCAAGGGAGAAAGAGAAGTAAAGCGATAACTGGAAATTATTTTGGTGTTTGATACCTATCAGAGTTTTCTCCAAGGTAAAGCCATCCACATTCCAAATCTTGACAGTATGATCAGAAGATGCAGTGGCCAAATACCTATAAATTACAATTTTGAAAGGAACTAAGAATTGGTAACGCATGTTAAAATGATAAGTGTCCCAAGCACATTAGGAAGCAAGATAGTATTTACTAGAACAAGTAAGCAACCAACAGATAAGAGACTAGAAACTTAAAAGAAAAAAACGAGGAATCATGAAAAACTCACCTGTTAGGTTCGCATAACTCAGGCGAAAGAAGACATTTGAGGATATAACCATCATGAGCCTGTAACTTATGCAGAGGCTCAAAGTTGGTCATTGTCTGCATTTTATGTGAAGTCAGTTCAGTAATATTCAGTCACAGTTGTAGCAAAATGCTAGCAGCAACAATCCGAATTCATGAGGATGTTGGCACGTGAGAAGGGAAGAAACTTTGTTTGAGTTCAATCAGACTGAATGATCTAGTTCAGAGGAGGTAAGACAATTACAGACGGGAAGAATTGATAAGAAAGCTCAGTAAAAAAATTTACATTTACTATATTCAACATAATAGAAACGATTTCTTGTACTATTTCCTTGTTCCCCCCAACACCCTCGCCCACACACAACCCACTCACTGGTGAAGGAATTGGGGCTCTGGGAAAGATTATGTGCAGCTTCTTTTTCCAGTAAGTAATATAAGATGCATATTTTAGAATTGTAGAATTGGCCACTGGTTACCTCGGTACCACGTAACAAACGCCAAACATAACATGTTCCTCGATTGTTTGCAGCAACAATTAAGCTTCCATCCCACATTATAGTCAAAGATCGAACAGCTGTATCCACCTCCGGTACCTAAGTTTTCAATATACTGATAAATACCAACTTGTGTACTTCACATTAAACATGCACAGGACAAGAGATAGAACACTAAAGACCATCTATTAATCAACACTAACAGATATATGAGGCGTGAGCTGTTACCATTCTCAATAAAAAGATATATGAAGCATGATTAGTTAATGTTTAACAAGCTCACCATCTAATTGAAATAGTTGAATCTCTTAAAAGAAATCATTTCTTTTATAATGCTAATGGCGTAGCTCTCAGAATTACCCTAAAATTCACTCATGAATGACTCCTGCAACCGTCATTTCAATTTCCTAGTGACCATAATCCAAAAGACCACAAGATATACAAACCAATAAAACCTACACTACATACCAACTCACAGCTACATGAATTTGCTCTCAAATCCCACACACGGATATTGCCATTTTGGTCTCCAGATATCAACTCAGTCTGCAAAACATAGAGAATAATGAGATCCATGAAATACAAGAAATGGAAAAGCTCAAGCCAATCTCACTGAAAGGAGAGAGTGGATCAATCAAGAGCCTATTCTGGTGAGGCATATACAAATAAATTGGAAATATCCAAGTCAAGAAAGTTTAACTTTTTTCTTACTTTCATATAAAGATTTTAGAGAATTTAGTCTGCTGAAATAAAGAACGCCAATAAAGCCAAAACTTTTTGAAACTTTTTGCCTGTGGGGCAAGCGGGGTCAAAAGTTCTAGACCATGCATTTACAAGGTAATTTTTGTAATCACCCAATAAAAATGCGAGAGTTATACAAGTATGTATGGTCCAAATGGTGTTCCTATTGAGGTTTCAAAGATTTACAAAGATTGGAGTAGTATAAACAACCAAGCTATTAAATTTTATATTAAGGAGTAGAAAGATGTCAAAAGTGGAGAAAGAGTGCCTTGGTTCCGATATATAAGAACAATAAAGATATTTCACAGTTGTATTAGATTTATGAGTCATGCAATGAAACATTCAGAAAATTGATAGAGTATAAATCAAGTGACATTACAAGGGTAACAGATAACCAATTTGCATGTCTGCCTGGTGGTGTTACAATAAAATTTATGTTATTCCTAAGAAAGCTTGCTGGTCCTGGCAGATTATGGACACTATTTCAAAAAATCTTTGGTCCCACAAGGGTGGCTCAGTTGGTTGAGCACGGGGCTTTCATAATGGAGGTCTCAGGTTCGAAACCCCCTACCTACGACAGCAGGGGATTTGCCTTCTAGGTCGAGCTCATCGCACGGGAAACTTGCCAAGTATGGGTTAACTCTCCTGTGTAGTTTGCGAGCTATTGCACAGGAGCTGGTTTACTCTGTGCGCACCTAAAGGGTAGCAGCTGCGGGTTCCCATGTCATCAAAAAAAAAAAAAACCACATCTTTGGAGTGCAACGGTTGATCCCTAAGGACGTGAAGCATTTGCCGCTGTGCTTGCTTGGACAGAGAGTTGGATATGACTAAGGCAGATGTGGAGGACTTTTCATGTTTGCTGCTATTTGGCTTCAAAGGAACAGGAGATGCTTTGAGGATAAGAAACAGCACTCATCTGATTGTAAAATGAACCTTGATACTAACGCTCAAAAGAACTTTTTGAGAAGATTGGCCAAACGCAATCTGCTTATTAAATACTGAAAGGAGCCCTTTTCAAATGAATTAGCCAAACACAAACTGCTTCTCTCCAAAAGTACTTTTTTGAAAAGTTGTTTTGACAAAAGTGTTTTTCAAAATAAGCAGTTTTTGGCAGCTTGGCCAAATAGGCTCATAGTACTTGCCGAGTTGCCGTTGTAGAAACTTGTATGTTTTTTTATATATATATATTATGTCAGTATATGGATAAGGGCAAATTTCGAAAGCAGCTAGCTCTAGAGAACTCTAAGTTTTCAAAAAGATAAGTTGATTATTATTGGATTGAACTAGACCTTTAGAGTGGAATAGATATTGACGATCCACATAGCAGACCCAACTATGTTTAAATTGAGATGTAGTTGACTGATTGTTTAGTAAAGTTTCTAAGAACTATACAGTACAACAACATACCCAGTGTAATCCCACCAGAAGGGGGGGAGGGGAGTGGGGGAGGGGGTGGGGGTGTACGGGGGAGGATAGAGTGTACGCAGACCTTACCCCTACCTTGTAAAGGTAGAAAGGCTGTTTCTGATAGACCCTCGGCACAACAAAAGATGAAAAGGCAACAGTAATAAAAGACAGTAGCAGCAGCAAGATAATAATATAAACAAAATAAAAGGCAGTAGCAGCAGTTCTAACAACTACACAGCACATTCTTAAATTAGACATACCAAAACTATAACACTTCTTGAAATTTACCAAGTAATCAATAGAAGCATAGCAGAGAGACCTTTTTTATACTAAATTATCAGAAAATCTGGCACACAAAGATGGAGTAGCAGTAAAAAGTATAAAACCTGATTAGGGTGCAAAACTACAGTGTTCACAGCTGCCCGACTTTCATATTCCCTCTGACAACCTGGCGCCCTATTCATTCAAAAGATTCAAAGATACAGTTGACTTAAAGGAAAGATGAGAAGTTGGAAAGATAGCAACACATCCGACTTTGATATCTACAATACCTCAAATCCCAAATCTTTACAGTGCCATCTTCAGATCCAGAATACATCCAATTTCCATCACACTGAAATCCTACTGCCATCACATTATTAGTGTGTGAATCAAAGCTCCTTAGCTGCCAAAAAGTACGACAAAAACCTCTGTAACTTGGGGAACCAAAATGAACACAGACTAATATGTCAAAGCCACAACAGAGGAAAACCCCCATTAACAAAAATAACGAAATTAAGAAAAGAAATGAATAGAGAAGGAAACTCTGAAGACGTACCGGCTGAGGACTGTTAGAGTTGATGTCAAATAATCGAATGTGAGGATTTCCAGCAGCAGCCAGGAAGCGTTTATCCGGAGTAATTTCAAGACGATTAACTTGCTGTATACAGTTCAAGAAAGGGAAAGGAAGTAAAGGCAGATGTATTAGATAATAACAGTTTCAATAAAAATAAGTTGATTTAAAATGCAAACATTTTTCCATATGTTTTGAATTCTATCATACCTTCCCTGCCAATATAGTTTGTTTGAATAGATGAATAGCATCTCTATTACTTGGTGAAAGAAAGATCAAATACTTAACGCAATGCACTCAAAAGTGAAGCTTGAGTCCATTTCCAAATTTGCGGTCTTGGCATCAAATTTATTCCATAATAGACATAAGTCACATATATGCGAGAATGCAGTTAGGCAGAAACATTTTATGTAAAATCTCATTCATCATAATTTCATTTTCTCTCTGAAAGGTGGAAGTTCTAACCGTCTTCTTTAACAAAATGCAGTATTCTAATGTAAAGCATCCACCTCCAATGATGATATAGATATGGTAAAACGAGGGTTGGCAGAAAACATGTAGGCAGCAGCGACAACTGTGACGATAGATTGCTGTTGAAGAAGCCAAACTTCAGAGCTCAGACATATAAGCATTCCATCCTAATGCTACTTTTTTAACAAAAGCTCTTAATTCATACATATCTCGAATTGTACAAGTAACAACTAAAGATTATAAGATTGTAAAAGAGAGGACTACATATAGAGGGACATTTAATGAACGAAAGCAAGTATCCCGGATCAATTGAGTTACACAAACTGAGGAGCACAGATGCCCCGGTGCGGAGGTGTGAAAGGTTGGCGGTGATAGGTTTGAGGAGAGGTAGAGGTAGACCGAGGAAGAATTGACAAAGGTGATTAGACAGGACATGCACATCTTCAGCTCACCGAGGACATGACCCTAAATAGGAGAGCATCGGAGGTCGAGGATTAGGATAGACGGTTAGTAGGTAGTTGAGCGTTTTCCTTCACGTACTAGAGCAGGGTTCTAGTCTAGAACATCTATATGTTTCCTTACCAGTATTATTACTATTATGCTAACACTATCTTATGCTTCGATTTTATCAGTAGTGTTGTTGTTTTTTTTTTTTTTTTTTTTAACTTTGGTTATCTTTAATATTTGTACTGTTAGTACTTTTCTTTCTTCAATAATTTCATCATAGCTTTTACTCTTGCATTTTTTTGAAAACAATTTTCTTGAGCCGAGGGCCTATTGGAAACCGCCTCTCTGGCCCAGAAAGATGGGGGTAAGGTTTGAGTACACCCAACTCTACTCCGACCCCACCTGTGGGAATATAATGGGTATGCTGACCCGAACACCCAAAAAATTAAAAATAAAAGAAAGACAAACAGTAAAGCAAATAATTTACATGATTCATGTCAGTTGTCTCCTCATATATTCATTAAGCATGAGTTTTATAAAAGAAGAAGACATTTTTACTGTGGAAAGATGAACAGAGACAAACGTACAGATTCAGGGTATTGGATAGTTCGATAGCAGCGGGCACTTTTGGCCTCCCAAAACTTAATAGTGTGATCATAACTAGCTGTTGCTAGCACCACCGATGGTTGACTCATCTCTATTTCCTTCTTCCTATTCTAAAAAAACAACAATCAGCCAACTTTCAGAAATTGGTCAACAAATAACTGGGTTCATCATTTTGCACTAGGGTTTTACTGAGAAATGCAGGGACTTGCGGATGACAAATGTTACATCTTTTTTCACAAGTATAAATTCGATCAGAAATGTCGAAATTCGTAGGAATGTATCTAAAGCGGGATAAGGCACCATTACCCCCCTCGAACTATACCCGAATTTGCTACGACACACCTTACCTTTCCCTACTTTACCCCTAAACTTATTTAAAGCGGAATAATTACCCCTAAACGCCGATATGACAAAGAGAGTGTGTTTCACTCTCTTTGAGAGCGAAAACATAAAAAAAGGAAAACTTAATTTTTTTTTCTTAAAAATCTGCATTTTCTTAAAATTTGAAAATAAATCTACTTTCCACATTTAGTTTTAAAAAAGGGTTTTCCACATGTTAAGAAAATAATTAATTTTTTCAAAATTTTATAAAAATTCGCTTTTTTTTCACATTTTGGCAAGAAAAATACTTTTCCGATTTTATTTGAAAAATAAAAGTGTCCTAAAAAAATGAAATCATGAAAATCAAGATTTTTAAGACATTTTAAAAAAATAATCAAGTTTTCCATATTTTTAACAAATCCATTTTTCCATATTTAAAAAAAAACAAATCATTTTTCATTTTTTTTTTCTTTTTCAAAAACGGGTTTTACAAAAAAAACAAATTTTCAATTTTTTTTTTTTAAAAAAGGGTTTTAAAAAATCCTTTTTTAAAAGAAAATTCAGTTTTTAATCCATGTTTTTAGTTTTTTTTTTAAATGGGTTTAAAAAAATCAAATTTTCAAATTAAAAAAAAAAGACGGGTTTTAAAACTCTTTTTTTTTAATGAAAATTCAGTTTTTTATTTTTATTTTAAAAAAAATTGACACGTAATTCGAAAAAATTAAAAAAAAGAAAAAAACAAATAAATACACACGTGGCAAGGGAGAGTGTATGTCACTCTCCCATATGAGTGGGCATCGGTTTTAGGGGGGTAATTATTCCGTTTTAAATAAGTTTAGGAGGGTAATAGGACCCTAGGAAAGGTAAGGTGTGTCGTAAGAATTCGGGTATAGTTCAGGGAGGTAATGGTGTCTTATCCCTATCTAAAGCTATTGGTCCCTTTAGTGCTGTAGATACACCTAAGTTACGCTTCAGTCCCTAAACTGCAACCTAAAATTGAGTTGCTCCCAGAAGTAGTCCAAAATGACTAATTTTAGCATTTCTTTTTATATTAAGTAGGCCTTTCGCCAAAGAAACCAAATAGTTTTTACTTTATTTGGAACTAGTATTTGTACCCGCGCGATGCGCGATGGGTCTCAAAGGAAATTAATCCTAAAAAAATATTAACTTATTTGTTTGATATAATAAAAAATTTGACATATCGCATTGACATATTTAAAATCAATAAATTGTTTAGATAATAAATATAATTATTAATACTAAATTTAACGTCATCAATTTATACTTAAGTAAAAATTTATATAAAAAATTTAAATTGACACTTGATATCCTATCACATTGCAAGTAATTTAGACGCTTTTATATGGAAAGAATATCCTTATCATATACCACTGACATATTTAAAAAAGGTTATGATATTAAAAAAATAATTACTAATTAGTTGACTTCTATATTTATTTGTTTAATCTGTTAAGACATAATATAATTTTATCTTCAATACCATGAAGGGAGCAATAAATTTAAAAAATTAGCATTACAGAGCAAAAATAAAGGCCATTAAATACATGAAACTAATCGTTAAATAATTGAGATCTATGTACATTTGGGATCTATCTAGGATTAAAGTTAAAAAAGTTTTCCGCTGCACTAACACCTGAAAAATACAACTCATATATAAATAAAATGAATTTTGTTATAAAAAATCTTAGTTGGATTGATAAAAATACTAAAGAAATATGTCAAAAGAACTCATATGCAAAAGCTAGGGAAGTAAGAAACTGGACGAGAATTTTATAGAAAAAACAGTCACCAAATGACATGTTGATTTGAAGCTCTATATATTTATGTTTGGCTTCTATCTGTCAAGATCTCGTTAAATGGGTAAAGTTGTAGTTTTATCCCTTTTCTGATAAAGGAAAGACCAACAATCGAAGATTTAAATTCACTTGGCTTAATCATATTACAAGCACCTCTACTTTTTAAATATTAGATAAACTTAGCTAAAATATGTAACTAAAAATGAAAATTATTATCTCACTAAGTATATTACTTTTAAATTAAATATATGCATGTCATCCATAATTTGACACTCAAAAATACTTTTTAATTTTTTCTTTTTTTAATATTAACAAAAGTACTCTCAAATAATTTGGTTAAATACAAATTGGTACAACTCATCGGAAACTTTCTTATGTTGCCACCGAAAAGCACTTTTTCCTTGTGGTCAAACGTAAAAAGTTAAAATGCATTTAAAATATATACATATTGATATATTTTTTGCTTGCTCTGAAATAAATTTTATTATATTGGTTCTCATTGTGTAAATTTATTAATAAAGATAGATATATATTTGTTTTCACTTACAATAAATTTTATTATATTGTTAAAAATTCTCTCATTGTTTATAATTTATGAATAATATCATTAAATACTTTTATTTATGTTATTTTATTTTAAATCAATTTTAAATATCAGAAGAGCTTTTTTCCCTTCTTATTATAGCTTGAAGTAAAATGCTCTGCCAAAAACTTTTCTCAAACGATCTGACCAAGCACAGCCAGATATAACTTTCAAATACCTTTATCGAAAAGATAGTTTTCTGCTTGTACATCTATTTTGCTAATAGAATGACATCTTTTATTGGAGTTTTTTCATAGAATGACATCTCTACTGTGCTGCATCAACACACAACCTAACCAAACACCTGAAGCATCACAATACACAACATAACCATCGTCCTTCCGGGAAGTGTCGGACCGAGGTTTGAAGTTAATCTATCCTTCAATTCCTGGAAACTGCGTTCACAAGCATCGGTCCACTGGAATGTTGCCAATTTCTGAGTTAGCTTCGTTAATGGTGCTGAAATAGAAGAGAATCCTTCCACAAATCTCCTATAATAACCTGTTAATCCCAAGAAACTACGGACCTCTGTCGATGTTGTGTGCCTTGGCCAAGTCTTCACAGCCTCTATTTTCGAGTATCAACTCGAATGTTTTGTCCGAAATGATATGGCCCGTAAAAAGTTACGTAATTCAAATTGAACTCACATTTCCAAAATTTAGCATACAACTCACGAGTTCGAAGAATCCTAAGGACAATACGCAAATGGTCTGCATGCTCTGCTTCTGTCCGAGAGTATACTAGACTATCATCAATGAACACGATCACAAACAGATCTAAGAGATTCCTGAATACATTATTCATCAGATTCATAAACACTGTCGGGACGTTAGTTAACCCAAATGACATTACCCGATATTCACAGTGGCCATATCTTGTTCTGAAAGCTGTTTTGGGAATATCTTCTTCTCTAACTCTCATTGGTGATACCCCGATCTGAGATCAATTTTGGAAAACCATTTGGCACCCTATAATTGGTCAAACAAATCATCGATTCTTGGAAGCGGATATTTATTCTTTATCGTTACCTTGTTCAGCTACCTATAGTCAATGCACATCCGTAGGGAACCATCTTTCTTTCTCACAAATAGAACAGGTGCTCCCCACGGTGACTAACTAGGCCTAATGTCAGGCCCCAAAACCCACCCTAGGCGTAACAAGCATCCGATGCTATGAACAACACCGGAAGCACCTTGTAAAATCAATAATCATCTAATCTCTTTCGAAAATCTTTTAATAAATACGATGTTATTAATATATTTAGTTATGACAGGCAAACTACCGCTTTCAATCAATTTTGAAAAAGCTGCAAAATGTAAATCTTTCCCTATTTGAAAAGATTGTAGTGGAGGAAATACAGTATGAACGATTTCTCCACTGGATAATTTATAATCTCTTTCTAGAACAGAAATATAATTAGCAATATATTTTGCCATAAACCAAGGCACAAAATATATAATCTTATTTGCTTTGGAAAGATCTTTATAAAATTCTTCTTGGAAAATTATTGTTTCCTCAGGTTTAAAATTGTCAAAAAACCATTTTCTAAATGGTATCCATTTAGGAGTATAAAACTCTTTACTGATTTGTAATCTTGCCGGTGATCCCCAACTAAAATCAATTTTTTGGACTTGATCCATTAAACATCTGGAAAATCCATATCTGACTGAGTCAATTTTAATACCAGTTACAATATTATCCTGGTTAATTTTAAATTACTAATTCTATTAGAATCAGTATCTCTTATTTGAGAAGTAGATGCTCTAGATGGAGACTGCACAATATAATCAACAGGGGATATATAAGATCGACAAGAAGACATAGATCTAGGTAAACTAGAACGAACACTATTATGTTCAATATCTTCTAAACAAGGTGCAGGTTCATGAAATCTCAATTTAACTGTCCCATCTGGAATTTGTTCAATTTCTGAAATTTCGGTAAAAACATTTTGAGGAGGTGTTGCTCCTTCAATGACCCACCCTTTGGGAAAGTCTATTTCATCCCATTTGATAGGTCTTCGTGTCATAATTTTGGATTTACCATTTACCAAAATTAGTTTCTATTAAAATAGTTTCATTTTTAAAATCCATGATTTTACAAATAGGATTCATAGTATATAATGGTTTATAATATATTCTATAACAGATGCATATTACTTCTGTACCTAGCATATAATCATAACCATGCAATTTGATACTTAATATTAAAGCATCTAAAGAATTGTCATCTTGCAAAGATACCTGCAAGTTAAGATAAGCATTGAAATAAACTGGACCATAAGCCAAACTTGTTTGAACTGTCCCTATGAGGGATTTCTTCCAGTTTCTATTTCTTCCATCTCTTAAAGCTGCTATAAAGTTTTCTGGTAAACCTCTTACGGTTAAAGGTTCGAATGCAACCTGAACTAACCCAATATGCATAAATCTATGGGTTACCCTATATGGGGCAAGATCACTGTCAGATAATAGTCTAAAAGTAGCATGATCATTATCTACAGTCATTGTTTCTTCAGTAGTTTTAACTACTTGTTTGAGACCTAATTTTTCAAAAGTACCCATCAGATATATTAATCTAGGTTCTATCTTAGGAATTGTCCACTTATTAAGCAGATCAAGTTCTTGAGGAGTATCATATTCCTCTTATTTACTGTTTTTAACAGTTCGTTTTCGATTTAGAAAATTCATGATATGAAATCGTTGAATTACATCACCTATTACTACTGGAACACCATGGCTCTGATACCATAAACATACGTAGGATCGTGCCGTCGCATGATGACATCTAGGTAACAACAGTTTTACTAGGTTAGCAACCCTGGCGTTGGGGTTGTTCCTACCAGAACAAGTCCAACAAACGCCCTAAAACGCCATCCTCGGCTAAGCGGGTTAATAACAGGACCACCGCCTGGTTATGAATAGTCCGCCTGGGTCAGTCTCTACCTAATCTTAAACATCGTGTTTTGGCATGATCATGTTGCATTAAAGCATTATTGCCATGATCTTAGTAGTCCAGTGTGATGCAATTCAACGGAGTATTTAGCCTATAAGGCTAAACATGAACTGATGATTAAAATAAAAATTTGAGAAAAGAAAATAAAATTATACCTTAAATATGGAGATTGTGCTCAGCAAAGAAGGAATTTATATAAACAAACTTTTATTTATATGAGAGAGGATTTTTACAAGAGAGTGGGAGAGAGCTTGTGCTTGGGGGATCCAAGACTTGCCCTTAAACTTAGAAGAATGATCCTTATATAACGGATCAAATGTACTAAACAACAAAATTAAAAAGTGATGGCCGACAACATCATGGCCAGATAAAAAGAAAAAGCGGAAAGTAAAAAGCAAAAGTGGCCGAAAGTGACCAAAGTGGAAAACATAATTATTACTATACAAATAATTAAAGTTGCTTTATAAAAGCAGATTCCTTCTTTATTGAAGCAGCCGCCTAGTGGCGGGTCCCGCCAATCAATTCATTGGTGACTTGCCCTTGTCTTTTGTAGAGCTAGAAGATTCTTCCATCTGGTCCATGAATTGGGCCAAGTATTGATCCAAATCCTCGGTATTATCTGAATTTTGAGATTCTCCTGCTAAGACTTGAATATTATGGTTTTCTTCTTCTTCATTATCAGTGGTATGACCAACAGATACCATTGATGTATCAGAAATAGCTTCCATATCTAGATGCTGCATTAAATTAGATTTAAATTCCTCCATGTATGTGGCTATGAGCTGCTCTGGGGGAATTACTCCTTTCTTCATTTGAATTTTTCGAGCAATATGCTCAAAAGGACTAGAAACTTCCTTTTGTCTGGAATTAATGGAGTCCTTATAATGTGCAATGGTGGTTTTAATCTGATTTATTAAATCTTGTCCTGGGATAGTTCCATCTTTTGATTTTTGAATCAATTTTTTCCAGAATTTTGTATAAAAAAATTTAAGCAAGGCATATTTTGCGGGGTATAACCCACCTCAACTGACCATTTCATAATCCATGGAATAGAAAATTCAATGAAGAAATACATATTAGAAGTTTCTTAAGAGAAGGTAATATTATTTTTCAAATCTATAATTGTTGGAGAAACATCAACCCATTCAGTATATAAACTTTTGAAGGGTTCTGGTAGAGATTTTACGGTTGGACCATAATGGATCCACCATTGATAGAACCAATTTGGAATGCCTTGTTTATAAACATTGGCACAGATTTTTATAAACCATGAGTGTCTCTTATTAGAATTCTCATATAGAAGAGCTTTATTAAAGCTTTCAACATAATCCAATAATTGAATTTGACTGGGACCTTTTGTTCTGGGTGGATATAATCCCTGTCTTTTAATGGACTTATTCCCCATTCATTTGGAGAAAATATCTTTTTTATAATAATTTTTGAAAAGTTATAAACTTTTTTGCTATTAGCAGGATAAAAATGCTGGAATTCAGCTGACCCTGTATATGAAAGGATCATTTCATAATTCATCCGATATTTATAAGTCGGAAAGGTATGACGTCGTATCAAAATACCTTTGCATTATTTGCCAAGGTTCATCCTTCCATTGGAGATCATCATTTTCAAGGAGAATTATTAACTCTCGATGAATAGTTTCTTCATATGAATCAGTGTCCTCATTATCATCAATTGTGAGAGCACTGGAGTATAATGGAGGCATAATATCTCCTTTTTTCTGTGCTTCTATGAAAGCCAAATATTCAGCATAAGTCATTTGCTTTTGGGTATTACCAGATGTTTCTGCAATATTGTCGGCTATTAGCCTTTTGTTACCCATATGGGCAAGAACAGTGCATCTGCCCATTCCTTTTTGTCCTCTTCCCCTTCCTCTATTAGAGGGAGGTGTCAATGTAGGTCTCATCCTACAATCGAGAAAATGACAGTTATGAACTTAAATATTCTCGAGTGAGAAAATCAGGGAGACTATTATCAATTCCCTTTTTATAATGAATTTCAAAATCAAATGGTGCTAAAAAGAGCTTGTTATCCGGCAAACATTTGTTTAGAAACATCATGTTTGCAATCTTTATTAAACATAAATTTAGTCGCTTGCGGCTTTTTATCAAAAACTTTTGATTATATAAATCACCTTGAAATTTAAGAACACATTTAACTATAGCAAGAATTTCTTTTGCTACAGTAGCATAGTTCTTCTGACTATTATTCCATTTGCCAGAACAGAACTGGACTAAATATTTTTGTTTATCAATTGGAGAAAGTTGTTTAAGTATTCCTCCATAGCCAATATCAGAGACATCAGTCTCGATAATTTTTTGCCAATTAGGATTAGCTAAAGTAAGACAAGGAAGATTATTAACTTTCCCCTTGATTGTTTGAACTGCTTGCGTATGAGCATCAGTCCAAGGTTTTGGAATCTTTTTTAATCTATCATATAAAATAGATGTGTCTTGGGCTAAATTTTTATAAAATGGTGAAATATAATTTAGTCTTCCAAGAAATCTTTGAAGTTGGGTTTTATCAGTAATAATATCAGGAAAATTCGAAGCAAATTCTATACATCTATTAATAGGAATAATTTTTCCCTTTTCAATATTATGGCCTAAAAATCGGACTTTTGTTTGAAAAAGTGACATTTTTGGCTTACATATAACTAAACCATTTTGAATAATAATTTTCTTGAATATATCAAGATGTTTGAAATGCATTCCAATAGTATTTGAAAATACTAAAATATCATCGATATAAACAATGATAAAATTGCTATAAGCCATAAAAATATCATTCATAATTTTTTGAAATTACGAGGCATTCTTCAAATTTCAAAAGGCATAACATTCCATTCAAATTGTCCAATTGGAACATTAAAAGCAGTTTTATATTTATCTGCTTCAGCAATTTGAATTTGCCAGTAACCTGACTTTAAATCAAATTTAGAAAATATAATCGCATTATGAAGACGGTCTAATAAATCCTTTTTATTAGGAATGGGGTATCTAATCCATTTTAAAACCTTATTAAGGGGTTTATAATTTATAACTAATCTTGGAACTCCTCGTTCCTGTTCAGCATGTTTATTAACATAAAAGGCTGTGCATGGCCATGGAGATTTTGAAGATCTTATAAGACCTTTCTGTAAAAGAGAATAAATCTCATTCTTGCATAATTCCAAATATTCGGAATTAATTTGACATGGTCTTGCTTTAGTAGGAATATTATTTTCAGAAAAAGATTCTTCATATGGAAGAGTAACAATATGTTTTTTTCTGTCCCAAAAAGCATTAGGATGATCACTACAAATTTGTAGAGAAAATTGATTTTTTATAAACTCAATTTTTTTCTGTAATTTAGGATTTTGTAAAATATCTTCAATTTGAAGAGTATAAATGTCTTGTTTAAGAAAATTAATTTGTTGATGTTTATTCATCAATCTATCCTTAATTTCATTTAAAATTCTTGAAAAAGGTTCAGTTATAAACTCGAATTTAATTGGTTTTTTTCATCATAGGTTCCTATAAAACCTTTGTCATCCATCCATTGGATAGGAAATAATTTATGAATGAATGGAGTACCTAAAATGACTTGGTTCGAAATATTCTTTACCAATACAAAGTTTTCAAGAATACAAACTTTGTCTTGGCACATATAAGCTTTGGGTAATTTATAAGTAATACCCATTTTTTTGGTCACTAGCAGACCGTAAACTATGAGTTATTTTTTGAAAATATTTTGAAGGAATTAACCCTTCTTGAATACATCTTAAATCAGCTCCGCTATCAACTAGAGCAAGAATTCTTTTTTGAAATTATAATCAATTAAAAGAGTAATTTTGATAAAAAATTTAAAAGAAGTAATAATATCCAATTTTGTCAAAAAACTGGAACTGGGGTTACCACTATTACCTTCTTCCTCCGTAGGAACAGTTGCTACGGTGTTATCAACTGGTAAGTCTTCTATAGTATTATAAACCTTGTGACTTGTTTTCCTTTTCCCTCTAATTGCGAGACTCTATGATCTAACGTAGTCTGGTGTCTCCTTAGGGTGGAAATCTCTTGTTTAAGGTTATGAACCTCTCTTTCTAAATCTTGGGTGGTTGCCGGTGTACTTATATTATTCCGACCTTCTTGGAGGAGTTGCTTAACTCCAGCCATAGTATAAGGTCCTGTAGGTTCTCTTATTTCTAAATTGTTTTGAACCTATTTGGTCTATGATTTGGAACCTAAGATTTGGATCCTTAATATGTTTAAGGAGGTCAACGAGGTTATTACCATCTAAAACATGTATACTAGTTTCACTAAACTGGGAAATGAGTTTATAAATCTCATCATCTTCCTTGGATTTAACACAAGGCTGCCCTATTTGGCATGGTTGACACTCATCATCTAAACTGATCGAGATATAACTCTTTTCATTTAGTACCCTAATATCTTCATCTGAAGAGGGGCTGGAAGAACTATCACTTTCCTTTCCAGAATCATCCTCTGGTTCTGGGTCTGAATTTAACAAAATCTTATATAAAGATTCTCTAAGGTCATCATCTATGTTAAGGGCTTTAATCTTCTCCTTAACCTTACAATTCTTATAAAAATGACCTACTCTGCCACACTTATAACAGGCTTTTGGGTTTTTGGATTTAATAAAATCCTTCCTTTCCTTGAAAGTCTTTTTGCGCCTAGTTTTTTTCTGCGAGCGCTTCTCCTTCCATTGTTGGAAGTCTCTGTGCTTTTTCTTATGCCTATGAGGATTCTTAGAAGATTGTCGAATATCCATACCAGACTGTCCACAAAATTCTCCTAATTGTTGTCTTTCATTAAGGCCATGGCGCTTGATTTGCTGGTTAAGCCTAATTTCATTACATAAGGCTAATCCTTCCTACATACAAGTACCAATTAATTTACCATAAGTATAAGAATCATAATTAATACTTCTTTCCCCTTTCCTAAGAGCCTTTCTAACTCTTTCTGCAAAAAGAGGAGGGAGTCCATCTATAAATTTGGATTTCCAAAGGAGAATCATTACTCTCGGTAATTCCATGACCCCGCAAAGAAAAACATCTTTATACCACCTAAATGAGGTTAGGGTCTTACATCTAAGGTTTTGAAGCATGGTACGAATAGACTCATTATTATCCGTCCATCTTCCTGAAAAATGTTCAACAATATTAACAACTAGTGTATAAACTATACTAGCAAAAAGGTCTTGGTTATTCCCTTCCTGTTAAATAGCGATTAAAATAGAATTACGTTGTGTTTGGGTCAAATAATTATCCCACCAACCTTTTAATTGGCCAGTGAAACCAGCTATAATCATATCTGCAATAACTCTTTCGTCATTTTTATGAATTTTGCAGATAGTGCTGTACATTAACATCCTATGAATAGTGCAATAAATCTGACGTTCACTATAACCGTCAATATTCCATTCATATATTTCCCTACCACTATAACTGTTGGAAATAACATGTTCATGTTCCTCTAATAAAGCATCTTGAGGAGTTTGGCGAGGATAATAATACATCATCTGGGTAGGCTTATCAAAGATAATATGCATCAATTTTATTAATATCTGATGCTATGCGAGCCTTATAATCAATATCAGATAAATATCCATCATCCTCTGCTATTAAAGGACTAAGTTTTAAACCTTTAAATTTTTCATCTAAAAGTTTTTCTAAATCTGATAAAGGTTTTAATTTAAAATCATGAATCTCAGGAGGAGGCTGTATACTTGGGGTAGCAACAACTTCCTTCTGTTTCTCCTTATCAGAAGTAGACGTCTTATTAAGACAAGTTAAAAGGTTATCAACTTTTCATGAAGTGAAAATATTTGTTCACCCAAAATAGTCATATAGATATTAGAATAATTTTGCTGCCTAACCATATTATTAATATATTTAGTTATTACAAGCAAACTATCGCTTTCAATCAATTTTGAAAAAGCTGCAAAATGTAAATCTTTCCCTATTTGAAAAGATTGTTGTGGAGGAAATACAGTATGAACGATTTCTCCACTGGATAATTTATAATCTCTTTCTAGAACAGAAATATGATTAGCAATATATTTTTCCATAAACCAAGGCACAAAAGATATAATCTTATTTGCTTTGGAAAGATCTCTATAAAATTCTTCTTGAAAAATTATTGTTTCCTCAGGTTTAAAATTGTCAAAAAACCATTTTCTAAATGGTATCCATTTAGGAGTATAAAACTCTTTACTGATTTGTAATCTTGCCAGTGATCCCCGACTAAAATCAATTTTTTTGACTTGATCCATTAAACATCTGGAAAATCCATATCTGACTGAGTCAATTTTAATACCAGTTACAATATTATCCTGGTTAATTTTTAAATTACTAATTCTACTAGAATCAGTATCTCTTATTTGAGAAGTAGACGCTCTAGATGGAGACTGCACAATATAATCAACAGGGGATATATAAGATCGACAAGAAGACATAGATCTAGGTAAACTAGAACCAAAACTATTATGTTCAATATCTTCTAAACAAGGTGCAGGTTCATGAAATCTCAATTTAATTGTGCCATCTGGGATTTGTTCAATTTCTGAAATTTCAGTAAAAACATTTTGAGGAGGTGTTGCTCCTTCAATGACCCACTCTTTGGGAAAGTCTATTTCATCCCATTTGATTGGTCTTCGTGTCATAATTTTGGATTTACCAAAATTAGTTTCTATTAAAATAGTTTCATTTTTAAAATCCATGATTTTACACATAGGATTCATAGTATATAATGGTTTATAATATATTCTATAACGTATGCATATTACCTACTTCGTACCTAGCATATAATCATAACCATGCAATTTGATACTTAATATTAAAGCATCTAAAGAATTGTCATCTTGCAAAGATACTGCAAGTTAGGATAAGCATTGAAAGAAATTGGACGATAAGCCAAACTTGTTTGAACTGTCCCTATAAGGGATTTCCTCCAGTTTCTATTTCTTCCATCTCTTAAAGCTGCTATAAAGCTTTCTAGTAAACCTCTTAAGGTTAAAGGTTTGAATGCAACCTAAACTAACTCAATATGCATAAATCTATGGGTTACCCTATAAGGGGCAAGATCACTGTCAGATAATAGTCTAAAAGTAGCATGATCATTATCTACAAATATTGTTTCTTGAGTTTTAACTACTTGTCCGAGACCTAATTTTCAAAATGTACCCATCCGATATATTAATC
Source organism: Lycium ferocissimum (assembly GCF_029784015.1). Taxonomy (NCBI): domain Eukaryota; kingdom Viridiplantae; phylum Streptophyta; class Magnoliopsida; order Solanales; family Solanaceae; genus Lycium; species Lycium ferocissimum. The sequence goes on along the minus strand of NC_081345.1, from coordinate 6,803,654 downwards.
TAGGTCGTTGAATTACATCACCTATTACTACTAGAACACCATGGCTCGATACCATATTTACATATTATAACTTAAACATATATAAGTATATATAGTATACATATAATTTAAACATATATATATAACTTATAAGTATATATAGTATACATATCATAACTTAATCATATATAAGATATATAGTATACATATCATAACTTAATCATATATAAGTATATGTAGTATACATATCATAACTTAAACATATATAAGTATATATAGTATACATATTATAACTTAAAAATATATATATATATAGTATACATATCATAACTTAATCATATATAAGTATATATATATATATATCATAACTTAAACATATATATAAGTATATATAGTATACATATTATAACTTAAAAATATATAAGTATATATAGTATACATTAAGTAACTTAAACATATATAAGTATATATAGTATACATTAAGTTATATGTATACTATATATATACTTATATAAATATGTATACTATATATATTTATAAGTTTTATATATATATATATATATATATATATATATATATATATATTTTAAGTTATATGTATACTATATATACTTATATATATTTAAGTTATAATATGCATACTATATAGACTTATTAAAATATATATATATATATAGATATGTTTAAGTTATATATAAATTAATTTATAATCATACACACGCTATTATTACAAACACACTCGATAATTATTAGTGTGAGGTAGCAGCGCGCGCATGAGATGCCATCTAGGTAACCTAGTAAACCGTTGTTACCTAGATGGCATCCGCGCGCGCGCGATCCCGCAAGACATATGGTATCGTAGCCACATGTTTCAATAGTAGTAATAGGTGATGTAATTCAACGATTTCATACCATGAATTTTATAAATCGTAAAAGAACTATTAAAAACAGTAAAAAAGAGGAATATGATACTCCTCAAGAATTGGATCTCCTTAATAAATGGACGATTCCTAAAATAGAACCCAAAACAATATATCAAATGGGTACTTTTGAGAAAATAGGTTTCAAACAAGTAGTTAAAACTACCGAAGAAACTATAACCGTAGATAATGATCATGCTACATTTAATTTATTATCTAACAAAGTTGATCTTGCTCCCTTATAGGGTAACCCATAGATTTATGTATATTGGGTTAATTTAGGTTGCATTTAAACCTTTAACTTCAAGAGGTTTACCAGAGAGCTGTATAGCAGCTCTAAGAGATGGAAGAAATCCCTTATAGGGACAGTCCAAACAAGTTTAGCTTATGGACCAGGCTATTTTAATACTTATCCTAACTTGCAGGTGTCCTTGCAAGATGATAATTCTTTAGATGCTTTAATATTAAGTATCAAATTGCATGATTATGATTATATGCCAGGAACAGAGGTAATATGCATCTGTGATAGAATTTATTATAAACCATTATATACCATGAATCATATGTGTAATCATGGATTTTAAGAATGAAACTATTTTAATAGAAACTAATTTTGGTAAATCCAAAATTATGACTAGAAGACCTATCAAGTGGGATGAAATAGACTTCCCTAAAGAGTGGGTCATTGAAGGAGCAACACTTCCTCAAAATGTTTTTACTGAAATTTCAGAAATTGAACAAATCCCGTACATGTTAGGGTTAAGGTTTCATGAACCTATACCGCTTTTAGAAGATTATGAACATAATAGTGTTCGTTTCTAGTATACCTAGATCTTTATTTTCTACCGTATCTTATATATCTCCTTGCCGTGATTATATTGTGCAGACTCCGTCAAGAGCATCTACTTCTCAAATAAGAGATGATGATTCTAATAGAATTGATACTCTAAAAATTAACCAGGATAATATTGTAACTAGTATTACAGACCCAGAATTGACTGCATCAGATATGGATTTTCCTATTTTTAATGGATCAAGACCAAAAACTTGATTTTAGTCGGGGATCACCCGCAATATTACAAATCAGTAAAGAGTTTTATACTCCCAAATGGATAACATTTAGAAAATGATTTTTTGATAATTTTAAACCTGAGGAAACAATAGTTTTTCAAGAAGAATTTTATAAGGACCTTTCCAAAGCAAATAAGATTATATCTTTGTTTTGGTTCCTAGCAAAATATTTTGCTAATTATATTTCTGTTCTTGAAAGAGATTATAAACTACCCAATGGAGAAATAGTTCATAGCGTATTTCCTCCACAACCATCTTTTCAAATAGGGAAAGATTTACATTTTTCAGCTTTCTCAAAATTAATTGAAAGCGATAATTTGCCTGTTATAACTAAGCATATTAATAATATGATTAGGCAACAAAATTATTCTAATGTTTATATGAATATTTTGGGTGAACAAATATTTTTACTTCATGAAAAAGTTGATAAACTTTTCACTTGTCTTAATAAGGCGTCTACTTCTGACAAGGAGAAACAGAAGGAAGTTGTTGCTACTCCACGTATACAGCCTTGTAACGACCCATTTGGTCGTTTAACACTTTTAGGCCTAATATTCCTAAAACACCCTTTTCGTGGTCTAATCTTGCTGTCTATAGTCTGCGACAACCGGTGATTCGGTTATTTAATTGACGAGTAAATTTTAGAATATATGTATTTAATGTGTGTGAATAGTTTATTCATAGAAATATTATTTGTACACATATATATAAGGTGTAAGTGGGTAAATATGGTATTTAACGAGGGATAATTTTAAAATAAAAACAAAATGGTTAAAAAAAGATTATTTTGGACAATGATTTTAGTTGGGGAGTAATAGGACAAGTCTCTTAATTAATTATTTGAGAAATTGATTAATTAAGAATGTAGTGGAAACATGCTGTTGATCAAGAGCGTTAGTGGAAGACAAGTAGTTAGGTGTTAATATCACGGAAGACACGTGAGTCCATAGCAATTGATAATCAACATTAAGCAAATTGGTGGCATTTTTTTTTGGATGAATTGATTTCTGTGGAAGGTAATAAAAAAATGTACCCCA
>NC_081345.1:6737673-6800547 GCF_029784015.1 Lycium ferocissimum | reverse complement strand
TCGATGAGTATTTTCTTCGTATGAATCGGTGTCCTCATTATCATCGATTACTTAGAAACCTTTGGATTATGATGGAGGCATATGTTCCCCTTTTTTTACGTGCTTCTATGAAAGCAAGATACTCAGCATAAGTGATTTTTTTCTGGGTATTACCAGAAGTGTTGCTACGGAGGAAGAAGGAAATAGTGGTAATCCTAGTTCCAGTTTTTTGACAAAATTGGATATTATTACGTCTTTTAAATTCTTTATAAAAATTACTCTTTTAATTGATTATAATTTCAAAAAAGAATTTACTGCTCTAGTTGATAGTGGAGCTGATTTAAGTTGTATTCGAGAAGGATTAATTCCTTCAAAATATTTTCAAAAAACTACTCATAGTTTACGGTCTACTAGTGGCCAAAAAATGGGTATTACTTATAAATTACCCAAAGCTTATATTTGCCAAGACAAAGTTTGTATCCCTGAAAACTTTGTACTCGTAAAAAATATCTCAAATCAAGTTATTTTGGGAACTCCATTCATTCATAAATTATTTCCTATTCAATGGATGGATGATAAAGGTTTTATAGGAACCTATGAAGAAAAACCAATTAAATTCCAGTTTATAACTGAACCTTTTTCGAGGATTTTAAATGAAATTAAAGATAGATTGATGAATAAACATCAGCAAATTAATTTTCTTAAACAAGAAATTTATACTCTTCAAATTGAAGATATTTTACAAAATCCTAAATTACAGGGAAAAATTGAGTTTATAAAAAATTAATTTTCTTTACAAATTTGTAGTGATCATCCTAATGCTTTTTGGGATAGAAAAAGACATATTGTCACTCTTCCATATGAAGAATCTTTTTCTGAAAATAATATTCCTACTAAAGTAAGACCATGTCAAATGAATTCCGAATATTTGGAATTATGCAAAAATGAGATTTCTTCTCTTTTACAAAAAGGTCTCATATGATCTTCGAAATCTCCATGGTTATGCACAGCTTTTTATGTTAATAAACATGCTGAACAGGAACGAGGAATTCCAAGATTAGTAATAAATTATAAACCCCTTAATAAAGTTTTAAAATGGATTCGATATCCAATTCCTAATAAAAAAGACTTATTAGATCGTCTCCATAATGCTATTATATTTTCTAAATTTGATTTAAAATCAGGTTACTGGCAAATCCAAATTGCTGAAGCAGATAAATATAAAATTGCTTTTAATGTTCCAATTGGACAATTTGAATGGAATTATGCCTTTTGGGCTGAAGAATGCCCCTTCATAATTTCAAAAAATTATGAATGACATTTTTATGGTTTATAGTAATTTTATCATTGTTTATATCGATGATATTTTAGTATTTTTTTTTTATTATTGTTTTTTTTTAATTTTTTTATTATTTTAGTATTTTCAAATATTATTGAAATGCATTTTAAACATCTTTATATATTCAAGAAAATTATTATCCAGAATGGTTTGGTCATATCTAAGCCAAAGATGTCTCTTTTTCAAACAAAAGTCAGATTTTTGGATCATAATATTGAAAAAGGAAAAATTATTCCTATTAATAGAAGTATTGAATTTGCTTCTAAATTTCCTGATATTATTACTGATAAAACTCAACTCCAAAGATTTCTTGGAAGTTTAAATTATATTTCACCATTTTATAAAGATTTAGCAAAGGATACATCTATTTTATATGATAGATTAAAGAAAATTCCAAAACCTTGGACTGATGCTCATATGCAAGCAGTTCAAAAAATCAACGAGAAAGTTAATAATCTTCCTTGTCTTACTTTAGCCAATCCTAATTGGCAAAAAATTATTGAAACTGATGCCTCTGATATTGGCTATGGAGGAATTCTTAAACAGCTTTCTCCAAATGATAAACAAGAATATTTAGTCCAATTTTATTCTGGTAAATGGAATAATAGTCAAAAGAACTATGCTACTATAGCAAAAGAAATTCTTGCTATAGTTAAATGTGTTCTAAAATTCCAAGGTGATTTATACAATTAAAAGTTTTTAATAAAAACTTATTGCCAAGCAGCTAAATTTATGTTTAATAAAGATTGCAAACATGATGTTTTCAAACAAATGTTTGCCAGATGGCAAGCTCTTTTAGCACCATTTGAATTTGAAATTCATTATAAAAAGGGAATTGATAATAGTCTCCCTGATTTTCTCACTCGAGAATATTTAAGTTCATAACTGTCATTTTCTCATTTGCAGGATGAGGCCCACACTTTCACCCACCTCTAATGGAGGACGGGGAAGAGGACAAAAAGGAACAGGCAGAGGCACTGTTCTTGCCCAAATGGGTAACAAAAGGCTAATAGAAGACAATATTGCGTAAAACTTCTGGTAATACCCAGAAACAAATCACTTATGCTGAGCATCTTGCTTTCATAGAAGCACAGAAAAAAGGGGAACATATGCCTCCATCATATTCCAGTGCTCTCGTAACTGATGATAATGAGGATACTGATTCATATGAAGAAAATACTCATCGAGAGTTAATAATTCTCCTTGAAAATGATGATCTCCAATAGAAGGATGAGCCTTGGCAAATAATGCAAAGGTATTTTGATACAGCGTCATACGCTACTCCAACTAATAAATATCGGATGAATTATGAAATGATCCTTTCATAAACAGGGTCAGCTGAATTTCAGCATTTTTATCCTGCTAAAACTAAAAAAGTTTATAACTTTTCAAAAATTATTATAAAAAAGATATTCTCTCCAAATGAATTGGGAATAAGTCCATTAAAAGACAGGGATTATATCCACCCGTAACAAAAGTCCTGCTTAAATTTAATTATTGGGATTATGTTGAAAGCTTTAATAAAGCTTTTTAATATGAGAATCTAATAGGAAACACTCATGGTTTATAAAAATACGTCAATGTTTATAAACAGGGCATTCCAAATTGGTTTTATCAATGGTGGATCCATTATGTTCCAACCGTAAAATCTCTATCAGAACCCTTCAAGAGTATTTATACTGAATGGGTTGATGTTTCTCCAAAAATTATAGATTTGGAAAATAATATTACTTTCTCTGAAGAAATTTCTAATATGTATTTCTTCATTGAATTTTCTATTCCATGGATTATGAAATGGTCAGTTGAAGTGGGTTATACCCCCCAAAATATGCCTTGCTTAAACAGGATTTTTTATACAAAATTCTGGAAAAAATTGATTCAAAAATCAAAAGATGGAACTATCCCAGGACAAGATTTAATAAATCAGATTAAAACCATCATTGCACATTATAAGGACTCCATTAATTTCAGACAAAGGGAGATTTCTAGTCCTTTTGAGCACATTGCTCGAAAAATTCAAATGAAGAAAGGAGTAATTCCCCCAGAACAGCTGATAGCCACATACATGGACGAATTTAAATATAATTTAATGCAGCATCTTAATATGGAAGCTATTTCTGATACATCAATGGCATCTTTCGGTCATACCACTGATAATGATGATGAAGAAGAAGAAGACCCTAATACTCAAGTCTTAGCAGGGGAATCCCAGAGTCCAGATAATACAGAAGACTTTGAAAAATTTGCGGCTCAATTTTAGTAGCCAACTGGAAGAATCTTCCAGCACCACAAAAGACAAGGGCAAGTCACCAATGAAGTGATTGGTGGGACCCGCCACTAGGCGGCTACTTTAATAAAGTGGGAATCTGCTTTTATAAAGCAGCTTTAATTATTTGTATTGCAATAATTATGTCTTTCCTTTTGGTCACTTTTGGCCACTTTTGCTTTTTACTTTCCGCTTTTACTTTTTATCTGGCCATAATGTTGTCGGCCATTTCTTTTAGTTTTGTTGTTTATTGTGTTTGATCCGTTATATAAGGATCATTCTTCTTAGGAAGAAGGCAAGTCTTGGATCCCCCAAGCACGAGCTTTCTACCACTCCCCCTTGTAAAAAACTTTTCTCATATAAATAAAAGTTTGTTTATAAATCTATCCTCTGCTGAGCACAACTCTCATCTTTAAGGTATAATTTTATTTTTCTTTTTCTTTTTAAATTTTATTTTAATCAGTTTATGTTTAGCCTTATAGGCTAAATGCTCCGTTGAATTACGTCACACTAGGCTACTGAGATCATGGTAATAATGCTTTAATGCATCATGATCAAAGCTAAAACATGATGTTCAAGGTTAGGTAGAGACTGACCCGTGCAGATCGTCCATCACCAAAGTAAGTGGGTCCCGTTGTTAGCCCGCCACCGGGATGGCGTTTAGGGCTTTTGTTGGACTTGTTCGGTAGGACTCCCCCAACGGATAGGTTTGTAACCTATAAAATACTAGATGGCATCATACGGCGGCGCGATCCTGCAGCATTATGATATCAGAGCCATGGTATTTCAGTAGTAATAGGTGATGTAATTCAACGATTTTATATCATGAATTTTATAAATCTATAAAAAAAAAAAAAAAAAAAAAAAAAACCGGACCCGGGATTAATCATAACTATTTCCTTCTTCCTCCGTAAAGTTTCTATGGTGTTATCTTGCAAAGGTAGGTATAGTTCTATAGTGTTATAAACTGGTGTATCTATGATTTGTTTTCCTTTTCCCTCAAGTTGCGAGACCTTATAATCTAAGGTATTCTGGTGTCTCCTAAGGGTGGAAATTTCTTGCTTTAGGTTATGAACCTCTCTTTCTTAATCCTAGGTGGTTGCCTTGTACTTATGATATTCCTGCGTTCTTGGAGGAGTTTTTTGACTCTAGCTATAGTATAAGGTCCCAAAGGTCGTTATTTCTAACGGTTAGTTCTTCTTGAAAATATTTGTTTTTAACCTATTTGGTCTATAATTGGGGACCTAAGGTTGGGATCCTTAATATGTTTAAGGAGGTCAACGAGGTTGTTACCATCTAGAACATGAATACTGGTTTCGCTAAATTGGGAAGCAAGTTCATAAAACTTATCGTCTTCCTTGGTTTTGACACAAGGTTGCCCTATTTGGCATGGTTGACACTCCTCATCTGAACTGGTTGAGATATAACTCTCTTAATCTAAAACCCTAATATCTTCATTTGAAGAGGGGTTGGAAGAACTATTGGCACGAATCATCCTAATCGTTAGTTTGAATTTAACAAATCTTATATGAAGATTCTCGAAAACATCATCTATGTTAAGGGCCTTAATCTTCTCCTTAACCTTACAGTTCTTATAATAATGACCTACTCTGTCACACTTATAACAGGCTTTTGGGTTTTTGAATTTAATAAAATCTTTTCTTTCTTTGAAAGTCTTTTTGCGCCTAGCTTTTTTCTGTGAGCGCTTCTCCTTCCATTGTTGGAAGTCTCTATGCTTTTTCTTATGCCTATGAGGCTTTTTAGAAGATTATGGAATGTCCATCCCAAATTGTCCACAAAATTCTCCTTATTGTTGTCTTTCATTAAGACCATGGCGCTTGATTTGCTGATTGAGCCTAATTTCATTACACAAGGCTAATCCTTCCTACATAAAAGTACCAATTAATTTACCATAAGTATAAGAATCATAATTAATACTTCTTTCCCCTTTCCTAAGAGCTTTTCTAACCCTTTCTGCAAAAAGAGGAGGGAGTCCATCTATAAATTTGGACTTCCAATGAGAGTCGTACTTTCGGTAATTCCATGACCTCGCAAAAAGAAAAACATCTTTATATCACCTAAATGAGGTTAGGGTCGTACATCTAAGGTTTTGAAGCATGGTACGAATAGATTCACTATTATCTGTCCATCTTCCTAAAAAATGTTTAACAATATTAATAACCAGTGTATAAACTGCATTAGCAACAGGTGCTTCATTACCCCCTTCTTGTTTAACAGCGGTTAGAATAGAATGACGCTATGTTGGGGTTAAATAATTATCCCACCAGCCTTATAATTGACCCCTAAAACTAGCTATAATCATATCTGCAATAACCCTTTCAGTATTTTTATGAACCTTGCAGATAGTGCTGTACATCAACATCCTATGAATAGTACAATAAATTTGACGTTCACTATAACCGTCAATATTCCATTCATATATTTCCTTACCACTATAACTATTGGAAATAACATGTTCATGCTCCTCTAATAAAACATCTTGAGGAGTTGGGCGAGGATAATAATACATCATCTGGGTAGGCTTAACAACATAATATTCATCAATTTTATTAATATTTGTTGCTATGCGAGCCTTATTATTAATATTAGACAAATATGTGTCATCCTCTGCTATTAAAGGACTTATTATGTGTAGTAGCATATGTTTATTACGTGAATGCTACTAATGATGTTGATTATATTTTTTAGGGGTTATACACCTGATATGGATCATATCGGACAGTCCTCTCAATCAGGATAGATGAATCAGGTTAGAATATCCTCAGCCTATCAAACTACTCAAAACGATGGTCCTTCCTCAAGTTTTGGTCTTTGTTGATTACTATCGGTACGTCTACTTTTTTAACACCAATAGTATTATTTGATGCTTAGTAGTTAAAATAATCTAGTTTCTTATGTAAGGAGAATGTCGTTGCACCAAATTATAAGAAAAGACCTGCTCTGGATGGTGTGGATTATCCGAATTATATAAATACGTCATCGAGTGATAGTGAGAAAATACCTAATGTGGAGGAAAGTGAAGATGAAGAAAGTGAGGATGAGATTGAGGTTGGTACTAATCCTCAAGATAAAGTAGAACTGTTGCAATACATGATGAATAATCCGGCACACTAAGAAGAACTGAATTTACAGCACCCATTTGACCAACAAAAGCCTATGCCATAAAGCCAAATTCAACAATAAGAATCGACCCCCGTTCAGTGGCATTCTGATGAGATCCCCTATCTTGATCATCTTCAAGATCGCCCCGATAGTTTTGTCTTTGCTAGGGATGATGATCATATTCGATGAAGTTTGTGGAAAGAGCTAGTGGATCTTGTAAAACAGATAGTTCATATTGAAAAAGGCATGATTTTCAACTCGAAATAGTCATTGCAAAAGGCTGTTAAGAGTTATTGCATCCAGGGGATGAGGGAGTTAAAAGTTGTCGATTCTAATTGAAAACTTTAGCGATTGGTCTGCATGTAAAAAAATCAAGGTTATTAATGGATGCTCCATGGTAAGGAGACTGCTGAAAAGATGTGGACTATTTCAAAGTTTTACACAAGGAACACTTGTGATATGGGTGACCTCCTAGATGATCATTGCAATCTAGATACCAATATGATTGTTCTTTGTGTTAGTTGGCAACATTGTAAAAAGCCCAAGGTATCCCTTTCGCCAAAGCTTATTTTAATTTTGATGTTAATACGATGTTCCTTGTTGCTATATGTTGATATTTCAACTTCTATAGGTACCAAATTAAAGAATGTATTACAGTCATCCCAAAAGTATATCTCAAAACCATTAGTAGGCGAAAGGCGTATCTTGGGCATAGGCGTGCACATAATATAGTCTACGAAAATTAGGAGGGCTCTTTCAAGACGTTGCCAAGATACATGGCGGATCTACAACACTTCAATTTTGGTACTGTTGTTGAATGGAAGCTCAAATCGAAGCCTGGTATGCCCGGCAATATTTTTGAGTTTGTGTTTTGGGCATTCAAATCATGCATTAATGGTTTTGCTCAGCCGGTAATATCAATAGATGGAACACATGTGTACGGGGTACACGACATAAAGCTGCTAATTGCAGTTGGATGGATGAAAATGGATCTATATTCCCTCTAGCTTTTGCAATTGCAGTTAATGAGAGCACTAATACGTGGGATCTGTTTTTGAACTACTTGAGGCAACACGTTTATAAGGATCGTATAGGCATATATGTTATATCAGATAGAAATCTTTGGCATATTGAGCAATATGTTTAATTTTCATGGGTGGTAGCTGACTTTTGCCTACCATCATTTTTGTTTAAGGCATTTGAAGGCAAACTTCCAAAAGACATATCGAAGCCCAGCACTTTGCAATTGAATGTGGGCGGCTGCACCAGAGCTTCGGGAGAAGAAGTTTTGGCTGCAGATGGAGATTATTAGGCGGGCAGATGAGGAAGCCTTCCACTGATTGAATACAATTGATAAAGATAAATGGACATTACATCGGGATAAAGGTAGGCGATGGGGGATGCTGACAACAAACAACTCTGAATCATTCAATGGCTTGTTGAAATCTATAGGAGGACTACCCGTTACCGCAATGGTGAGAACGCCTTTTCAGCAAGTTGTGGAGCAGTTGGTCACTAGATCAAAAGAGGCCAAAGGACTTGCGGCAGAAGGTCTAAAATGGATGCCAAAACCGTCACAATTGTTTGAGTATCAGCAATTTAAGGCTCAACAACACAATCGGATGGAGTACAACTACGCAGAGCGCATATTTGAACTCACAACAAGTGTGCACCAAGGAAAAGGAGGTAACGTCCACACAATTAGTGAGATTCCAAGAACACGCACATGTGGCAAGTGAAAATCATATCACATGCCATGTTCTCATGCCTTCAAGTGTTTTATCACAATGGGAAAGAACGCCTCCACGTACGTGGCTAAGGAATATACACTTGAAAATTATGCAAAAACGTATGCTGGAAGATTCTACCCACTTGGTAGTGAGAGTTATTGGCCACTATGAGCCATTTTCATGGTTGCAAATAAAGCATTTATCCGTAAATTCAAAAAGAAAGCATACTCCTGTATTCCTAATGAAATGGATGTTCCACCAGGGAGTACACTCGAAAATGCTCATTTTGTAATTATATTGGTCATGATACACTCGAAATTGATCATTTTACAATTATGTTGGTCATGATAAGCGTAAGTGTCCCTTACGGCATGGTGGTCAAAATACATCTTGCGGTGGAAGTACCTCTTGTGGCGGAGAAAACTTTCGTGGTGGTGGCAGATCTAGTGGTGGTGGCACATCTCGCGGTGGTGGCGGAAGATCAACTCAAGGGCATGAATTGATGAATGTATTTTAAGTTTTTTCTTTCTTTGATGATTGTATTTTAACAAGTTTGGGTTTGTTATTAATGAACAAGTTTACGTATTTTCATATTGTTATGAATGATGCAATTTAATTATTTTGAGATTGGTATGAATGATGCAATTTTGATGAAAAAATAACATGCTTAAATCTAAACCCTAAAACCTAAATAACTTAAAGCTAATGATGATAAGTCTTCAAACAAAAATGGACTTCGAGCACTTTTCAACCACTAAAACGACAATCCGAAGTTTTGCTTATCCTTGATGTATTGAGCCTACCTTATTAATCGCACAAAAATAAGTAGGGTTCTAAATAAAATATTCAAGTTTCAGAGTCTCGAAGCATGATTATCTATGGCTAAAGTAAGTAAAAAAGTGTGAAAATGTAAAAGAAAGAGGAGTTTAACCAAAAGAAAAAAGAAAAAGAAAAAGGAAGAGCTCCTTTAACGTAGTAAAATACTGTATTAAATGACTTAACCGCGCCATTATGGTTAAGTCCTTTAACGCAATATTTTACTGCGTTAAAGATACTTTTGTACCGCTTTTTTTTCCTGGGGTATTTTGGTTCAATCCCTCTTTGAATGGATCATTTTGGTTCCGGACTCTCGCCCAGCGAGGGCATGATGCCAAGTACATTTTTTTCCTTTTGAGATTTGAATTGCTGCCCAATTCAATTCTTTCTTCTTGTTTGTCTTCAAATAGGTTGCCACGTTGATCAGGTAATTCTTCTTCTCTTTGCCTTCTTTCTTTTCAATTACATTCTCTTTAATCATTGACTCATCATGCACTAATCATTATCTAGTAATTATTGCATTCCCACTTTGTCTCCTTTCTTCTTTTCTTTTATTTTCTTCCACATTTTATTCAATTTTGCTCCAAATCTCTTCATCATCACCTTTGTAGCATTTTCAACGTAAAGTACCTAGATTCCACAATAAAGCACAAATAGTACCATATCAAATAGTCAATAGATGTTAGGTGTATTTACTGCATTTAGTTCTAAAACAAGGTATAAATATGGGTAAAAGATGGAGGAAAAGCGTATAAAGACACCTAACATCACACATGACTCCATTTCATCTCTGTTAAAATTTAGCGAAATCTCTGGAGTGTGACTAAAAATGCACCACTTTAGTGAACATTGTGTACTATTAGTGCTCCAAGTAAAAGAATATGAATGATTTTAAGTCCAAGCCCAAAAATAATGTACTATTTTAGGCCTTTTCTCACAAAAACACATATTGATTTTTTTAAAATTAGAATGAAATTGTTTATTTATTTATCTATTATTCAACAAAAAATCCATTGGTCATAGAGTTATATGAGTGTTAGGGTTTAAGTAAAAGAAACGAAAATCAAAATTTTGGTGAAACTTTTTTTTTTTTTTAAAAGTTTAGAAGCACTTTTTCCTTAGATTTAAGGTGTTTGGCAAAGAAAAAAAAAAGTGCTTTTGAGAAACAGCAGAAGCAGTTTTTTCTGTGGTTGGGAAGAAGCAAAAAAATTCTGCTTCTTAAAAAAAGCAGAAGCAAAAGCAGATAGTTTGTTATATCCCGTATTTTGTACGTTGGAATATTTTAAGTTAGTTGCGACAAGTTAAGGACAAGGCTATTTTTCGATTTGGTGTAATGCATAAGTTGTTTATGAATTTTATTGGTATGGAATATTAAGGGAAATTAGGGGCTAGAAGTTGAAATAAAAATTTCATGAAAAGGCCAAAGTGGCCGTGTGTTAAGGTGGGACCCACATGTCGGGATTTTATAAAGGACATATGAAGAGATATATGGGTAGTACATGTGAAGTTGAGCAAGTCCTAAGAAGGACCCATAAGCTAAAAATGAGTGTAAGCCCTCCAAAAGGACGATTTAAGAAAACGTCTTCGGGTGATCTGACTTCGAGGGTCAAAACGGTATTATGAGTTTGGAATTTGGGAAAACTCCCAGAACGAAAGTTGTAGATAATTGAAATAGCTTTCCAACCATAAGTCGTGGGTTCACAGGCGACATCGGGTTAAGGAGATATGGACGTTTTAAGGCAGAAAGGTCAGTGGGCCAGGCCCAACCCGAGCCCAACCGGTCGTGCCCATTACCCACACCTTTTTAAATGAAATATCAGCCTTTTCTCCTCATATTTCATACCAAAACACCCAGAAAATTCTGGAGAAAAAGAGAGAGGAGAGCTTAGAGAGAAAAACTAATTTTGACCAAAATCCGCGCCCGAATTCCGAAGCCCATAAGAGAAAAGTGTCGTACGTCGCGTTGCCTTCAATTTGAGCTAAAAATCAACCAAGAAGAAGGGTGGACGTGGTGGCTGCACTTGAGGTAAGATTAAGGTTCCTTTTCATTGTTAACAAGTTTGTTCAGAGTTTAACGGATTAGAACGGAGGGAATAGTATGTAGAAATGGATGAAATTCATGAAACTTTGTATGTTGATGTTGAGCCGTGAGTATGGGCTGTTTTGTGACAAGGAATGAACTAAATTTACTTAGTGTTTTGGTTGTTGTTGTTGTGGATTCTATGATGTAAAATGATGGTTTAATGATTTAAAGGGAAGTTGAATCATTTGTGGGTTGTTGGAGAAGATAATGTAATTTTAATATAGTTTTTGTGTTATTGTGGTTAATGTTGTTAATGTGTGGAATGTTGGTGTGGTTTATGAATTTGGAAGAAAGACATGTGTTGTTGTTGTTCCTATGGCAATTGGAGAGTTTCGGGTGGTGTTGCCCATTGGTTGGGCCGTGTGATCATTTTTGGATTGCTTGAAGTTGTTCTTGAATTTTGTTTGAATGGTTTCGGATTGGTACTTGAATGTATGTAAGCATTGATGTTGGCTTGATCATAGGTGGTTAATTTGAACGTAAATGGAATGTTGTCGAAATATGTAGAAAAGAGTTATTGACGTTAGAATGCCTTTTGAATTAATTGTTGATGTTGCTAGAATGGTTGTTGGTATTGTTGTTGAAGATTTAGCTTGAGTTGTAATCTCGGGGATGTTGAATGGGAAATCTTTGCCCAAATTTCGTAAAATTAAGTGCTAGTCGAAATTGGAGTTTTAAGAATCTATGGCTAATGTTTGATACCAAATGATGTTGTTGTAGATCTTGAGAAGCCGAGGCCTAAGTTGTATTTACGTAGGAAGCGAGACGAGGGTATGTGAAGCTTACCCTTTCCTTCTTGTGGCATGTCTTAGTCGTAAGTAGCTTGTGATACGAGTCTCGGGGTAACTCCATTCTTAAGGTCCGAGTTTGTGTGCGATTTCTATTCATTTCTTAATGTTGGATCTCCTAATGCAGTCGAACCATGATCCTTATGTTTTTACATGATTTGGTTTCAAAGATTTTATAAAGGTTTTTATTCCAAAAAGGCTTTGTAACTACGAACAATCGTAACTTCCATAGACGAGCTCGGATCGCTTGAAACGTTCGCGGGAGATTCTACGATGGATAAGGTCTCCAACTTTCATAAATGGACCCGGATTGGTTCGATACTCATCCGTGGGCCCCGAGACTCTCCTTTGTGTGTACTAACGACTTTTGAAAGGATTTAGTGTAACGATCGCCTTAACCCTCGGCGGCGATTACTTATTTCTCTAACGAGTTTACAACGACGATTATGCCCCTAAGTTCCATAAGTTACTTCATATAGTTTAATACGTATTTATGAGTCCAAAGTTCTATTTGATATGCTTTCGAACGACCCTGAGGAAACTTGATTTGACTATCGCCTCGTTTTTAAATGATGGTTCATTTTGATTAATCTATCGAGTTTTTGAAAATGTTTTAAATTGCATATAGTTGCTCGCGACTGCTTGCAGTGCATTTTGTCATTACCTCCTTCACCGAGTCCGGGCCGGTTATGTTATCGTGCGCGCTATGTATATTCGGCGGTATGATGTGTTATGGTTCACTGAGTTCCTCGCTAGAGGGCCGGGTACCGCTTATGGTGTTATGATATGTTATGATGTTATGATATGCTATGATGTGTGACGGGGATACGGAGATATGAAACCTTCGGTGTGATGATGTGGTGTGGCGCCAACGACGGGCGGGCGACCACGCCGTTCTAAGAGCCCTATGCATGATTTGTATTTTTATGAGTAAGCATTTTGATATTTTGAATATTGCATTCACTTTCCGTACTTCGGGTTTTGACTATGATCTTGTTTACTATATTTCATGCTTTGCATACCAACTCGTACATATTCCGTATGCTCGACCCCGCTTTCTTCGAAGGCGTTTCGTCACGCGCGGTACGTATACTTATTTGGATGATCCACCGGCTTAGATTCTGTTCGAGCTGTCTTGGAGCGGTCCACTTGTTCCGAGCCTATACTTTGATCCGGATTCGGTTATTGCATATATGTACGGGTCTATTCGGCACGGCGGGGCCCCGTCCCGTCATATGATTCTCGTTATTATTCTTAGAGGTACGTAGACATATATGTGTGGGTATGGGTACTCACTATTCGGTCGGGTGTTAATCGTGTGATTTGTGATTTGGACGTCCCCTATGCTATGATAGCCTTATCGGCTTACATGTGATACTATTTCTTGGAAGTTATGACAAATATATGTATATGTATATTTGTGACAGCTTTGGGCGACGTTCCCTTTTTCTCGTAAATATATGTTATTTGTCCGGTATGAGTTATTAGTACGCCATATCTGATTAATGGGTGTGTACGGGTGCCCAGGTCGGGCACTAGTCGCGGCCTACGGGGTTGGGTCGTGACATAGTTATTTATATTAAGACAAAAATATTCCTACAATAAATACATATTTACCAAGTGTATCCCTCATTAATTTCTAATTATACATATTTACGTATAGCAACTCATTTTGATTCTTAATGAGATCTCAATACATTTATATATTTCAAATAAAATTACAGTTACTTAATATTCTTGTTACAATTATCAAGTTGTATTTATATATTTTGAATTTTATACTGCAGATATAATTCATTTCTTGATCAAAAAATTATGTTTATTTTTCTTTTGGTCTTCCAGCAAACTTATTACTCTTTTTGAAGCTAAAGAATGACAATGTTAATATGCTTTGATTCACCTATGTATTATATTGATTAAATTTTTTAATAAATTCAAATTTTAAATTTAAATTAAATAAAAGTAAAAGTTTAAATAAAGTCTTTCATAATAGATTTTTAAAATGATTTCTCTATAGAATAATCTTTATAGTAAATGTTCATTGATACTTGTAGTTATTCATTTTTTTTTTAGTTTAAATTTCCAGAAGGCATGCCTTCTGGTTTTTCATTAATTAGAAAAGTCTTCTACATCAGAAAATAAAGTTATGCCTTCTGGTTTTTCATTAATTAGAAAAGTCTTCTACATCAGAAAATAAAGTTTAAAACTTGAACCATCTTGATGACTGACTCACACAAGATAGATTTACACTATGATAAAGAAAATAACTCCTATAGCTATAAATCCTTCTAAGCATGCTGAATCTTCCTTGTTCTGATCCTCAATGATGGAATTTGTGACTTGTCCATGTTTATAATCTTCCTTCCATTGGATGGCAACTCCTGAAAACTATGAAACTCTAGCAACTCATCATGTTGAAGAGCAGTGTTTGCCAAAAAATCTGCTAGTTGGTTGCCCTCTCTGAAAACATGCTTGATGTCCATGTTCAAGTGCCCCATTCTGTGCTGCATCATCTCTACCCTCTCCACTAGCTGCCAAGGTATTTTCCATACATCCTGAATAATGTTCTTCAATGCCAGTGAATCAGCTTTTAACTCCGAACATGCCGCATTGTTAGAGTAACAATAATGAACGAGCCTCTTTGATTCTTTCTTGTCTCAGCTTCCATATTAGTAGCTGTGCCTAGTTTCTTAGCCTGTGCATACATAAGATCCCCTCTATCATCTCTGATGCAAAATGCATATGAACTAAGTCTTGGATTCCCTTGAGAAGCTTCATCAGTATTACATTTAAAGCCATATTGTGGCAGTTCCCAAACAACCTTATGAATATGAAGCCTTGGCTTATATTGTGTGAGCATCTCCACTATAGAAGGCCAGTCTGGTGGAAGCCTCCTTATCCATGGATATTTCACTTGAACCAGCTGATAGATGGCCTGCTGAACTTGATACACCATTCTGCTATATGTAGTATTTCTGCCATGCTTGATAGAATTTCTCCTTTTCCATATTTCCCATAATAGGATAGCAAGAATGGCTTGAAAGATGGTTTGCAACTTGTGTGATGCGAGGCCGTCCACGAAGTGTAATAACTTTGCGGTTGTAGCCGCCTATGTTTAAACACAAGAAGCAAACTGTTTCCAAAGCTTAAAAGCTGTTGGAGATGTTAGAAATAAATGAGACATGGTCTCTTGCTTATATTCCTCACAACACCAACATCTTGATACAAGACTGATATGCATCCTCTTAAGATTATCATCAGTAGTAATTCTACTTTTCCACAGTCTCCACAGGAAGAAGCTGATTTTTATTGGCATGCCCTTCAACCATATAAACTTATACACTGATCTGGTTTCTTGTTTTTGCCTTACCTCTTCCCATGCACTCTTAACAGAGAATTGACCCCTGTTTTCCCCCATCCACCAGGCCTTATCATTATCAGCCTCCACCAAAGTAGGACTGATATTTTCCACAATGTATTCCACTGTTTCACTTGACAAAACTGAAGTTAATTTATGCTAATCCCATTCTCCATTCAAGATATATTCCTTAACTTCAGTCTCATCTTCCAAATTGTGCTCATTATCCACAAAAAACAATGCCCCTTGTTTTGTCCAGTTATCAAACTAGAATGTAGAGGTACTTTACTTGATCAATCACCATATATTGTGCTCAATATCTTCCCTTACAGCTACCATTTTCTTCCATGCATGAGATGCATCCTTGGCCTGTGCAATAACAGGATGAAGTTTTTTGCAGTACTTGTTAGCCATGAAAGCCCCCCATAATGACACCGCCTGGTCCCGGGGTTCAACAGTTTTGCAAAAAGAGCTTTTGAAATATCATGTAGAGATCTGAATGCAAGACCTCCCTCCTCCTTTGGTAAACACATTTTCTCCCATGCAACCCAGTGTTTTCCTTTAACTCCTGTAGTATTACTCCAAAAGAACTTGGCTAAAATCTTGTGCAGCTGCTCAATCACCCATTTTAATGGATTCGTGAGATATGATAACCGGCATAGTCTGCAGAACATGAGTAATCAAAATATACCTTCCACCAAATGATAGTAACCTGTTTTACCAAGACATTACTCTATTCATCACCTTTTTGATTAAACCTTCATAATACACTATCTTTCTTCTTCCATAGAAGACTGGACATCCCAAGTATATGAATGAAAAATTTCCTTACCTCATCTCAGTCTTTCTTTTTACTCTACCAACAATACTTGCTAGCACCTTCTCATGCAGGTAGAAAGAACTCTTCTCATTGTTTACCAGCTGACCTGACACTTTCTCATAGTTTCTTAGGACCTTCATCATCTTTCTTAAAGAAACAGGATCTGCTGAGCAAAATAAGATTGTGTCATCTGCATGTGACAGATGATTTAGCTGAGGAATCCACTTTGGCATACCATAGCCCTTGAATGCTGGATCATCATGCAACTCATTCAAATTTCTGGGCAAAACCTCAGCAGCTATTATGAAAAGTGTTGGAGAGAGTGGATCACCTTGCTTCAAACCCCTTGATGAATTAAAAAAGCCATGAGGTTTCCCATTAATCAATATTGAGTACCAGTTGTTTGAAACCAATCTCCAAACCATATCTATAATAATTTCAGAGAAACCAAACTATCTGAGCACTTTAGTTAAGTATATACATGAAACTCTATCGTAAGCTTTTGTCATATCAAGCTTTACCACCACATTGTGTAGCTTGTTTCTCTTATTAATATCCCTGATGATCTCTTGAGCTCGTAATACATTCTCCATAATGCTCCTACCTTTAATAAAACCAGTCTGAGTGCTTGATATTATAGCAGGCAACAGTGGAACAATTCTTTCATGCAAAACTCTAGAGATGATTTTATTAGCAAAATTACTTAGACCAGCAAAGGCGTTTATATTCTCCTTTTTTTGGAATCAGCACAAGATTTGTGTGAGTGATGCATCTTGGCAGTTCTTGACCACATAAGAAGGCCCTTACCATATTAGTTACATCTCCACCTATGATACTCCAACATGTTTGAAAGAAATGGCCTGAAAAACCATCTGAACCACCAGTACTATCCCCATTTAATCCAAACACTGCATTCTTGACTTCTTCATTACTAGGTAAAGCAGTCAAGACCTCATTTTGTGCCTTAATGATCACCTTAGGAATCTTCTTCAGCATATTATAATCACACGATGTTTCTTGTCTAACGGCTTGGTGTTGATAGAAAGACACGACTTCCGTACGATATCTAGCGTTCGTTTAACCGGTCCTTTGACTATTTTGTATAGTATGAACTGCCAACTTCCTCCTTCTTCCTTTAACCTAATTATGAAAAAACTTGGTATTTCTGTCTCCATCCTTGAACCACCTCATGCCAGATTTCTGTTTCCAATATTCCTCCTCTAAGCATAAATATCTATTAAGATCAGCCCGAGCTTTATGCAAAGCTTCTCTATTCAGACTTGAGGGATTCAATTCAAACTGCAGCTCCTTCACTTTGATCACATCCTCCATAGTGGAAATCTGTTGGAATATATTGCTATATGTTTCCTTACTCCATCTTTGCCAAGGCCTGCTTCACCTTTTTCATTTTAGCCTACAACTCAATGACAGGATTAGCTACAAAATCCAAACACCAAATGTTTTCCACCACTTCCATGAACTTTGGATGAGAAGTCCAAAAATTCAGGAATTTAAAAAAGCTTAACTACCACTTCAATCTGAGAATCACAAACAACATGGAGAGTGGCATGATCAGAACCATGTCTAATCTGATGAACAACTTCAGCTGATGGGAATAATTCCATGAACTCCTGATTGCCAAGAACTCTATCAAGTCTTTTGAATATGCAATCCTTCTCTATTCTTCCATTCCACCAAGTGTATTTGCTACCAGAGAATTTTAGCTCCAAAAAACTACAATTATTAACAAAATGAGCAAATTCAGTAGTTTTTGATGATGAACTGGAAGGCCTCCGAACTTTTCCTCAGGTTTGAGAATAATATTAAAGTCAAACCCAACTATCAAGGGCACATGAACATTAAGAGCCACCTATCCAATTCAATCCCATAATTCCTGTCTCTCTGCACCACTGCATTTAGCATACACAGCAGTAACATATGTTTCATACTGCATATTTATATGAGACAACTTGGGAGTAACATGCTGCACTGAATCAATTATAACTTGTGCTTGCCATTCCTCAGTCCAGAATAACCAAATCTTCTTTGACACATGAACCATTACATTTTGTATACCTAACCTTCTCCTGTATTCTTCAATCACCTCAAGCTCTTAGAAAGGTTCCATAAGTGCTATAACTGCATAATGATGCCTCCTATGTAAATCAGTTAACCTCTCAAAAGAATTCTGAGTGTTTACTGATTTAATATTCCAAAATAATAGTTTGTCTATCATTGAGAACAGAGAGGTTTATTTTTATTACTCCTTGTAGTAACTTGAAATGGCACAACATTTTGCTTTGTCCTCTTACCACTTTTTAAGCTACTAGTCTGCTTAGGAGATAAATCTCCATCTCTTGAAATCTGTTCAATATTAGGATCCAATGACTCATCCTCCATTATGTCTCTTTGCTCATCAGTGTCTACATCATCATATTCTAAATTTTCATTATGCAACGCTTGCAGCGAAGAATTTCTTGGATCTAAAGTATTAGGATCCTCTCCTTTATCAACATCCTCTCCTTTACTCTCTGCTTCAAGCTGATCCAAAGATGCTTCCACAACTGCCAAAGGCTTATCAGGAATTATATTTGTGGACACAGAATTCATTACCAGTTTTTCCACCCAAAGGATCCTACCATTTTAGTAATTTTGAACCATCCACTTGTTTTCCTTAATCAAACTCTTGAGTATCAGAAGCCTTCACTCCTTCACCATCAAGTAGTTTCTCTTGGCCTGTCATTTGAGTATCAGGAACCACCTTGCCCAAACTATGTTCTCCTCCTTCTTGACTTTTTTGATTTTGCTTCCCAAAAGATGCCTCTACCCATGGTTTTGCTGTCTCTTTCCCTTTTGTTGTTGTTGTCTTAGCAGTCTCCTTTTTTGAGCCTTGTTCTTTCTCTACATTTTCATAAGCAGTATTAACATCAGCAGGTTCCTCACCATTATTAGTAGCCAAAGCACCAAACATATTGTTAGTAGCAACACCTGTAGGATCCTCATCATTCTTAGCCTTCATCACATTATCTCTCTTGTCTGCTACTGCTTTCTATCCCTGAACTGGTTTGTTATACCCCCCCCCCCCCCCCACCCTTTATATCTTTTTCTCCTTGGGAGTTGTTCCTTCTTATCCTCTTTCTGATTTCTATCTCCTTTTGTATTCTTCTTCTCCTCCATATTCATTGAGCTCTCTTCAGTATGTTGTACCACTTTGTGATCATTCTTCTATATATAGCCATCAATATTATCAGTACTTTGCTTCTTATTTGTGCTTCCTTTCTTATTACTATCATCCTGCACATCTTCCTCCTCATCTACAGGATACAATTCAGGATGAATCTTGAAACACTCAACTTCGTTATGCCCCTGTAACTTACATGTTCTACAATACTTTGGCAGGTGATTATAATTAATCTCAATCCATTTATCAATAATCTCTCATGTGATCTTCTTTCTCATTCCAATATTTACCCTTTGAGGCAAATCTTTCAATAAGTCCACTTCTAATTTAACCCTTGCACAACTAGGCCTGGTTTGATTTTTTGTTGCCATATCCACTTGGATTGGCTTCCCTACTGCTGAAGCTAAAGTAAAAACAACTTCTTTGACAAAGAAGTTCGGAGGCAAATAAGGGAAAGATATCTATGCAATAGCAATGCTTGTTTCAATATCAGGATCAAACCAAGGATCCCACTTGAGGGTTCTCATCGGATACCATCAATTTTGATGATTAATATAAAAAGCAGGCTTCGATAGTAGATTCACATAATCTTCAACTAGGGTTGGACGAAGAAACACATACCTATTTCTTAACAAACCTAAAGGACACTCTCCCTTCAATTCACACTGCTTTGGTACAAGTTTACGAAGCTCTTTAATATCAGGCCAACCATATGAAAACTTTCCAAAAATGGCATATTGGAGATTTTCTTGTTTTATCATCTATTTTATTTCTTCTTCATCCCACAAGAATCTTGGTTCTCCATGCAAGTACGTGATCTTCTTTTGTGATAATGGTGGAAAGTTTTGAACTGGTTGTATAGGTTTTAAGGTTGTCGCATAGGTTTGGGGTTGCAAAAGCTGCATGGGTTGTTGTATAGTATTAAGGGGTGTTGCTGATGACTGGACAACCTTCGGTGGAGGTTGCACAGTGGCCGTGGTGGCCAGAAAAAAGGATGGAAAATATTAAGGTTTAGCTAGGGTTAGGGTTTCTCTAGAGAGCGTTTTTTTTAGCATGTGTATCACTGTGATCTTGTTGTTATTCATAATTTGACACTTAAAAGCATTTTTTTAGAAAGATTTGCCAAACACAATCTGCATATCAAAAACACTTTTTAAATGAATTAGCCAAACTACTTATCACCAAAAATACTTTTTAAAAAAATACTTTTAGAAAAAGCACTTCTCAAAATAAGCAATTTTTCGCCGCTTGACCATACACATACACTTGTAGTCTTTAAGCTCATATCTGTTGTACATGATTAAGGTAGTACGGAATGATGGTAAATTATAACGAAATTTCATTACTACTAGGAAATGTGTTACTACTATACTACTCTTGGTCCATAATAGTTGTTTTAATATTTTTGTATACCATGAGAAAGGAATTTAATAGCCTTAATCATAAGAGTATTTTTCTAAATTGTTCATCTCTTCTTAAACTTCTCATTTAAATAATGCTCTGACAATCAAAATAGTATAAGTAGAGTTGTTGTAAAAAAAATTTTTTATCTTATTATTGTCAAATTTAGTTTGCTAAAACGACTAATTTTAGTTAGCGGAATGGAGCATATTTTTGTATCTTAGGATTAAATCCAAGATACTGAACGCTGCAATTTTGTGTTATGAAGTGATTAAAGAAAGCTTAATTGTGATAGGAATGGACTTTTTCTTTTATGAATTCTTAAGGTGTTACAGATTCATTTTTTTTGCGCGGAATGTCCTTTAAAAGCACTGGTCTTTAATTTTTGACCTTCGCCTAAAAATTTATGGGTTCCGGGTTCGAACCCCGCTCAGTCAAAAATTTAAAAAAAATAGCCAGACAGAGTTTTGGATTCAAGGTAGAGTTTGCACCTTATAAGAAAAAGTTTGGGCAAAGTTTGCCTTAGAGATGCCCATTCCCTAGTGAAACTTTGATCCGAATAGGCCTAGTTTGATTCTTTGGGCAAAAGTTAGGTCTTAAGGCGATGGGATTTCTATCATATCCGATCGGGGTACTATCTTCACTTCCCATTTTGGGTAAAAGTTTGTACCGCAAGGCCAAACTTTTGCTCGATGAATGAGAGGCGTTTATCGGTTTGGTTACGACCGGTGGTGTACTTCGAGAGGATGCCCGTTCCTGGCTGGTTTGACGCATTTGAAAGTGGGAGAAGATTGCCATGGATTTCGTTGCGGGTCTTCGACAAAAAGAGCAAACGAAAAGATCCGAGATTTAAGTTTGATTCGATTTGGGTGATAGTTGATGGTCGACTAAGTCCGCTCATTTCATTCCAGTTCACATTTCTTATACAGCGGAGAAGTCAGCCAAGTTGTACATTTAGGATAATATGAGATTGCATGGGGTTCCCATTTCTGAATCATATGAGGAGGCCACGATCGGGGTACTATCTTCACTTCATTTCTCCGTTTCTTTTGCTTTTGGAGAGCTTTTCATTTGAGGAGTTGGGATATACCGGATTGGATCTTAGTACCGCGTTTCACCCTAAGACCGATGGGTTGAGATGACTTTTTGGGAAAATTTGGCTCACAAAAAAAAGTTGTTCAAAGTTGTTTTTGGATGCTCGATGATATGTTGAGAGCTTGCGTTATCGGTTTTGGTTGTCATTAGGATGGGGTTGCTAGGTTAACGAAACCTCCATTGGTAGAGTTTGCGTACAACAACAATTATCACTCGAAATAGTCAAAAATTCGGCTGAGTTATGCCTTTTGAGGCTTTGTATAGCCAATAGAACCGCCGTAGCGGTCATGGGATCGCCTGAGATCACCGATGGGTTGGCTGGTTTGATGCATTTGAGGTTAGACCTTGGGGGATACGGATGCGGTAAGTTCTTCTAATCCCTTTAGAGAGTCTCCTTTATCTTGATAATTCATTAAGTGTTTGAAGGTTATTCGAGTTCTTCTTCTAGGCTTCTAAATCAAGCTTTTTAGCTCTTTAAGCATTGAATTGATGATTAACCTCTTATTTCATAATTTCTTTTCCTAAGTAAAGATGTATGGCAGTTGTGGTTTAACCCAAATTTGGGGGTTTTGCCTAGAGATTTAGATATATTGTTCGTTGGGGCTCTATATTGCTTGATGAGAATCTGACCTATGAGGAGGAGCCTATTACGATCTCGGATAGGCAGGTTCGAAAGTTGAGGTCGAAGGAGATTGCTTTTGTGAAGGTGCAATGAAAGCATCGTCCTATTGAGGAGGCCACTTAGGAGACTAAGTCCGATATGCATAGTCGATATCCTCTTTGTTTGCTGATTCAGGTACTTCTCCGTTCTTTTTTCCTTCAACGCTCGAGGACGAGCGATGGTTTAATTGGTATCTGATGTAACGACCCGCTTGGTCGTTATAGTCTTTTCGGCACTTTCGGATCTTTTCCCGAGCTTGTTAGCTCACTTTTGACCCGAGAGGACCATTGACACGCTTCCCAAGGTGTTCGGGGTTGATTAGGATGACTTTTTGGGAAATTTTGGCTTTAAGAGAAAAAAAATTGACTCAAAGTTGACTTTTTGGTCAACGGATCTTTTTCAAAAATTCGTCGATTCCGAGAGGTCCGGATGGTCATTTAGAACTTGTGTGCGTATTTGTTTCGATTTCCAATGCACTCGGGTTCATTTTGGGACTTGGGTTGGGAAGTTGGAATTGAGATATGGATTGACTCGGTCAACGAGACTTCCGTTGGAAATTTCGAGCCACGAGTGCATTCGTAGCGTGTTTTTATGTATGTCTGCATATCCGGTATATGAGCAGATGGCCTCGGAAAATAGTCAGAAATTCGGGTTGAGTTATGAAAACTTGGGGACTTTTCTAGGGTCAGGTGCCAGCTTTGGCGGCACGAAGACACGCGGTGCAACGGCCAGCCACCGATATGCTATCGTGGTTACCCCTGTACGCCGAAGCGACCAATGCCATTTGGGCATGACCGTTGTAGCAGTCATGGGACCGCTGAAGCGGCCTGATGGTCGCGGAAGCGGGTTTCGGGCAGTTAATTCATTAAATGAAGTGTTAAATGCCCTAAGTCCCTCATTTATTACTATTATGAAATCGGAGCTATTGGGAGCAATTCTAGGATATTCTTGAAGGAAATTCTTGGTGGTAAGTTCTTCTAATCCCTTTACCATTCCATTGTCCTTAATCACCTTAGAATTTCTTTATCTTGATAGTTCATTAAGTGTTTGAAGATTAAAAGAGGGTTCCATGAGTTCTTCTTCTAGGCTTCATGGGTTAGCTTCTTTAAGCATTGAATTGATGATTAGAACCCTTTATTTCATAATTGCTTCCTAATTAGAGGCTAATTTATGGAATTGGAAGTTAGGGTTTATACCCAAATTTGGGGATTTTGCCTAGAATTCGAATTTGAATAAATTGTTGATTCTTCTAGCTTGATATTGATGGGAATTGATCACCTAGAGCTTTAATTTCATCTTGGAACCTTTAGATTCTTAATTTCACCCTTCTAGTTCATAAAACCCATTTCATAGGTTGGGAATTCAGGTCTTGAATAGAAGTAGGGTCTGTTTGATATTCTTCTTGATTCTAATTTCTTGATTCGAATGTGCCTAGACTTTCTTTATCTCGAGGCTCAAAGGAAAGGGAAGTCTAAGGATTGATTAGTGGTGATATTGTTGTTCGGCCTTCCAGGTAGGTTACGGTTTACTCTATGGTGAGACTTCGTTTAGCGAAGCATATATTTAGACGATATTATCGGAGAAAGCATGTAAACCTTCGGGTATGAAGTTGGGTTGGATATTATCTTAGGTTGGGCCCTGTTGTGTGATTAGGATTAGCCACCCCGTTGTGTTGTGACTTATCTTGTTCTATTATTGTTGGCTTGATGCCACGTGGAGATAGTAGATATTGGATACTATTGATATATCTTGACCATGATATTATAGTATCTAACTTGTTGACGTTTGATACGAGGATTGTATTCTATTATGGCTTATTATGTAGCCTTTTCATGATATTGGTGGTGTGCCCATGCGTGGTACTTGTGATATTGATTTGATTATTGACATTGAACTCATACATTGCACACATTCTCATCTTTGATGATATACTGTTGATACATTGATAATACTTAAGGAAATAATGTTACGAGCTGGGCTCAGTTGAATGAGAGTGACGTGAGGACCGATGTCCGGTGTTTATCCTGGAATCGAGGTATGAGTGTAGCGATTGCCGAGTTTGTTGCTGGAATCATGAGGTAGCAGTTGCCGAGGTTGTTGTCAGAACCGTGAGGTACATGGACTTCGCGGGTCCCTTATGGGTTGTGCTACCGAGATGTGATGTTCCATCATTGGAGTACATGTGTACACTGCATATGCATTGCATACACATTTCATACATTATTGCATTGCATTGTATTATGGCTTCTATTGTGATATTCTTGTGATATACGGATTCTGATGGAGTATTTTGAGACTGTACACATTTGGGTTTAGATGCTAAACTTAAGTGATGACGTGTACTTGGATTCTGGCTTGTGTTTGACTTATACCTTGTTGGTTTACCTGTTAGTCTTACTTTATTGACTTGATATGTGTTAGCTAAATTTAGTCGGCCTATGATACCTACTAGTACTTGTTGTTTGTACTGACCTGCTCTTTCTGCATTTCTTTATGAATGCAGAGTTTCAGATAGGATTGACCTGTGCTTCTCGTGGCTGATAGTGGTGCGAGAGTTGCTATTAGTGTAGTGGGGGATGGAATTAAAAGCGACTTTTGAGTTATTTATTTAAGCATTTGGGACACAAGTTTTAAAAAATTGGGTAAAAGGGACTCTATTATAATTAGGTATTAATGTGTTATGCTCATTTTAAAAAAAATATTTTTATACACCCCAAAGTTTTTCTATTTATAAAAAAAGCCCAACATATAAAAGGGTTTTTTGGCCAAAGGCCAACAAAAAATTCCATTTATCCATGTCATTCCCGCGTAGACAATTAATGAACCAGGCCCACATTCATCCTCATCTTCATCTTCATCTTCTTCCACATCTCTTCTTCTTTTTCAATCTCAGCACATTTCGGTCTTTCAAACGCCTTGTTCTCTTCAAACTAGGGTTAGATTTATGTTCATTGAACAAAAATGAAATCTGCATTTGCCTTCTTCTTCATCACTAAACCAGAGATTTTTGAATTTGTGTTACTTCTCTGTTCTTGATAGTAATTTTTTAATACATTGTTTGGACATTTGCTTCAAAGGGGATAAATAGTTCATCTCAGTGATTTAAGGTAATAATTTAACGTTCTTCATCGTTTTCTAAATTAAACATTCTGTTGTTCTTCTGGATTGTTAATAAACAACATGTAGTTGTTTATAAACAACTGCATGTTGTTTATAAACAACAGGTAGTCGTTTATAAACAACTACATGGTGTTTACACAAAGGACCTGCATTGCACATGGTGTTTACATAAACATCATATATTTTTTAAAATATCCATGTAGTGTTTACACTAAAAAACTGCACATCCTAATGTATTTAAATATTCATATGTAGTTTAAACAACCGCATGGTATTTATACTAAGAGTTGGCACTGCACAAGCAGGCTCCATGTAAACAACCACACTTTGTTTAAACAACCATATGTTGTTTACACTACGAACCTGCATATAAATTCTCTATGTATAAATACCGTACTGACTATAATATTGTCACAAATTCTAATATGTATCTTTATAATATCCGCAGGTGTTGTGACAATTAATGGGGGACAAAATACTATTAGCAGTTGATCTACATGGTGAATGGATAGAGACCGATGAGCATTATAGCTGGAAGTCAAAGAGTGGTCTTACAGTATCGATACTAGTGAGGAGGGATGTTACGTATGTTGAGTTTGTTGATATCATCATTACTAGGTGTAAGTTATGTTGTGCGCCGAAGGATCCCTCAATCACTTACATGCTCAGCATTGTTGCAACGGAAAAAGCACATTTTTCTTAAATAAAGGATGATGACGATTTGTTCACTTATTAGTTAGTAAATATGGTTGAAATTGGGCCGATAGAAGTTCCAGAATCTGGAGAAGCAGTTGCAGTGTTCCCTGGACTTGCTAGCAATGTGGTAGGGCAAGAAGAAGCTAGAAATTTTTCTGGATTTGATTACAACACAGCCGGGGTAGAAGCTACTTCAGAGTTTCTAGAATTTGATTACAATACGGCAAGGGTAGAAGGGGCAGAAGAAGATACAGATTATCTTATTAATCCAAGCAATACACAGGGGGTTGAGGGCTCAACGCAATGTAGCCACAGTCGTGAAGACGGCACAAGATTTTTCTCGGGTCTAACTTTTAAGAAGAAGCAAGAATTGAAAGTCCCGTTGAAGCTTGCTACCGTAAAGAATAATTTTAGTTTTGAGCTTGTAAAGAACACACACACACACAAAAAAAAAAAAATCTACAATGTCAAATGTGTAGATAAGAATTGCAAGTGGCGACTGCGAGCTATGAAGTTTTAGGGTACCGATAGGTTTCGTATTACCACATACTATAATATGCACACATGTGGAGTGCAACATCTTACAAGCCATCATCAACATGCAACCGTTGAAGTCGTTGCTAAATAGATTGAGAATAAGTTTATCGAGGGGACCAGTTTATCTACAAGAGAAATTAAGGAAACAATTCGTGTAGAATTGGGATGCAAGATTAGTTAGTGGAAGTGTCTGGTAGGTAGTTATATTGCAAAATCTTTGACAAGAGGAACACCAGGACACAGATATGAAGTTATAGATAAGTACCGTCATATGATTCATGTTACAAATGAAGGAAGCAAGACAGATTTGAAGGTTGATTCTCGTGACAGGTTCTTGTATTTTTTTGTATCCTATGGAGCATGGATAAATGGATTTCACTACAAGAAAGTATAGAAATCGCAACAAAAAAATTTATATTTGGCAACAACTTAGTTTTATTGTTGGCAAATGACTTTTTTGTTGCCAAAGAATTTAATTTTGTTGCCATAGTATTGATTATTGTTGCAAAAAGTACTTTTGGCAACAAAAAAAAAAAGTTGTTGCACGTTGTTGCAATAACAGCCGTTGGGAAAAGTTCATGCAACAATTTTTTTTTTGTTGCCAAAAGTACTTTTTGCAACAATAATCAATCTATGGCAACAAAAAAAATTTTGTTGCCAAATATATTTTTTCTTGTAGTGTTTGCTTAAACAAGAAAAGTCCTAGCTGTTGATGGAACACATTTGTTTTGAAAGTATGGCGGAGTGTTGTTGTCTGCTGTGGCACTGGATACAGAAAAATATTCCCCGTGGCATTTTGTGTAGTAAATTCGGAGTATGATGCCTCGTATCAGTACTTTTTGAACAATTGCTCGAGATCGTCCCCAACACTAATGAGTTGTGTATAATTTCTGATAGACGTCCATCTATAAAGAAAGCAATTTCAAAGATTTATACTGAAGCTCATTATGGAGCTTACATGAGGCACCTTGGTGAAAGCATCTATAAAACTTTTCACTGTGGAGATTGGATGCACCATTTTTATGATGCAGCGAACGCATATCGGAGGGACGAGTTTAATGATCATTTTCAACAAATCAAAGATTTGGATATGAGCGTCGCCAAATATCTTGAGGATATTGGTTTTCATAGATGGAGTAGAGCACACTTCCCTGGCAACAGATACGTTATAAACCCCAGTGGTTGCTTAAACAAATTATATTTGCTTACACTAAACAACAGTAAGTTGTTCAAGCGCTTCCTGATTGTTTACAGTGCAGATTCTTAGTTAATATGTATGTATTCTTGATGTTCTAGGTATGATGTAATGACCACCAACATTGTTAAGTCAATTAACTCAATGTTCTTGGAGGAAAGAGAATTCCCGATTACTGCTCTATTCAATTCTATAAATAGAAGGTTTGCTCAAAAGTTTCATGAGAGGCGTATGGTGTTGGCCAACACATCAACCATATGTGTCCTTTCTATTGAAATAACAATAAGAGAAAGTGTGACGATCGGCAATACACTATTGGCCCATCAAATAAGCTTCCACACTCTTAGCATCATTGGTCACAGTGCAGTGGCTAAGGTTGATCTAAACAATAGAACATGTTCATGTAGAGAGTTTGACTTGGACAAAATATCTTGTCCACATGCTATTGCAGTGATAAGAACCCAGTTCGGGGATGATTATGTATTAAGAGTGTATGATTTTGTTTCTCCATATTATTCAGTATGGTCATACAAACATGCATATAAAAAATCAATTCATCTAGTGCTATCTGAAGAATTTGGGTTCCTCCAGAGCCTTTAGAGAGTAAAATACCTTGTCTGTATGTGGTGTGCAAGCCGGGAAGAAAGAAAAGAAAGTGGGCACCTTCAGTCTTGGAGCGGGGTTCAAAGAAGAAGAAAAATAAATGCTCCATAGGCAAAAGAGTTGGTCACAAAAGAACTACGTGCAGTCTCAGAGAGAGAAAAATGAAGGAACAAGCAGTAGTGTAGCTTCAATTCGTACTTGTAACTGAATCAATCTGTTTTATACTTACAACTGAATCAATTTATTATATTAGTTGTTTTTGCTATTGGTCTTTACATGTGGATATTGTTGTTTACAGTATAAAGTTCTTTCCTTAAAAAGTAGGTTAACAATTCGTGGTTGCTTAAACAAACACTGGTTGCTTGTAATAAACAACAAGAAGTTGTTCAAGCAACTCATGATTGCTTATACAATAATCTCATATCTCGTAAAAAGTAGGTAAA
Source organism: Lycium ferocissimum (assembly GCF_029784015.1). Taxonomy (NCBI): domain Eukaryota; kingdom Viridiplantae; phylum Streptophyta; class Magnoliopsida; order Solanales; family Solanaceae; genus Lycium; species Lycium ferocissimum. Next base: position 6,771,313 of record NC_081345.1, on the reverse strand, counting down.
CAACTAGTGGTTGCTTAAACAAACACTGGTTGCTTATAATAAACAACAAGAAGTTGTTCAAGCAACTCCTGATTGCTTATACAATAACATCATATCCCGTAAAAAGTAGGTAAACAACTAGTGGTTGCTTATAATAAACAACAAGAAGTTGTTCAAGCAACTCCTGATTGCTTATACAATAACATCATATCTCGTAAAAAGTAGGTAAACAACTAGTGGTTGCTTAAACAACCACTGGTTGCTTATAATAAACAACAAGAAGTTGTTCAAGCAACTCTTGATTACTTATAATAAACAACAAGAAGTTGTTCAAACAACTCCTTCTCCATTTTAGAAATTTTAGTTTCAATTGTCTTTGTTTCTCCGCATAGGTAAGATATTCATAAGAGCACTTCACATTTGAAAGAAAATCACCAAAAGATCCTCTACCAACACCTCCTTCACTATACTGACCACCAAAATACTACCAGCAATTCTGTCACCATAATTTATTAAAGGGCTCCACTGGTTCCTTTCGTCACCCGCGCCTCTTGGAGAGCTTCTTTCCGCACCCCCGCCCCTTGGTGATCTCCTTTCCTTAGCCCCGCTCCTTACTGGGATCCTGTCCTCACCACCAACCTCTCTAGCTCCTACTTCACCTGTTGTGATGGTTGTCACCCCAACCAATTCTGCTTTTAACATATCAAATTTTCTATCGGCTTTCTCACTGGAAAATAGCTCAAGGTCCTTCATGTATTTTTCACTCTTTTCTACATTTGTAGGAATCAGGAAAGGGTGCACTACCTGCATAGAAAGAACAAAAAAAAAAGTCAATATTATGATATTCTTTTATAAACAGCCTCATGTTTATTAAACAACTGAATGTTGTTTAGTTCAAACAACCTCAAGTTATTTAAGCAAGTCTCAGGTTGTTTAACATGTTTTAGAGCCTTACCTTTTCATCAGTTGTACTGAATGGATCTGTAGATTTTTTTTAGGGCTCCATACGACATCCACCTGATCATACGTGGCAATGTCCTCTCAGGGGGGGACATTCTTAGCATTTCATTGAAGTTTCAAAATAGCTTCAAAGGCCCAAGCCTAAATTGAGTAATAATCAATTACAATCAATATAAATATTAAAAGTAAAATAATATAAAAAAAATATTTATTTAGTTACTAAGAACGCCCACGGGAAGCCGTAGAGGTTGTATTCAAATTCTATTGGCTTCGCAAGATACTCGACAGTCAAAAGATATCTTTTGAGACCCCATGGATATTCGTTGAAGACAGAGGGATTGCAAGCTAGCTTGATCATGTCGGCATCAACACCACTTGATACATCTTTTGCACATAGGATGCAGTGATAGAACCAAACCAATGCAAGTGAAAACTTATAGTTTTTTGGTGTTTTCGGTGATTTGATCTTTTCAAGGAGGAAGTTAGCATTAATGTTTTTTCTTTTCTTGGAAACAAATTTTCACAGTGGTTCATCATTCTTTAGCAGATTAGTCAATGCTTCTCCAGAAGTAAAGGGGTGGCACCTTAGTCCGGTCATCAAGGAATATTCCCTCAAGCCAAAATAAACAGGCATATTTTCATGTTCAAACCACAGTTTCATCTTTTTCTCACAAATGATATGTCAAAGTAAAACACCATGAAATATTAGCGACCCGAAATTCACTCGCTGCATTGGAATATCAAGGAAATGCCCAAAACAACTTTTTTTGAACCTATCTGAAATATCATGTTCTACCAGAACTCCTCTAAATTCAACAAATTTTTTTCCTCCTAGAAGTGACTTTACAAAAATCTTTCCCGAAAAATCATCGCGCACGGAATAATGTGTCTTTAAGAGAACTTTGTAAGATCAATGGACTTGATGCATTCGGGTACCTCAGTATTAGAATCATCAGCAAACTGTACATGATTATAAAATTGATTAATTAAAACAAGGTATAAAAAAGCCACAAACATCTGTTATTTGTTACCATAAACAAGTAGTCGTTGCTTAAATAACAACTGTTTGTTTGCAATAAACAATTAGTAGGTGTTTAATCATCCATTTGTTGTTTGAACTTGTGGTAGTTTCATAAAAAATACTAAATGGATGCTAAAACACCTACTCTTTGTTTTCAGTAATGATAATTTAAAAAAACACTCACATTTGATCTTGAAGGGGCAATACTCTCATCATGTAATACTTTTTTTCTTTGTTTGAAAAGTACATCATGATTTGTTTCTTCTTTACTTTCTTCTCCACTTTCATTTTCTTCTTGCTAATCCGTTGATTCCTCATCTTCTGCATTTTCTTTTCCACCTTCATTTTCTTCTTCCTGATCCGTTGATTTCTCATATTCTGCATTTTCTTTTCCACTTTCATTGTCTTCTTCCTGATCTATCGATTCCTCATCTTCTGCGCTTTCTTCTTCTCTAACTGAACCATGAGCTGATGAGGTCATTTATTCTATTACCTGAGCTTGTGGAAACATATCTGCTTCTCTAGCCAGAGCAGACTCCTCTTCCGTTGGCCTAACCTTTTTTCTAGGCCTTCTTTTATAAACTCTTTGATTTTTATTTGCCATTTTATCTACATACATAAAGCATCGTAAGATTGTCAACAATAGAACAAATGAATAAACTTCTCGAAGTTATAAAATAAACCCAAGTTGTTTAAACAATATGTGATTGTTTACACATAGAACCTGTGTAGGTTCAGATTTCATATATAAATAACCATAGATGCTATTGAACTAACATACAATTGAAATATGTTCAACATATCTACAATATGCTTCTACATCTATGTTCATCAGATAAGAATTATCTTTTCAAACCCTTTTTTTTTTTTTAAACTAAAGTCAATCTTTATCCACTCTTTATTAAAGACAGATGTACTAGTTTATGGCTAATTGATGTGTTACATCACAGGAGGAATATAATCCCTAGGTAAAGAATATAAAGCAGCCAAACTTAGCTAGATAAGAAGTTTTTCCCCCCAAATTGTCAAGGATAGTATAGTATTTTATGAACTTTATTCTACGGGTGTGATACTGGAGCATGTGCAAACAAATAAAATTACAAATGTCAAATAATCCTCGACCGTTTGGTAAATGATGTTATCAAGACCTACTTTTGAAATGTTGAACTGCATGAGTGTAGCAATGACCAAAAGCTTGTACTAGAATACTAGTCAATCTGGATTCAGGAATTCGGCCTCATTAAAGTGACAGAATATCAGGTACATATGGAGCAAGTATACACCAAGTTTTCTTATCCTAGTAGTTGGGCTCACTGAGTACGTAGGCTCGCTGAGAAGGTGGATTTACTGAGATCAAACTTCCACAAGGTTGCGACATTCAATTTCTTGTTCAACATGGAATCATATTATATTAAACATAGGAGAAATTCTGAAACAATAGCAGCCACAAAATAAAATATTTCTTGCAAACAGAGAGCAATATATAACACCAGTTTGAAAAAGAAAAGAATTTGATCACATAACTGCATTGTAACAATTGTGCCATTCAAAGTACATCCTAAAAGACGGTTTCATATAAGCTTCTTCAAAATTGAAAAAGAAAAGAATTTGGTCACATAACTGCATTGTAACAATTGTGCCATTCAAAATACATCCTAAAAGACTGTTTCATATGACCCAAAAATTATCTTCAAAGGTGAACCCAATCTTTTTTTTTTTCCTTCTATTTGGCTCAGATTAAGAGTATAGAAATATAAGCGTTAGATTACTAGATACAACAATTCATTATTTCATAGCAATAATTCAAGAATCTCACTATTCGACAAAACCAACAGAATCTCAATAAATCACTTTGTGAGTCAACCCAAGAATCAGTCCTTGTCCTTGTTAATAACAATAAAACCCACAGGCAAAAATACCCTTTCTTTTAGCAACACCCCAACAATGGTTCCATAAAAGGAAACACTGCAATATAAAATGAAATAGAAATTTTACCACATTTTGCTATTACTCCCATTACACTACACCAAAAATTTTATATCTTTGAAATTTCTATAACAAATAAGTGAATGATCTCACAACCTTTTGGTTATTCCTAGTAGCACGATACTTTCAAATTCTCACTGCGCTCACAACTGATATCTAGACTCAACCACGATTTTCAACTTCAAATATTTTTATCAGGCAAACATAGGAAAAAAAAATCCCATGTCCCAAATGAGCATAAGAACAACATAAATAAGAATAAAAACAAATGGGTACCTGAAAAAGCTCGAATTTGCAGAGAAAGCGTTCTTGAAGGAGAAATTAGTAGAAAAAAGTGGGTTAAAGAGGAAAAAGGGGAGAGAAGAATATAGAGAGAAGAGAAGTGAGGAGACGTTTGAAAAATGGGGAAACGGGGAGGGATTTGGTTGGGTTTATTACAAGTTTTTGATATTTTAATTTTTTACCCTAAGTTGTTAAATATTCTAATTCAGCCCCATTTAAACTTAATCAAACTTATGAAATAAAAGAAATGAGAAAATAAAAATGAAATCCGTTATCCTTCATTCCACTCTCAGATGTCTCTTTTAGCTCATTTTCCCTAGAGTCTTACAGGGTGAGCACGGGGACGTCCGCTGCCTTGGAGATTCTTCCTTTATTTTATGTCTTACTTGATATTCCGAGACATATTCAGACTATTGATGTATTATTGATATTTCCAGACTCGTAGATTCTAGTAGTTGCTCTTGTATGAATACATAGATTTCTGGGGTGGTTGTGATGTATTTTGTATATCCTATTTATTATTATGTCAGACTTACGTATTTCTATCTCTTCCGCTTATTTACTTATTATTTCATGTATTTGAGATCGTTGGGATAAGGGTTCGCTTACCGAGGTGGGAAAGGTAGATGCCCGCACGACACAGCTAAATTGGGTCGTGACACTGGCCCCATCCAAATGACACAAGACAGAATAAGTACTCTTAAGTTACACTATAGCCAGGAGGAAATATCAGAAATATTCTTACAGTTCATAACAATTTCAGTATGTACCTGTGATGAGAAAAGCACCATCGACAGAGAATACAAAGTTCCATAGCCAGTGTTCATGTCCTGGATAATACACATTGCATGTGATGAAGAATTTGAAAGAAGCTGATCGGAAAAGGGGGAAAGAGAAGTAAAAAAGATAAATGGCAATTAGTGTTTGCTACCTATAAGAGTTTTCTACGAGGTAAAGCTATCCATATTCTGTATCTTGACAGTATGGTCACAAGATGAAGCGGCCAAATACTACCTAAAAGGTACAATTTTGAATGGTACAAAGAATTGTTAAAGCTAGTTAAAAATTGAAAGTATCCCAAGCACAATAGGAAGCAAAATAGTACTAACTGGAACCATTCAGCAACTGATAGATAAGAAACTAGAAACTTCGAAGCAAAAGACGAGGAATTCATGAAAAACTCACCTGTGAGGTTCGCATAATTCAGGCGAAAGAAGACATCCTTATGTAACTTATGAGAAGCTCAAAGTTGGTCATTTTTGTTGGGAATAAAATAGACCCGCAAAAATAATATTCACGGTATTAGTGATAAACGCGGAACACTAACTTATGGTTAAATTAGCAAGAATAAAATGCAGCAATAATGACACCAAGATTTTACGTGGAAACCCTTCTGAATAAGGGAAAACCACGGCCAAGAGGAGAATTTCGATATCACTATAGCAAGGAATTTTACACTGTGTAGTAACGAGTATAAATACTCCTAAGACCACTACACCCACAAAAAGAAAAACACTCTTTTGATTTTTCCCACCTTACTACAATATCACTCACACTCTATTTTTCTTACAGACTGTTTTCTTACACAGTCTATGGTATACCTCACTCCGCTCTCACTCAGATGTATTGTCTGAGATTTTTCGGTGTCATTCCAAATGAAGCTTAGAACTCTATTTATAAGCTTCGTAAAAACGCGTGAACAAGAACCCGCGTGAACAAGACACCGCGTGAACAAGTATCACCGCGTGAACAAGAAACGTGTGAACAACAAACAGTAAACCGCGTTTTATACGCGTGAACAGTACCACGCGTATTTACTATTCAACTCTGGTGGGCCCCACATGTCTGAGGGACCTACTCAACAATTCTCCCCCTCCCGACGACATGGGGAAGAATGTTCTTGTGAATCACCGAGAGCTCATACCAGCCTAGCTTGGAACAAACTTCAAGCTTTTGCCTCGAGACCGCCTTTGTCATCATATCACCGCATTTCCATCCGTGTGGATTTTCTTCAACCGGAATCTTTTTGTCTCCGTAGCATCACGAATCCGGTGATATCCGACATCAATGTGTTTTGTTCTCGCATGGTACATCGAGTTTCTTGCTCAAGTCTATTGCACTCGACCGTCGCAATAGACAATATACTCCATTTGCCGCAATCCAAGTTCTTGAAGGAATCTCGAGCCATATCATTTCTTTGCCAGCTTCAGTAGCCGCAATATACTCCGCTTCCGTTGTAGATAGTGCGACACACTTCTGCAACTTTGACTGCCATGATATAGCTCCCCCGAAAAAGTAAACAAATATCCAAAGAGGGATTTTCTCGTTATCAAGGTCACCCGCCATATCGAATCAGATAGCCCTTCAAAATTGGATTTGATCCTCCAAAACACAAGCATTCATCTGAGCTTCCTCTTAGATACCTGAGTATCCACTTCACAGCTTCCCAATGCTTTTTTCCTGGATTTTCGAGAAATCTGCTAACAACACCGACTGCATGAGCAATATCTGGTCGAGTGCATACCATTGCATACATCAAACTTCCGACGGCAGAGGAATAAGGAATCTTGGCCATTCTCTCTTTTTCCTCCGTTGTTGTAGGACACATCTCTTTGCTCGTTTCGATGACCAGGGAGAGGTGTGCTAACCCACTTAGCATTCTTCATATTGAAGCGCTCTAGTACACGTTCTATGTACCTTTCTTGTGACAAATAAAGCTTTCTTTCATCTCTTGAACGAGTAATTCTCATGCCCAAAATCTGCTTAGCATGACCCAAGTCTTTCATTGCAAAAGACTTACTCAACTGTTTCTTCAACTCGTCAATCCTGGAAGCATTCTTGCCTACAATCAACATATCATCCACATATAGCGAGTAAGGATGATAAAGTCATCATGAGAAAATCTTTGTACAAACACACAAAGGATTCGAAGAAGTCTTCTTGTAGCCTTGCTCCCCCATAACAGACTCAAACTTCTTGTACCACTGTCTGGGAGCTTGCTTCAATCCATATAGACTCTTCTTAAGTTTGCATACAAAATTTTCTTTACCTTTTTCCTGAAGCCCTCAAAGTTGTTCCATATAAATCTCCTCTTCTAAATCACCATGAAGAAAAGCAGTCTTCACATCCATCCGCTCAATCTCCAAATCAAGACTAGCAATCAAACCAAGAATCGTCCGAATGGAGGACATTTTCACGACAGGAGAAAATATTTCGTCAAAGTCAATACCTTTCCTTTGACCAAATCCCTTAACAACCAATCTAGCTTTTTTATCTGGGCTTCAAGCTGTGTTCTTCAGCTTTAACTTTGAACACCCACTTGTTCTTCAAAGCTCTCATGCCCTTAGGCAATTTCACCAACTCATAAGTATGGTTCTCATGCAGAGATTTCATCTCATCTTGCATGGCTTCGATCCATTGATCCTTGTGCTCATCTTCCATGGCCTCCTCATAACATTCAGGTTCTCCCCCATCAGTGAGTAATACATACTCATTAGGTGAATAACGGGAAGAAGGAACATGCTGTCTAGTAGACCTTCTAAGTGGAATGTCCGAGCTCATCCACGACTTCATAAGTAGAAGCATCTACCTCATCAATAGCAGCATCGTTATCATCATCAACATGCTGATCTGGAACATCATTCTGGGCATCACCATCGTCATCGAGCCCACCAACTTCATCAACATTTGTATGAGGGACTTGATCAAGATTAACTAAACCTTCAGAACTTGAAGATTTTATCTTCTCCGCTTTGTTAATATCTTCAATGGTTTGATCCTCCATGAAGATAACATCACGACTTCTTATGAGCTTATTATCAATTGGATCATATAGCCTGTAACCAAACTCATCAAGGCCATAACCGATGAAGATGCACTGCCTTGTCTTGGCAGTTAATTTTGACCTCTCATCTTTAGGCACATGTACAAAAGCTTTGCAACCAAACACTTTCAAGTGGTCATAGGAAACATCCTTGCCATACCAAACTCTCGTTTGGAACATCACTTTGCAAAGCAACCGCAGGGATAGATTAATAACATGTGTGGCGGTCAACAATGCCTCACCCCAAAAGGAATTCGGCAACTTTGCTTCGTAAAGCAAACATCTAACTTTTTCCATCAAGGTCCCGTTCATCCTCTCTGCTAAACCATTGAGCTGAGGAGTCTTAGGAGGAGTCTTCTGGTGTCTTATACACTGTTGCTTGCAGTATTCGTCAAACGGTCCGCAATATTCACCACCGTTATCCGTACGAATACACTTCAGCCTTCTTTCCGCTTTCTCTTTCAACCGAGGCCCGAAACTCGCTTAAAGACACCCAACACTTGGTCTTTAGTCTTTAAGACGTAGACCCAAAGTTTCCTTGAGCAATCATCAATAAAGGTAGCGAAGTAAAGTGCACCACCCAAAGTCCTTGTCTTCATTGGACCACATAAATCTGAATGCACCAACTCAAGCAACTCGTCTTTCTTGAAGGAGGATGAGACTTGAAAGAAACTCTATTTTGTTTTCCAGCCAAGCAATGCTCACACTTTTCTAATTTAGCACTTTCGAAATTTGACAATAATTTCTTTTTGGCTAGAACATTTAGTCCTTTCTCGCTAATGTGGCTAAGCCTCTTATGCCATAACGTTGAAGAGCTATTGCTCTCAACTGCATTCACCATATCAACACAGGTAGAGACCGTAGTCCAGTATAGACCACGACGTTTTTCGCCACGAGCCACAATCATGGAACCTTTAGTAAGCTTCCACTTTCCAGCACCATTGGTACTGACATATCCCTCATCATCCAAAACACCGACAGAGATCAAGTGCAAACGAACATCGGGTGCATGCTTTACATTGTTTAAAACTAGTTTAGTTCCAATACTAGTTTTCAAACAAATCGTTCCAACACCAAAGCCCACCCTAGATACAAGTCTCATTACCCATGCTCAAAGTTCCAAAGTCACCCGGAGTATAGGATGAGAAAAATTCCTTCCGTGATGTCACATGAGATGCGGCACCACCGTCCACAACCCAAGCCTTGACTCATCACAAGCAATATTTATCGATCCGCATCAAGGATAGTAACAAGATCTTTCGTAGTGACAAACGGCAACACGATTGCCATCTTCTTTCTTTTCCTCCTTATCTCTATTCTCCTTTTTCAAAATCCGGCAGTAACTTTTTGTGTGCCCTTTTTTCCCGCAATGATAGCACTCAATATCTTTAAGTCTCGCTTTCGGATTTGCTTCTATGATGTTCTCTATTTTGAGAACCACGATTCTTGCCTCTCCCCTAGTGTCGCTCACCAAGACATCTGATGAGGAGGAACCTTGAGATTTTCTTCTCATCTCTTCATTTAAAAGATTGCTCTTGGCAAGATCCATAGAGATCACACCATCCGGAGCAGAATTTGATAATGAAGTTCTAATAATTTCCCAAGAATCGGTAGGGAACCAAGTAGAAACAAGCCTTGAATTTCTTCATCAAAGTTAATGCCCATAGCAGATAACTGGTTCATGATCCCCTGAAAAATATTCAGATGATCTGTCATTGCGGAACCATCGTGGTATTTTAAACCCAGCATTTGCTTTATCAAAAACATCTTGTTGTTACCAGTTTTTCGAGCATACAAACTTTCAAGATGCTCCCATAGGGTCCGAGCATGTGTCTCCCGTAAATATGGTTCAACACATTATCGTCAACCCACTCGTCTAATAAAGCCGCAAACTCGCCGATGCAACAAATTCCACTCTTCATCCGATTTATTATCGTGCTTTTTATTTGCAAAGACAAAGTTCATGAAAATTCTTGACATAGAGCAAATCTTCCATTTTGCCCTTCCAAATGGCATAATTTACGCCATTTAAAGTAATCATTCTACTAGTGTTGGCTTCCATCGTTTATCACAAATACAAATACTATTTTATTCGAAGACCAAAGTAATTCTTTTCGATGTGGAAGTTCGATCGTGCCGCAACCACAGAGCATACTGCATGTAACCTTGGCTCGATACCACTTGTTGGGAATAAAATAGACCCGCAAAAATAATATTCACGGTATTAGTGATAAACGCGGAACACTAACTTATGGTTAAATTAGCAAGAATAAAATGCAAAGAATAATGACACCAAGGTTTTACGTGGAAACCCTTCGAATAAGGGAAAACCACGGCCAAGAGGAGTAATTTGATATCACTATAGCAAGGAATTTTACATCGTGTAGTAACGAGTATAAATACTCCTAAGACCACTACACCCACAAAAGAAAAACACTCTTTTGATTTTTCCCACCTTACTACAATATCACTCACACTCTATTTTTCTTCACGACTATTTTCTTATATCTATGGAATACCTCACTTCCGCTCTCACTCGATGTATTGTCCGAGATTTTTTGGTGTCATTCCAAATGAAGCTTAGAACTCTATTTATAAGCTTCGTAAAAACGCGTGAACAAGAACCCGCGTGAACAAGACACCGCGTGAACAAGATCACCGCGTGAACAAGAAACCGCGTGAAAAGTAAACCGTGTGAAAGAACGCGTGCAAGCAAACAAGAAACCGCGTTTTATACGCGTGAACAAGACCACGCGTATTTACTATTCAACTCTGGTGGGCCCCACATGTCCGAGGGACCTACTCAACTCCAAAGCTCATGGCACGTGAGAATGTATGAAAGATGTTTGACTATGTGTTCAATCGGACTCAACATCCTATTCCAGAGGAGGAAAGACAGTTACAGACAGGACAAATAAATAAGACAGCTTAGTGAAAGTTTCTACATCTATTATATTTAATAGAATAGAAAACTACAAACATGAAATTCTCTTATGTTGACTTCTTTTTCTTTCTTCCCTTAAAGATAAGAATTGTAGAATAGTTCACTGATTACCTCGGTGCCGCATAATAAACGCTAACATACATGTTCCACAATTGTTTGCAGCAATAATTAAGCTTCCATCCCACACTTTAGTCAAGTGCTTTGTTATGCAAATTGTGTAGCTTTGAGAATTCTCCTCAATCATCAATTCAATTCCTAATATTCCATAATCCAGACACTGACAAGATATAATGAAATAGTAAAAGCTATACTACCTACCAACTCACAGCTACATGAATTTGCTCACAAGCCCCGCACACGGATATTGCTATGTGTGTGCGAGAAAATAAATTTGCTAGTCATGACTATCATGATGGTAGGGGGACCCACTTGCGTATGTTTTATGGGTACGGAGACGCGTGAAACTTCATACTATGCTTTATACTTTCTCAGTCACAAGGGGATTAAGCGATCACTTGGAAAAATTTACCATGTTACAACCGGAAGCTTGAGAGTTGTGACCCTTATCAGGCACCAATTTTTCGTGTTATTTTCATCTCACCAAAAATAGAAGTTAGAAGTAAGTGTGAAATGTCACTAATAAACAGAAAAGAAAAACAAAACTCAGCTCACGCTTACAATTTCACAAAAAGCAGCCGCAGATGCCTTTTGATGTCATAAGATGGTTAGAAATCTTAGATCTTTTTTTCTTTGTTTATCTCACATTGTTAATTGTTTCTATATAGAGGAAATAAAACATTATTAAAGCAAATAAAATCTAGATAAGTATAGTATTTTTCACGTGAATCTAAATTACCTTATGTTTGGGGTTACTCCAGGTACCACAAAGCCTATTCCAACTATCTGAAGTCAATTCTCGCACCTCAGTTTTATGTGCTTCTTCCTCAAACTAGACACTCGCGAAAAGTTTTTAACATTTAATGACATTGTCTACTTATGTTCTTTAATATATCTTTATAGCTATCCTTCACATAATCCTCATGTAGCTATTCTAAATATCTTGTAAAGTTAAAAAAAAAGTTATGGAAGAAAATATTCAAATGAACTAAAATCATTTTAAATATTAAACTTTAAAAACTACAAGCTACAAAATACGGAAATAAAAGTTAATAACATCATCACATTATGTCTAAGCTGTTGCATCTTTTCTCCTCTATTGTTAGTTCTTTTCACTCATTTGGAAGAGAAAATAAAAAATCTGCCAATAATTCTAAGCTCATTTGACATTATTTCTAAAGGAACGGGTTCACTACACTCCATTTACCAACTAGAATATCAATAACTATCTTTCCCGTTGTTCTCTTTATGCGTTCAAGGCTTTTTTGTCTGGTTTTTCATTGGGTAAAAATAAATAAATCTATACACACTTATATAAAGTTATTCTGGATTGCTATCTAATATAGATATATATATACACATAAATACACATTTATGTACATATTTGATAATCCTGAACTAGAGGACAGAGGTAGGGATAAGAAGTTGTTCAGGCTTGCTAAGGCGAGAGAGAGGAAGGCACGCGATCTAGATCAAGTGAAGTGCATCAAGGACGAGGATGGCAAAGTGTTGGTAGAGGAAGCTCACATTAGACGGAGATGGCAGTCATACTTTCATAAACTCTTGAACGAAGAAGGGGACAGAGACATTGTGTTGGGAGATTTGGAGTACTCTGATAGGCGTCGCGACTTTGGATATTGTAGGAGTATAAAGGTTGAGGAGGTTAAGGAAGCTGTTCGTAGAATGCGCAGGGGAAGAGCGACCGGAACTGACGAGATTCCTAGGGAATTTTGGAAGAGTGCAGGCAGGGTAGGCTTGGAGTGGCTGACTGGGTTGTGTAATGTCATTTTCAAGATGGCAAAGATGCCTGAAGAATGGAGGTGGAGTACAATGATTCCCTTGTACAAGAATAAGGGCGACATTCAAAGTTGCAACAACTATCGAGGTATCAAGCTGCTAAGTCACACTATAAAAGTGTGGGAGAGGGTGGTGGAGATGAAGGTGAGGAAAGGTGTGCCTATTTCAGAGAATCAGTTCGGATTCATGCCGGGGCACTCAACTACAGAAGCCATCCATATTGTGAGGAGATTGGTGGAGCAGTATAGGGAGCGGAAGAGGGACTTGCACATGGTATTCATCGACCTAGAAAAGGCTTACGACAAAGTGCCAAGAGAGGTTCTATGGAGATGCTTAGAGGCTAAAGGTATACCTGTGGTGTACATTACAGCGATAAAGGACATGTATGATGTAGCTAAGACCAAGGTAAGGACAGAGGAGACTCGGAGCACTTCCCTATTCTGATGGGGTTGCATTAGGGATCAGCTCTTAGCCTGTTTTTATTTGCCTTGGTGATGGATGGATTGACGCGACAAATACAAGGTGAGGTGCCTTGGTGTATATTGTTCAAGGATGACGTAGTCTTGATTGATGAGACTCGTAGCGGAGTTAACGCTAAGCTGGAGGGTTGGTGACAGACGTTAGATTCTAAAGGATTGAAGTTGAGTAGGACCAAGACAGAGTACTTGGAGTGCAGGTTCAGTGGTGTATCACATGAGGCTGACGAGGAAGTGAGGCTTGGTACCCAGGCCATCCAAAAGAAAGGAAGTTTCAAGTACCTTAGGTCTAGTTTATAGGGAGATGGGGATATCGACGATGATGTTGCAGATCGTATTTGGTGCAGGGTGGATGAAATGGAGGATCACCTCCGGAGTCTTTGTGTGACAAGAAAGTGCCGCCAAAACTTAAAGGCAAGTTCTACAAAGTGGTGATTAGACAGGCTTTGCTGTACGGGGTGGAGTGTTGGTCAGTCAAGAACTCTCACGTTCAGAAGATGAAAGTCGCGAAAATGTGAATACTGCGGTGGATGTGTGGGCACACTAGGAGGGATAGGATTAGGAATGAAGATATCCGGGACAAGGTGGGAGTGGCATCGGTGGAGGATAAGATGCGGGAAGCGAGGCTGAGATGGTTTGGGCATGTGAAGAAGAGAGACACAGATGCCCCAGTGCGGAGGTGTGAGAGGTTGGCTATGGACGGTTTCAGGAGAGGTAGAGGTAGGCCAAAGAAGTATCGGGGAGAGGTGATTAGACAGGACATGGAGCAGTTTCAGCTTATTGAGGACATGATCTTAAACAGAAGGTTGTGGAGGACCCAGATTAGGATAGAAGGCTAGGAGGTAGTCTCGCTTTTTCTCTCGTCCTAGTAGTTGTAGTTATGCTTATTCGTGTATTGTCATTTGATCTCTGCATATATTTGTTGGGTCTTGCACTTCGATTATCTTATTTATCTATGGTAGCTACTGCTCCTTTCTTTCCAGACTGCTTTATCATGACTTTCTCGCTTTAATTCTCGTTTTCATATTGTTTTGATATGCTTGTCCCTATCTGACCTTGTCTTGTTCTCTCTTGAGCCAAGGGTCTTTCGGAAACAGCCTCCCTACCTTTCAAGGTGGGGGTAAGGTCTGCGTACACTCTACCCTCCCCAGACCCCACATTGTGGGATTCTACTGGGTATGTTGTTGTTGTATTTGATAATCCAGAAATCCTCAACGGCCTGCAGGCGCACCGTTAAAACCTGGTGGATAATGGACCTATGTCTCTATATTCTCCACTTAAATATTAAGATTTTGTCTACGATAGAGCTTGAACAGTGCTTGAACTCGTGATGCGTGCCTAAGCTACCCTTAACACTAGACTAGAGCCCTAGGTGCAACAGTGGCTTTTATATGTAACCTAAAAATAATTTTTAATTTATTTATACTTAAAAAGTCTTTATGAAAAGTTCAATATAAATGTGAATTAAATGTAAGATACTTAGAAAATATTACATTTATAACTTTTTAAAGAATGAGATGTCAATTTGGTGTTGGTGCAGGAATAACTTATTAACTTGAATAATTGATCTGTATGGATAGTGTGTCTAAAGTCACGTCCTTCTAATGCATGAGTTTATAGAAATCTAAAGGAACCCAAAGGAGACCATCTTAATTTTTTTCATCAAACTTGAGACCCAAATGAGTAGTAAAAGTACTTAAACTAAAAAGAAACGGGACCTCATGTCTTCCCTAGCTTGAGCTTTTTTTGGTTGCAAATAACCTTATCAATTAAGACCAAATCAAACTTAAAGATAAAAGTTAACCAAATTTATTCATATTTGCACAATAAAAATTTAGAGAGACAAGTGTTCTATGTTGTGGTACTTCGAGGTGGAAAATCGATAATGGAAAGGATTAAAAGATTTCTCATGATGTATTGCGGTATATTAACTTAAAGTCGAGACTTCAAACGGTATTTATGTTTAGAGAAGCAAGTGTGGGCATGAGGTGACATAAAGAAAAGCATCTTGCTGAGGCAAATGTGTTAAAACATCCTATTAATTTTGAAGATTGGAAAGAATTTGACAAGAATCGTCAGTAATTTGCACAAGAACCTCGCAAAATTAGATTGAGGCGTAGCAACTAGGGGTGGGCGTTGCAATTAGGGGTGGGCGTTCGGTTCTTCGGTTCGGTTCGGATCTTCGGTTTTCGGTTATTCAATAGTGTGTACCGAATACCGACCCGAACTAGTTCGGTTCGGTTTTTAAATTCTTTTTTTTGATGTGGGCTGATTAATGGCTATTTTTCTGCTTCTAAAATGAGTTTCCTTTTTTTTTTTTTAATTCAAAATGTGCTATTTTATGTTTTTTCTTTAAAAATTGGGCCACAAGTTTAAAATTGCAGCTGCGTCAGTGCAAACCAATTATTTGCCAAAAGTTATATCATCATTCATCACTGCCTCAATTTTTCACAAAGTTAAAAACACAGCTTTGTTTAAAACCATTTTTCACAACTGGCAGTTTTCACAACTGGCAGTAGAAAAGAGTTCAAAACAAGAGAACCAGAATAGTTGATTTATGTGCACAAGTTAAACCTACTCGTTGTGCAGCCCTGCATTTCGTAACACACAAGTTGATGATTGCAACCAACCAGTAGCACACTAGCAGTAAGAAATCAACAATGAGCAGCCGAAGTGTGGCTTGGATTGGAAAGTTTTGAAAATAGCAAAAAAAAGGGAAACTACAGGGATTAGGATCTAGGGATGGGCTTGGATCGGAAATTGTTGGGCCTGAGTATAATGCGTGTAACAATGTACAATATCTTTTTGTAAAAGTTCGGTTAAACCGAAGAACCGAAAAACCAGGACCCCATAACCGAAAATCGAACCGAATACTGAAGTTCTAGAAAAAATAAAATCGAACCGAATACTGAAGTTCTAGAAAAAATAAAATCGAAACCGAATCGAAAAACTGAAACCGAAGAACCGAATTAGTTTGGTTCGGTCCGGTTTTCGGTTCTTCGGCATTTATGCCCAGCCCTACTAGCAACGGATGGTTTTAATCCATTCGGAAACACAAGTACATCTTATCAGGGGCGGATGGAGCATTATAATTTGGGGTTCAATTGAACCCCAAACTTTTGATGCGGTGTACAAATTTATATCTAAAAATTTATTAAATTTATAATAAATAGTAGATATAAACCCATAACTTTAAAAATATAATGGTTCAATGCTAAAAAATTTAAAAGGTTGAACCCCAAGAGTTTAAGTCTTAGACCCGCCTCTGCATCTTATAGTATGTGCCCTGTCATTTTAGCTTCCTTGTATCTTCTTCCTTAGAAATGTTCTAAGGGCCCATTTTGATGATATCATTGCTTTTTCTAGTCCTCAAGTACCTGGAGATAAGGATATTTATTTGCATTTTTGGTCGATGAACTGAATGAGTTACGGAGTGATGACGTAGAGACATTTGATGCATTAACTAGAAAGCACTTCAAGATGCATGTTTTATGGACCACAAATGACTTTCCAGCCTATGATAGGTGCTTAAATCCTTTACAATACAGTTACAGGTAGTAGGGAATTAGTGGAATAAGTAAAAAAAATTGAAACCAAAAGAGCTTCCAGAAAATGATATATTACAACGATTAGATTTTCTCATAACTAATAGATCCGAAGAACACCCACATAAATAAACACCATTCTAAAGAATCGAATTAAGTGAAGAAAATATCTTATTTAAGTAACATACTAGAAGAGTTTGAAGTTGGCGGCATAATTTAGATGTCATGCACATAGAAAAAAAATATTTATAAGAATGCTTTGGGGGTAATTTTGAATATTAATGAGAAACAAAGGACACATATAAAGCAGGAAAAGATCTCAAGGATATGGACATAAGAAATGAACTACAGCTGCAACAAATCGTTTTAGTTATACGATGTCACTAGCTTATTACAATGTGTTACAAAGAAAATTGTGCATTTTAAAATCTGTTAAATTTCCTAATGTTTATACTTCAAAATCTCATGAATGATGATGATAAGGCAACTTGACTAAAATGTAATGACTATCATTTCTCTTACAAATTTCTAACTATCAATAGGCAACATTGGTTGTAACAGGACATGACAGCCATGACTTTTTAGTCCAGTTATGTACAATCAATTACACTTATACATGGCAAGATTTTGAAGCATAACCATTAGGAAATTTGAAAAACTGTAAAAATACATGATTTGTTTCCTTTTTTAACATATCATAACAAACAAATGACATCATATAACTGGAACCATTTGTTGCAACCGTAGTTTTTTTCTTATGCTTATATCTTTAAGATCTTTTAATAATTTATCTGTGTCCTTAGTTTTCCATCAATATTTAATAATGTCCCCAAAACATCCTCATAACATTCTTTTTATGTACATGACATCTAAATTATGCCGCAACTTCAAACTCTTCCAATATGGTAATTCATATAAAATACATTCCTCACTTAATTCAACTCTTTAGAACAACATATATTTTATTTGAGTGTTTTCCTGATCTATTACTACTGAAAAATCCAATTGTTGTATCATTCCAAAAAGCTCTTTTTGCTTCGACGTTTTTCCTACTTTCCCATCAAATTTCTTACTTCTCCCCGACGGTGACCCATGTAACATTTTTTACTTCTTAACTTGTGTGAAGATGTGTTTTTATTGCATATAGGGCATGTCATGTACTCCTCAGTGCTCCATCATATAAGTTACCTGATTCATACGAAATATTATATATATGTTCAAAAATAGTTTATATAGCTGAACATTATAAAATTTACAAGTATTATACAAGTTAAATTATATAAAATTTTCTAATGTACTACTCCTTCCATTCCAGCTTATGCGACCCTAAGGATCTCTTTCTAAATTTGGAAACAATGTAACTTAAACTTTTTTTCTTCACTTTTTACTACTACCTGTTGCTTCACTTGCTTTTTCATATTGCTATTTTACTGTCGTCATTTTCCTTCCAATTCTGCTTTGATTACACTTCGTTTGAGCCGATGGTCTACCGTAAACAACCTGTCTACCCAACAAAGGTAGAGGTAAAGTCTGCGTACATCATACCTTCCTCGTATCCCACTTGTGGGATTACACTGGGGATGTTGTTGTTGTTGTAACTTAAACTTTTTATTGCGCCCTTAATGACAAACTTTATGGTCACAAATGTTATGGTATGTCTAAAACCACAAGTTTTAAAAAATGTTATATTTTGTTTAAACTACAAGTTCCAAAAGTGTTCCTTTCTTTCTTAATTTCATGCTCAGCAACACAGGGTCACATAAAATGAAACGGAGGAAGTATTTTTTATTTTATTTTTTGAATCTGGTAATTAAGTTGAAACGGAGGAAGTATTATTTAGGCATCTTTGATGGGCTCTCAAAGGACTAGGAGTAAGTAGTGAAAGATTATACAGAACTAAAATGACAGGCGACGTACTACAAGATGGGCTCATGTTACCAAATGAATTAAGGGGCAAAAAACATATATGTACATACTAAGAGGTTATATTTACGGAATATAACGATACTTTTCAGTTTACAAAATATATCAATAGATTTGTTACAAAATCCATACAAATCAGGCAAATTAAAAAGAATTAAATAAGGTAAGGAGATTGCTTTCATTATTTTATCCAATTTTCTCTCTCTAATCAAAATTAAAATATATTGTTACTTGATTTTCTCCATGCTCCCTTATTTCATCCACTTTTATCTTCCCATTCAAAATTAAGAGATATTGTTCTCTAATTTTCTTCAACTTTTATTCAAAAAGTCAATACTAATCGGTAGTTTTTATATACATCAGAAAACATATATGTATAATTTTTATATGCAATATGTATAACTGTAAATTTTTGTTATAATTTTTGTATATGAAATATGTATTAAAATTATGTGTATTTTGATTATGATAAGGTGCATATAAATTGTATAAAATTTAATCAAAGTATGTATAAATTTTGAGAAACTATGTATAATAAATTTGTAATTGATACAAACCAGATTCCATACAAAGTTCATACAAAAAATAAATTTGTATAAATTTTTGTATGCAATATGTATAAATGTATAAATTCGTTATAATTTTTATGTATGAAGTATGTATAAAAGTTGTATGTATATTTTGATTATGATAAAGTATATAAATTGTATAAAATCTAATCAAAGTATGTGTAGATTATGAGAAAGTATATATGTATATTAAGTTTTTTGATTGATACAAACCACATTCCATACTCGTATAATTTTCAACATTTTTTAGATTAATTTATATCGAATTTATTCACATTCCATACACACTATGCCACATATATCTAAAAAATGATAGTATATAGCGCATTCCATACACATTTCATACATATACTAGTTTTCAACATTTATACAGTATTTCAAACACACAATGATCGCACATATCTCAAAATGATACAAATCAATTTTTATATACAATTAATACACATGTCAGTAATAAAAAAAATTGTAATATTAGTTTGAAAATTTATATTATGAGAGAAGATGAATTTTAGGTCTAGAAATGGTGTCTATCATATAGGGGGAGAGGGAGAGAGAGAAGAATCTTTTAAAAAAGGAGAAGAAGTTGATTGGTAACTATCCTATAATTAAGTCCACATTTAAAATCAGATTTTTTTCCTTAAAAAATGCCCAAAATCGTGGGTATCTCATTAAGTCCAAATCTGATATTCTATTTGGTATACTTTGCAATTTTGTTGGTATGTTTTGTAAATAAGAAAAAGTATCTTTATATTTTGTAATATAGAGTCTTAAGTAGTATTATTAAGTCATTTTCCCATGAATTAAAACCATCAGTTGCAAGGCCAATTCAAATTTTTACATGTTCTCATGCATATCACCGATGATTCTTGTCAAACTCTTGCCGAGCTTAAGAATCATTAACCCATTTGCCTTTCCAAATGTTTATCTTTACGCCACCTCATGTCCGTACTTGATTTTTTAGACATAGATTACCTTTATTGTCTTGACTTCAAGGAAAATACCACAAGACTTGATGAGGAATCATTTTATCCTTTCCCTTATAAATTTCCCCCATTCTTGTCTCCCTAAATTTTTATTGTAAAGGATTGAAGAATTTTGGCTTATGTTTTTCATTAATTTTGAGATGTTAAGTACTAATTTTTTTTATTTTTTATCTTAATTATTATGGTTATTTGCAGCCAAAATAAAGCTTAATCCAGTAAATATTCATTGTATAACTTGGAAAAAGAAGAGTATTTACATTTGCATCTTAATTTTGATAGGATAATTTAAGGCAGTTTCCCTTGGAACTCTTGGGCTCAAAAAGATCAGTTCTCGTTTCTTTTTATTTCATGTACTTTTACTATGTATTTCTACCTTACATTTGATAGGAAAAGTTAAGACTGTCTCCCTTATACCTTGGTAGATTTCTATAAACTCATGACACTAGGAGGACGTGGCTTTCGACAAACTAGTCATTCAGAGACAATTATTCAAGTAACTTCCCACCAAATGGGTCGAATGGACATACTCCTATAATACATGTGATATTTTCTAATTATACTTTTCTTTAATGTACATCGTTTGAAACTTTTCACAAAAAGATCTTTAAATATAAATTAAAAGTTAGTTTAGGTAATATATATGGTCGACCGTTAACTTTAGACAATAATGAAAAATAACTTTGTATGTGAGTTTATCTATATTTAATTTTTTTTCCCGTTGAACTGTGTGACCATCTCATCCAAAAGCTTAAGCTGTTAGAGAGTAAACACCTTTAATACTCTATTATATTCTCAACATGCCTCCTCACGTGAGGGCCTGATTTTTTTTCATGGACCAAACACGTGGAAATACTTTTTGATAATGAGTGGCGGTGAGATTCGATCCCAGCCTGCTCTGATACCATAAGAAATTAGAAGGAAAATAGAAGAGAATTTGGGAATTGGTTGCTTGATTATTCCCTCAAGCTAATGTGACTAAATAGTTGTTACAGAGAATGTAAACAAGGAAAGAATATTACACAATCTCCTAATTGCCTAATTGCAGGGATTTGGGGATGTTCCCATATCTCATATCTATATTATCTAATTATAAACTAGTCAATAGACTTCGTCAGTCCCTTTATGGTCTCAAGCAGTCTCCTAATGCATGGTTTGGCTAGTTTTAAGCTGTTGTCCAACATTTTGGAATGATCTAAACAGAAGTTGATCACTCAGTATTCTATAGGCATTCATCACATAGCAAACATACCTTTTTAATTGTTTATGTTGATGAGATTGTTATCACAGGTGATGATCATGAAGGTATTGCTCAAAACACCTTTCAAGTCACTTTCAGACTAAGGATTTGGGCAGGCTAAAATACTTTCTAGGCATTGAAGTGGCACAGTCTGGCAATGGCATTGCTATTACACAAAGGAAATATGCCTTAAGACATTTTGGAAGACGCTGGTATGTTGAATTGCAAACATGTGGACACTCCAATGGATCTAAATACTAAGTTTATTCCAGGACAGTGGGAGCCTCTAAAAGATCCTAGCAGATATCGCAGACTTATTGCAAACTCAATTATCGTACGATTACACGACCAGACATGTCATTTGTTGTTAGTGGAATTAGCCAGTTTCTGCAATCACCTTGTGATAGTCACTGGAATACAGTTCGCATTCTGCGATATATCAAAATCTCTCTAGGACAAGGTTTATTGTATGAAGACAAGAGACACACCCACATTGTTGGGTATTCTGATGCAGATTGGGCAAGATCTCCTTCTGATAGGCAGTTCACTTCAGATTATTGTGTTCTAATTCGAGGCAATCTAATATCCTGGAAAAGTAAAAAGCAAGATGTTGTGGCTAGATCAAACGCAGAGGCGGAGTGTCGAGCTATGGCATTGGCTACATGTGAGCTTATATGGTTCAGACAAGTTCTCCAAGAATTGAAGATGAGGGAAGTTGAACCGATGAAATTGATTTGTGATGATCAAGTTGCACTACATAGCGCTTCTAATGTTGTGTTTTATGAAAGAATGAAGCACATTGAGATAGATTGTCACTTTATTTGAGAGAAGATTGAGTCAAGATAAATCGCGACGAGTTTTGTCAACACAAAAGATCAACTAGCAAATATAGTCACAAAAAAATCACTCCGAGGATCCAGAATTGACTATATTTGTGGCAAGCTTGGAACATATGACTTATATGCTCCAGCTTGAGGGGGAGTGTAGATATGAGAATATCCTATATCCCCGTAATGATAGTGTAGATATGGGAATATCCCCAAATCCCTACAATTAGGCAATTGAGAGATTGTGTAATATTATTTCCTTATTTACATTCTCTATAACAACTATTTAATCCCATTAGCTTGAGGGAATAATCACGCAACGAGGAAAACTAGAGGAAAAAGCATTGAAGGTGGTTATTGAGTTGGTAAAAGGAGACCGATGAAGGTCATTCCTCCAAAAAAACGTTAACAGGTTGTTCACCGAAAAATTGTCGAATGAGTTTGGAATTACCGGTAACAATTTTCTTTCACTTCCAAATAAGTGGAAAGAAATCATAAGAGAGGAGAAGATGCATCACTTCTAAGATGTTATGTAAAAACGTCATAATTTCTATTTTTTTGTATTTGTAGGTTGTTGGCTTTGGTTTTTTTTTTTTTTTTTTTTTTTTTTTTTTTTTAAATTGTAGTTTGTTGGTTTTTAAATTTTAAATTAATTTGAATATTTTCTTCAATAATTTTATTTTTACTTTAAGAGAGATTCGAAGCAAAGTTGCTTGAGAATTTTGTAAAAGGATATATATATATATATACGTATAGACACACACACACACACAAATTAAATTTTAAATTAATTTGAATATTTTCTTCAATAATTTTATTTTTACTTTAAGAGAGATTCGAAGCAAAGTTGCTTGAGAATTTTGTAAAAGGATATATATATATATATATATATATATATAACCGTGATGTCCTGTAAATTACTGCGCGCACCTCGACTAATTCCATGGGATACCTACTACCTCTCACCAGCAATAGGTACCAAATAACTCTGTCCACCAAGACTAAGACAGATGGGAAGAAATCACCTAGTATTTTCGTCTCCACTGGGATTTGTTTTTTCATTTCCTTTTACTAATGATATTTCAAAATAACTTCTACTTCGTTATTTTGGAGGTCAAAATAACATGAAAAAATGGAGCCTAATAGGGCTCGCGACTTGGGTCGTGATAAACTTGAAATCTTTTTGTCATGACAACTAAAGGTCGTGACCAAACCTAACGATCTAACCACCAATAAGCGAGTCCTCATCGCCTAGTGATATAAAAAATATAAAGCACAAAATGGAGCTTCGGATGACTCCACACCATCAAATACATGCAAGTGGGCACCGAAAATATCACATGGAAGAGTATTATCTCTATGGACCTACAATCTCTAGGGACCTATGTGGATATAGATAACAATGGGGCAAAATGGAATAGAGATTTATATTGGTGATACAAATTAGTTAGGATCAAATTTTTCATGTTGGTGCATTTACTTTATGTCCAGTGTTCGCTAAGAGTCTTCTAGTCTGCCAGTTATATATATCCATGTTAAAAAATTATAGAACTTCTAATATTACAAAACTAAACTTGTATAATATTGGCTAACAGAGCTTAAATAGAGCAACATAAACGGTGAAGATTCATATAACTAACTTCGACTTGTTTTAGCATGAGGCATGGTTGTGTTGTTATTTTAATTGGCGATTGAAAATTAACCAAACGTACAAAACTATGGAGAAACAATCAAACGATAAGGATTTTAGGGACGATAAGGATTTTAGGGCTAATAGAATTAAGACAAAATATGTGCACTACAAGTTTGCACCCATTAAAAGGATAAAGGTGAAAGTTGATAGACGAGATTGTAGTGCATAAATGCAAATAATCCATATATATTGGATTAATTTCCAAGAGATTATACGATAGACGAAGAAGTAACACTTAAACTATAACATGGTGACGATAATAAAGGAGTAATATTGGAGTGCTGCAGGATAAAAAGCTACCTAACAAAAACAGAACAATTATATAAGAAACATAAGTTCTATAGAACAATTTTGAGACCACCGATACTATGCAGAAGTAAATGTTCGACATTTACGGCCCAACTCAGAAGAAGAATGTCGCAGAAAATGTGAATGTTAAGAAGGCCATGCACTCGTACATAATTGAGCAAGGTGCAAATAGCACATAAAGGATAAAATGTGAGGACGCAAATGTTTTACCATGTTCTATGCCAAATCTATATGCATCGATCTTTTGGTGAGGGAATGTGAAAATTGAAGGTAAAGGGATGAGGCAAACGTATCATTACTTGAAGGTAATTGTTTCCACAAAGAATGGACTGATCAAGAAAAAAAACTTTCTCAACTAAGAACGTAACATAATGGAAGCAAAAGAATCATATAGGAAAGAATAATTTGTCGGGTTCGAATGATTGCTATTAAACTTACATTAGGCTAGATGTTTGTCCAGAATCTTTTTATTTTGTATAGCGACTGGTATTTCCTGTAGTAATAAGAGTGAAATTTAGATCTAATTCTAGAGGATCACTGATGCGCTCAAATTACACCTAAATTATGGTGTAAGGCGGTCGGTGTCAAATATAATAACCCAACTAGGTTGGGGTCGAATCCCACAGGGAATAAAGCGTGAAATAAATAC
This sequence comes from Lycium ferocissimum, assembly GCF_029784015.1. Classification (NCBI taxonomy): domain Eukaryota; kingdom Viridiplantae; phylum Streptophyta; class Magnoliopsida; order Solanales; family Solanaceae; genus Lycium; species Lycium ferocissimum. The sequence continues at coordinate 6,746,193 of NC_081345.1, read as the reverse complement.
TAATCATATATTTTACTAATCTCTAAAGACTTTAGTTCTATTCCGACTAGTGTAGAAAAAGGATTTTGGTTTGTATTCGCTATTTTGAAGTATTTGGAATTTGTTTGGATTAAAAGAACCAAAGTTGTGTCCCCGCTGTGATTAGATGTTATGCTATGGGTATCAATATGATATATTTCTAATGGGTAGTGGTTTTGTATGCACTTAATCTCTATTGCACTTCCTAATATTTTCCAATAGTTAAAAAGTATTTCTTTTCATGATTTTCCCAAATATAGAAAAGTTGCAAGTACAACCGATTAAATATGCCAAGTAGAACTCATCTTATCCCTAAGTGAGTTCATTAAACGAGAGTTAGCGCCCCAAGTCCTTGTTATATTATTTCAACTCAAACCCTAGTTCATCTGTCCAAATAAAACTAGGGTTTGTGCATAAGTAAGTGTTCGCAACCACTAACTAACAATGAATATGAGAAATAATAAAACACATCACAACCCATTATATATATATATATATTAGACACCCATTACATAACACCCATCATTTGGGTCAACAACTTTGATTAAAGAAACTACTCACACATGTTGGTCACAAAAGTAGTAAGCAATAATAGAGACATAAAGCTTACAAAGTGTAATAAAGATGGTGGAAATGTAATCTTTTTGTCTTCACTAAGCTCCAAAAGTGGTGTATTCAATGCTCACCCACCAATGGAACTAATACAAAAACGTGGAAAATGTCTAGTTGTCCACAAAAACCTAAAATGTTCTTTAAATAGGCTCCAAAAACGCACATCAGCAATTGGCAAAACTACCTCTGTAGCAAGATCGACGGACCGTCGATCAGTTCGACAGTCCATCGATGCCTTCGTCTTTTGTTTCTTCAATTTTATGGTCCATTCGACGGTGCTGTCGACCAGTTCGACACTCCGTTGATTTTTCCGTCTTTCTCTCTTCTGGTAGACAAATCTGTTTGACGATACAAACGATGAAACGTCGATCAGGTCGACACTTCATCGATGGCTCCGTCCTTTGTCCTCTTCAACTTAGGCCATCACTGGAAAATTGAACTTATCGACTCTTCAAAGGACGGCCCGTCGATTGATCAACGGACCGTCGAATCTTCATTTTCAGGCAATTTTTCCTTTGTTCTTTATTTTTGCTTTTGGGCCATCATCTTCCTAAATCACAACAAAAACACATTAAAATGACCCAGACTTACTTGAAAACAATCAAAATTCATAGTAAAAAGGCGTCGAATATAATGTGCCACAAATCCGCGGCACATCAACACCCCCAACTTAGGATCTTTGCTTGTCCTTAAGCAAGTCAGACAAAACAACTACAAAATAAAAACTACAACTATACTAAAAATAAAGTAAAAGTAACTACAATGGTATTTGTTCATCACTACCGGCATATGCATTTTCACATCAACTCCCTCTTTTCTCATTTCAAAACAAAGTTCTTTCATAATAACTTATTAGAATTGACTATGACGCTTCAATCAATGACATCACATTATCATAAGCATTTATGCGTGCGAGTATTCACCATTATGCCCTCACTTAGATCAGAGAATGTCCCACACACAGTTTTAAGATAAGAACCGGGACAAGGATAAATGAGAATAGAAAGCACTCACGCTCACAAAGAAGTTCATGATATACAAGTGCAGATACCATATGCTTGCCCTTAATTTCAATGCCTAACACTTTCGAATGGTTCAGTTGTGATCACTATAGGACTTGTTCTTGGGTTGTAATGTAGGCTCGGGGACGGGTAGGATACTTATTTGGGAATCAGTGACTCATCCTCCTCGACACTACACATTCTCACTTTTTGCACGCCCATTCTATTCATGATTAATTCTTCAACTTATGACTATGATATGATTTGATTCCTACTAGAATTTACAATCTTTCTATGAGACAATTATTAGATTGTTTTTTTTTTTGGCTATCACATCTAGTTCTTGACTATGTAACTCACACACCCCCAGCTTTAGGCTCTTAGCCTCTACTTCACACATATGCCACCCCCAACTTAGGCGATTTGCCTCTTTTCTCTCATAGCGTCAAGGAGGGAATGGGTGCAAAGATGGAATTAATTCATGAAGAGGGGCAAAGGTTTGTTACGGCTAATCAAGAAAAATGGGTCAAAGGCTCAAAAGGGGGAACTATTGATATTCATATAGAACGGGGTTTGGGCTTTTTAAGGCTAAAGTGACTATTTACAAGGAAAGCCTACGATCACTTCACAACCAACTATCCTAAGAAATATAGCACAACTTACCAGGCAAGTTCTAGATCCACATATGCCAACAATAAAACACATGAAGTTCTCACATGCACAATGGCATAAGGATTTGAACACTCAACCCATACACACTCTAATATCTATGATGTCACAAAAAAAAACCATACATGTCAATTCATTACAACTAATGATAGGCAATAAAATTTCGGAGGGGTCAATTTCAAATCAATTCATTTCCAAGTTCAAAAATATCCTTTTCATTCCAATTTGTTCTCAAAATTCATGCCATAAGTTCAAAATGCAATAACCACTAAAGTCACAATTACTTTAAGTAAGATTTAACACACATATACAATACAAGATACATCAGGTTACCCCACCCCCAGCAAAAAGAGGATGCATTGTCCCCAATGCATCAAAATCATACCATCACCCCATGGTGGAGGGGCCGACCTGAGATGCTCTAATCCCGCTGCTGCTGCTGAGGTGTCTCCTCCGCATCAGTGCGGATGGAAACTCTCTCTCTCTTGCCGGCTCGGTGGACCCGGGGAGGTGGAGCCGGCGGCCCGTGGCCGCAGTCCTGAGAAGCTATCGTAATCGGCCTGACTGGTGCTGGGATAGCACTGGTGCTGGAAGATGCTCCGGTGAACCTCGTGTCTAGGCGCGACCGACGAATACTCTCCTGAAACTCGGGGTCCTCATCCTCATTATCATCCTCCTCCTCATCATCATCAGCCAATGTCTCAGTCCTCTTTCTCTTGAGACTTTCCCTAGTCTCGTCCTCAGTCACCAAGTCAATTATTTTGATCAAATCTGAAATGCTGGCGACTGGCGCAGGTGGTATCGGATCATCCACAATAACCTTCTCTCGCGCACGAAGGGCCTTGACCTCAGCTCTGAGCTGTGCAAGCTCGGTCTGCCCATCTCCAGAAGTACCACTCTCACCCTTCTTCTCAATAGTGAGTATCCGCCTCTCTAAACCGTCAAGTCTCGCATTCACCCTAGCGTGATGCCTCTCCATAGCCTCCTGAAGAGGCTCCAACTCTGGTGCAATCTCTTTGCGAACAAACCTACCCAACTGCTGTAATATCCGGGTCACCTGCTGATCAGCTCGCTCTGCCTTGATGGCAAACTCTCTGAAGTTTGCCCTGTTGAGGACAAAGATATCCTCAGAGGCTGATGCTGCGGCTGAAGGAGGAATAGGAGCTGAAGAAGGGATAGCAGGCCGAGGTGGTGCCTCTGAAGAAGTGGTAGCATCAGCTACAGATGGTGTGGAGGCAGTTGCTATGAAAGGGCCCTCAGTTCCCAGATCAACTGTGCCCTGTGACACTGAATCTATAACATGCTCAGTCTGCTCATCCGAAAAGTCTAGCAGTGAAGTACTGGTGGTCTGAGATGTACGGAGTGTCTCATCCCTACTCCGTGTGATGTCACACACCTTCGTTGCTGGGAGAGTGGCTGCGAATGTATCAATGTGTCTCACCTGGGCCATCCTGCAAAACTGTGTGATAAAGCACGAGAATATCAAAGTTGTCGCCTCTTGTGGTACGCGTGCCCGAATGGCTCTACTGGTCAACTCACCCAAGTTCATCGGGTACCTGGATAACATTGCAGCCACAACCACTGCTCTATCCGGCGTGTCCGTAGGCAGAATGCTATATATGACGAAATTCCACCAGAATTTAGCTTTCAAGCTGATATCAGCTTTATGTATCTTGGCAGACAAGTTACTCACCCATGGTGCCTTGTCTGCCGGACCTCGAGCCATCATTGTCGCAAACATTCTCTCACAGATTGCTCCGCTCTTCTTTCAAACTTATCATCACATTCCACTGTGGCTGGCTCAATGAAGTCATCCCTAAAATAAAACCTGTTGATTGTGCGGGCTGAGATATTAACATGTACACCCCGAACATACACTGTATCTAATGGAGGGGCGACTTTCAAAGCTCTCTTGTTCTTGTGCCGCTGCTCTAGTAGCACTCTGTAGGTAGCATAGAATTTTCTAACCATGGTCGGGCAATAATCCCCTGGAGGCTGTGTGAATACCTCTAGATGATAGTCTTTGGATGAGATCAGTAATCCAAGGGTAACTCTCTAATCCGCTCATACTGATTTGTTCCTCTTCTTGAATATTCCTTCTCGGGTTACCCCCGGCGACTGTAGTTGCCCCCTTTATGTAGTACTTTCTGCACCCATCATAAGGAAATAGGATTGCAGCTATCTCCCTTTTTTGTATCCGCATCCGCTCTTGTTCCTCATCTGACTTCAGTTCAGGAGCGGCTTGTTGCTCTGTTGCTGCCTCGCTAGCACTAGCGGATGTGGAGGATGACTCCCCCTCTTCAGACTGGGAGGAGTTTGGGGCAGGTGATGCTGCACGAGGAGTGGTGGTCCGTGCTATCATTGTAGTCATTGGCACCACCTCTTGACATTCAGAATTGGAGGGTTCATCTCTAAGAGTAAGGGTCGATTATCCCCGACCTCGTCCTTTTTTAGGACCACCACCCTGCTTGACTGGATTCTTTGGAGGCATATCTGCAAAAAGAACACCCTTCATCATTAAGACAACCATAAAAATATAGCAAAACCAGAAAAAGATGCAAAATATGTGATAATGTTAAAGCTGCCAGTGGACCCGTTGAACGGCTCGAAGAAAGGTCGAACAGATCGACGAGTCATCGATCTCATCGTCGATCCCTTTTTGGTTACTGGAAATTTCAACTTAAAGACGGTGGAAAGGACGCCCCGTCGATTGATTCAATGGGCCGTCGAGTCCACCGTCGAGTTTGCTTTGCTTCAACCTTCTGTGAGGAATCATTCGACGTTAAGAAGGACAGTTCATCGAATGAATCGACGGACCGTCGAACTTAGTGTCGAATGATCTGCAGGTCTTTTTCTTACATATTCAATACGATCCTCGGGTCGTGGTGCAAACCCTCTCGTAATTGGGGTTACTCAGACTTCACCCCCACGTTGGCTCGGGTTAGAATATGAAAAATAATTGGCGGGCAAAACAACTCCTTGGTCGTAATGCCCTCCAAGCCAAAATTTCAAACAACACCACACTTGGGCATTTCATCAAACAGGTGGTGGGAAAAACAACAACAATCTCATGAAAGAGGTAACGATTGTTGTAATGCCCTCCGACTCGGTGGAATACGATGCACTCGCTCCACGAGTCTCAATTTTCAGCAATCAGTTATACCCAATGAATCACACATCCAAACAAACCACTAGCAAAAATAAACTAACAACAACAACACAGGGAAGACGAGCAAACAACTAGTATGAACGTGTGAACAAGCAATACATGATCTAACATACCTTAAAATTGAAAGAAGACTTGATTTTAGCACTTAAGGAATGATGAACACACAAGGAGCCACTACTAGGATTGCAACACTACAGAATGAGAGAGCAAACTTGGGAGAGAATAATGGTTAATGAGAGGAATGGTGGTTAATGGGTGAATTTAAGATAGGGGAAAGTAGGTAACGGCTATGGGAGCGGAAGAGGAGGAGAAGGAGTGAAAATTTAAAAAGAATGAATAGGGAGAGAGAGAGAGAGACGTCGGGTTATATTAATTTGGATAACCCTAACCGACGCGTTAAAAGGACGGAACGTCGAATGGTTCGACGTTCCGTCGAGTGCAACGTCGTTCCCCTTTCATTTTTTTTTATATGCAAGGGAGAAAAACGCCCGTTGAATTTACCGTCGTTCAATTCGACGGAGCGTCAAACCTATCGTCGAAAGGCCATTATTTCCAGTGATGAATCTTTCAGGTGGTCCATTTCGACGGCGCATTCTACGGCTCGTCGAACTGATCGACGGTCCGTCGAATGCGTATCGTTCATCTGCTTCCTTGGCAATTTCTGCATTCAACACTTAGGTTCCTAGACACATCAACAAACATCAAACAACACAAAAACAAAAACCAACGAAATGAAAAACATAATGCGAAAATGAACATGGGTTGCCTCCCAAGAAGCGCACAATTTAATGCCGCGACACGACGTAATACCACTTTTAGTGTCAAGGTCTGGTGTCATGTTTCAACTGGTGAGCATCGACAATCTTGTCCCCATCAACCATCCAATGGTAGTGCTTTACCCGATGGCCATTCACCCTGAAAGTATGAGTCCCATCTTCAAACTTCAATTCCATCGAACCATTGGGTGAAACACTCACCAAAGTAAAAAGACCGGACCACTTGGTATTTCAGTTTGCCTGGAAAGAGCTTCAACCTTGAATTGAATAGCAACACCGAATCACCCAGTTGAAAATCTCTCTTCAAAAGTTTAACATTATGATAATGCTTCATCTTTTATTTATACAAAGCCGCACTTTCATAGGCATGATACCGAAACTCATCCATTTCATTCATTTGAAACAACCGCAACTTGGCTGCTTCGTCCCAATCCATGTTCAATTTTTTAATGCCCACAAAGCTTTGTGTTCAAGTTCAACCGATAGATGGCAAGCTTTTCCAAACACCAACCGATAAGGAGAAGTACCAATGGGCATCTTGAATGCCGTTCTATATGCCCAAAGAGTACCATCAAGCTTTAATGACCAGTCGGTTCTATTTGCATTAACCGTCTTGGTTAAGATACTATTTATCTCCCGATTGAAGACTTCGACTTGACCACTAGTTTAGGGATGGTATGGAGTTGCCACCCTATGCTTCACACCATACTTCTCCATGAGATTAGTGAATTGCTTGTTGCAAAAGTGAGTGCCACCATCACTAATGATTGCCCTAGGAGTGCCAAACCTTGTGAATTTGTTCGTTTTGAGAAAATTTGTGACACTCTTGCCATCATTGTTGGGCAATGCTATCGCTTCGAACCACTTGGACACATAGTCAACCGCAACAAGGATGTACCGCATACCATGAGAACTCACAAATGGGCCCATAAAGTCGATGCCCCACACATTAAAAGTTCAACCTCCATGACAAAATTCATTGGCATTTCATGCTTCCTCCCAATTAACCCTTGGCGTTGACATTGGTCACAAGATTTCACCATCAAATTTGTATTATGACAAAGGGTGGGCCAATAATAGCCACATTCAAGCACTTTTCCCTCAGTGCGGTTCCCACTATGATGATCCCCTACGGGAGAGTCATGGCAAGCTTTCAAGATTTTCATGGCCTCGGATCTGGACACACATTGGCGAATGATGTTGTTAGCACAAGTGCAAAACAAATAGGGCTTATCCCAATAGTATTGACGACTATCTCTCAAAAAAAATTTCCTTTGATAAGCTATGATGTCGTCGGTAATAAGATGCGTCACCAAGAAATTGGCGATATCCGCATACCAAGGAGAAACTTCACAAGATACGACCAAAAGTTGTTCATCGGGAAAAGCATCATTTAATTCAAGATCTCCACTCGGTCTCCCGGCTTCCTCAAGCCTGGATGGATGATCCGCAACTTGGTTTTCACAACCTTTTCGATCCTTGACTTCAAAGTCAAACTCTTGCAACAATAAAACCCAACGAATCAACCACGACTTTGCATCTTTCTTTGTCATCAAATATCTCAATGTCGCATGATCCGTGTGAAAAACCACTTTGGATCCCAAAAGATAGGCCCGGATCTTCTCAAAAGCATAAACAATGGCTAGAAGTTCTTACTCGGTGACGGTATAATTCATTTGAGCACCATTGAGGGTTTTGCTAGCATAATAAATTGGGTGCATGATTTCTTTGTGCCTTTGCCCAAGCACCGCACCAATAGCAAATCCGCTCGCGTCACACATGAGCTCAAATGGCAATGACCAATCCGGAGAGACAATAATTGGAGTAGAAGTGAGCATTTCCTTCAATTCATTAAATGCCTTAAGGCACTTTTCATCAAACGCAAACTTAGCCTCCTTTTCAAGAAGCTTACACATCAGATTGACGATTTTGAGAAATCTTTGATAAATTGCCGAAAGAGGCCGGCATGTCCCAAGAAGCTACGAACTCCTTTGATGGAGATAGGTGGAGGAAGCTTGGAAATAACATCAATCTTTGCTTGGTCTACCTCAATACCCTTCTCGAAAATCTTATAGCCAAGGACAATCCCTTCCTTCACCATGAAATGACATTTCTCCCAATTAAGTACAAGGTTGGTTTCTTCACACCACTTCAATACCTTACCGAGATTGGAAAGGCATTTATCAAAGGAGTCACCAACAACCGAAAAGTCATCCATAAAGACTTCCAAGAAATCTTCCACCATATCCGAGAAAATAGACATCATACACCGTTG
>NC_081345.1:6725815-6737573 GCF_029784015.1 Lycium ferocissimum | reverse complement strand
GGGGGGCCCCCGGAAAATTCGATGTTTGGTGGGGTTTTCTCGAAAAGTATCCTCTTGTTTGAGTATATGATGGGGGGGTTATTAAACTTGATAGTATGCGCCAACCCGGATGAATGATTGCGGTGAAAGTTTTCAAAACCGGTTAACGAAAGCATTTATCGGAAGTTCGTTGTTGACATGATACGGTTTAAAAGGGTAAAAACTGTGTTGGAATATGACAAAGACTTTAAAAAGGTAAACACTATTTAGAAATTTTCAAAAAAAATATTCCCTAGCAACGGCGCCAAAATTTTGGGAGCTCAAATTACACAAATGGTAATGCGGACGTTGTCAAATATAGTAACCCACGAGGGGGGGCCCGAAAAAAAGAATATGGTGGAAAGTTTACTAAACAAGTATTAATAATTTTGCGGCCCTGGTGTATTCCAAAAAGGGTTTTATAGTTGACCCGGTTGGTGGACTAATTTAAAGTGAGGGAAATTTAAAGTTGTAAATATTGGGTAAAAAGAACGAGAGTTGTGTCTAGGAAATCGGATAGTGTATGATCGTGGGTATAAATCCTTTGATATATTTCTAATGGATTGTTTGTATGGATGCACCCAACACACTCTATGTGAATCTACTATTTCCTAATAAGAAAAGATTATTTCTTTCTATGCTTTTCCAAAGATAAGAAAGTGTCATGAAAAACCGGTTAATTATGCCAAGTAAATTCTGTCTTATTCCTAAGTGAATTTATTAAACAAGGTTTAAAGCCACGAGTTCTTATTATTTGTTCTTACCTAACCCTAGCTATTTTTTTCCCCAAATAAACTAAAGTTTAAGGCGTTAGCTAATGTTTGCAACCACTAACTATATGATGAAAGTGAAGAACAAATAAAACCTAACAATCCATTATGTGTATATCTTTCACGATCTGATCACAACACACCCATCCGTTGGGTTCACAACCTTAGTAAAGGTGTTTAGCTACTCATGGCAACATGAAAACAATAAAAGATTGAAGATTGCATATTGAATTATTGTATTGAACTTACGAATAAAACAGAAAGTAATAGATATGGTAATTACGGGAAATCTTAAAAGCAATAACAACTCAAAAGTAGTACTACGAGTCTAAAATTCCGGTTGCACGAAAAATAAAACCTAGCGAGGTATTTATACAAGTCAAACTCGGAATAATCAATCCAGATCTTTGTTCTAGCTCGGCTTGCCACTTGACGTGTCGTCTTTGCACTTCGACGGTCGTCGACATGCTCGACTTGAACCATATCGACGATCTGAGTATACTTTTATCACTGCGGGGAACTTCACCGTGGAAGCACTTCGACGGACCGTCGACGTCATGTCGACGGTGCAAGTTGACGATCTGATGCTTTAGATGATGTGTTACTTCGCGGGAACTTATTGACGAGCAATTTGACGGGCAGCCGTGATCATGTTGACGGTGAGTCTCCTTATGTATCAAGAACAGATTGCCTATTTTCCTCATTTTTAAGCTTTAAAGGCATTCTAACTTCAAAATACACACAACACAAAACACATCAAACTAACGAAACACAGCACAAAAAACAAGTAAAACTTAGAGTTAAGGCGTTAGATGTGCCAAAATCCGGTACGTCGGTAGGCAAAAGGAGTATGCGGACCGTAAGGTGCTGAGATCTTGAGTTTGGGGCGGGGAGAGAAAGTGTTGTTGAAGTCCTCACCTATGAAGGGTGTGATGAGGCTTGGGAAGAAGGGTAAAGCAACCCGAGGTACATTGGGCCATTTAAGACTCTCAGCGTGGAGGAGGTAGCTGTGAGTTGGCTTTACCTCGGGGCTTATCGAGCGTCCGTCCGGTGACTTCACGTTTCAATGTTGAAGAGGTATCGGCAAATGAAGAATAACTGTTGCTAGATGGGAACACGACATATGAAGAACTGACTGTTGCTATCTTAGATGGAGATGTTCGTAAACTAAGATCGAAGAAATAGCCTCGTGAAAGTTCGGTGGAAGAATCTCCCAATGGAGGAAACTACGATATGCGTGAAAGTATCCTCGGCTTTTCGCCGAGTTAGGTACCTTTTCCTACATTCCTTATCTTTGTCCGTTTGGGGACGAACGGTGTTTTAATTGGTATACGGTATAACGACTCTTCCAGGTCGTTACGAAAAATATAGATCACTCTACCAAATAGAACATTCCCAAGGGTGGAACGAGCTAATAGAAACTCGATTGTATAAGTCTAGAGCGAAAACTTGACTTTTTTGTGGTTATTGTTTATTTGTGTTTAGCTCGTTTGGGGATGACGTAGAAATTAGAACTCCATTGGGAATTCCGAGGCCACGAGTGAGTTCGTAGGGTGTTTTTATGTCCATGTGCATGATTTGTTGTTATGTTTGTGAGGCCTCGGATGAAATGTTGGGTGGTAAAGTTGAAAAAGCTTGTGAAATTAGCGAGGCATCTTTTGGTTCAATTGCACCGGCTAGAAATGCCGGAAAGTGCCATTTGTGACGGGTGCCGGCTATTACGGCCAGAACCTCTCGCCTTGCGGTCTTTAGGAATCGGGGTGTCCATTATGGTGGACGCAGGACATTCGGCGGAACCGGGCTCGCCACGGCGGAGGATAGAGTGTGGTTTGGTCCGCTATGGCGGGCAGCTTGCTGTTATAGCGGGACACCTGCGGCAATGGATTAACCGCCGCGATGATAGAACGGGGATAGAATGTCGGATTTTAAACACTTAGTTAGAATTCTTTATTCATAAAACTCCAAAACAATTCCCCACGAGCACCGGCGAAATTCCAAGCTAGGGCAAGAATATCCTTGAGAGGTAAGTCCTGACCATTACTTCCATCATTACGCTTTCATCTTCATGATTATCATCCCTTTCATGGGTCTACAATGGTAAATTAGAAATAGTAACCCTAGAGCCTAATAGACTTTCTATAGTTGATGTGTTAAGATTGTTATCATGTGTTTATCGTAATGGCTTGGGTTTTTTTTTAATCAAGAATTGAACCGTTAGAGTCATGAACTAAGTGAACTGAGACTTAGAGTTTCATAAAAATGGTAGCTTGACCATGGAAACTGCTTGTAATAGATATTTTGATTAAATGACCTTGTAGATTGATCGTTGGTGGTTGCTAAGGCCAATGTTAGGCTAACTTACCTAAAAATCTTTTATTCATTGGAACGGGGCTCGAGGGAAGGTGTTAACTTTGAATTGATTTGTGGCTAGAGTGATTGTGACTTATTTAGTATTCTAATTGCTAGACTTTGGCGTTAGAGGCTTTACGGAAGGAATAGCTGGCGGAATGTCTGCATTGTTCAGGCTCTACATTCAAGAGATTCAGTCTAGCAGAATTAGACTTTGATTAGTTGATTGTATGTGTTGTGAAATTTATAGGAGAAAGCATGGATAGTCTTGAACACGATGTGTGTGGTTGAAATTCCTATATGCTATTGATTGAGTGATTATGTGGGCTTCGTGCCACTATTCATTGTGTTAGAACCTACGAGGTTGAGGATGTTGTGGTGAGGAAGTTAATACGATTTTCTTGGTGAAATTGAGGTACAAAATGATAATTCAATTATTGAAAACAATGTGACAATAGATACAGATACATATATGAAAAGGCTCGTTTGACCGCGGGTGAGGATGTGGCCTAGTTATGAACTCGGGTCTAAGCAGTGAGTCCGAAAATGCACACCATGGGTCCCCTGCCGGGTCATGACCTCACTGCAGCAATGACTCCGGAGCTAACCCACCAAACACCCTAAGTACGTGCGTTCGTATTCATGCCTAGGTGACACTTATAACCCCTGCCTAACAATCTCTACGCATCGATAATACCATTTCCGTGGGACTAAGGCACTTTTATATCAACATCGAAGCAAATATGCCTATATACGTATATAAAAGCGGCGGAGGCGACAAAATGATATACGAAATATGAGCGCGACAAGGCTAAAAGGCATCTAACGCCCAATTGTCTACGACCTCACAGAGAGAGTATGTGACATCATATAGATAGGACGGGACCTCGCCATGCCCATATGTATATACACAAAAGGATAGTACCAACGAGTACAATTTCGACTACGAGAATCAAATGGAGCTCCTACATGTACGGTCTACGAACAAGCGATCTATAGGTCGAGTCTATCTCTGTCCACTGCGGTTATGACGCGCGGCGTCCACAAATAAAAAGACATCAATACGAATAATTTTGAGTATGTAAGCATAATCAATAGCATGATGGAAACATGAGAAATAACATAAGATAGAAGAAGTCGTGGGAGGACGAGCCATTTATACTTCTCGACGTTAATCGAATTTACTTACCCTTTTTCTAATGGGAACCTTCCATTTCATACATTTATACTTATAGTAGTATCATACACGACCATAGAGGCTCGGTGTCGCGTGCCCAGGCCATAACAAGGTTCGGTGTTTTACATACCTTGCTACCCGAGGCTCGGTGTTATTCGTACTTATTGTAGTGGTGCGCGCGCGAGATAGATATCACACACATGGCCGTATAAGCTCGGTGTTCTTAATAGTCATACTTATATATATATATATATATATATATATATATATATAGGTACATAAGTATCATCGACATCATCGTCTTCATCGTCATTTTCATTATACCTTTCCTTAAAGATCGACTATCATGGATGGACGATAGTGTCATGAGAATATCAGAAGCTTGTGAGCTTTAATGATTCTAGGAAATGAAGTCACCATGGAAGACGTTATGGAATTCATGTAAAGGTATACGACAAATAGGAACATGCCTTAAGAAGAAGGGTTAGCCTTACGTACCTGCTTTGTCTTCTCAACTATCTAACGTTCGCTCAAACAGGCTTGTGAAATCTACATTTTAAAAAGATTCATACCATGGTTAAGTCTTAAAGACAACTGTGAATTCCAACTAGAACAACTCATGAGCTAACAAAATTTGGGCAACATTTCCCCTATTTCATCGACTTCCACCATATCATAAAACAACCCCCGGAAACAACCGTAATAACACCCAGCAATATCATACTCGAGTAGTCATATTCAATTTAGTCTCAGTTCATTCTCATATTCAACTTACATCAACAACTCTTCACCAACCCTTTGCGTAATTGCATACAATACTTCCTTGCCATCATTGACACCCTTCATAACAAGATTATATCTATAGCATACAAAGAATCATGACTCAAGTTAGTTTCTACTCAAAAATATCATGAAATCTACATTTGGACCTCGTTTTTTTCTACTTTTCTTCTTTCCCAAGTTATTCAACATCTAAGCATTCTTAATAATATGAAATAAGCATGAAAACTAACCTTTTATCTCATATGAATAAGCTTTGGAGAAAGTTATCTTTGGAGAAAGTTATCAGCTTGTATCAAAACCACTGCTTGATTTGAGGAATTTCTTGTAGTCTACTAACCACAGCAAGTCTTCCAACACATGGATATCTTGATTCTTTCTATTTGATCTTTGATTTCTCTTGGGTTTGAGTGGAATATGCTTGACGAAGGTTATAGAGTTTTTAAGGGTTTGGGAGAAGTGGGAAATGAAAAATATGAGCTTGGGTCATATATATATATGTAAAAGAAAAAAATGCGGTAAAAGTGACTTGACTTGGTTATGTGAACACTTATACGGTCCAGTATAATTTTATACGGTCCATATAAGTTACCGTATAATACCACCAATGATTGACCCTTCTGCGGAATGTTATACGGACGATTATATGGACCGTATAAAGTTATACGAACCGTATAAGTGGTCGCGTAACCGTATTTTTCCAAACTTGCTCTCGTTGATTCGTTCGACTTCCAATCTTATGGAACCTTATTAACACTTACATAACACATCATTAACCATATAAGAGGCCCATAGCCCCTCTCGAGACATTACTAAATAAATATTAGCTCAATTATGGAAAAACCTTTCCAAACATGACTCGCGTCTCCCTTCCTTGACACGAACTTAGTTTCACTTATTCATATGACTTCAAAATCCTATGGTACACACTTTAGGCAATCTAATACTTTTCTTAATCTCGTAAGGATTTCTTATTCACCTTAAGCTCGCATTAGTCTACTCGCAAGGCAACAATCAAAATCTACGAGATGTAACATTATTGTTGGTAGACTTATTTAGTTGCTTGCTTCCGTTGATTTGACTCTTGATATCATTGGGTGACTAAATTGTTAATATCCTTGGTTGTCTTGTTGTGGGGTTAATTGATTATATGTTGTTGGCTGGCTTGTCTAGTTTATTGATTTTATGATGTATGCATGATACTAATATTAGTCGGCCTATGATATCTGCCGATACATAGTGTTTGTCTTAATCTTACCTTCTTTGCATTTTTGAGTGCAAATTGTAATCCGACCTCATATCTAGCATTAGGGCCGTTTCTTTGGTATATTTAGGGTGAGCTTTCATCCATGCCGGGACGGAAGATCTTCTTTTCGATGTCTATTCTATTCAGAGACATTATTGGTTATTTATTTAGATAGCTTACATTCCTAAGACATGTTTTGGATTAGAGTCATTGTACGTTGACTTTCGAATTTTGGGGTTTTAATAGTTAGGACTTTCGCATTTACTTCCATATTTTATGGCATGACTTACTTTTGTTTTATCTTATGCTCGAATGGTTAATAACTGATTGGATTTGTTAATATAAAAATGAACTGGAATGAGTAGATGACTTACGATTTGGTTCGCCCACTAGGAGTTAGTGTGGGTGTCAATCATGGGCGGTTGGGTCGTGACAATGCATATACACGTATACATGTGTATATCGTGTATACATAAGTTAAATCCTTCCCCCCCCACCGCATTTTTGGCCAAGCCCGGTCCGTTAATGGTGACCACCTTGACTTGGCATTTATACACGAACAACACAAAAACAAACCATGTGGGTCTTATTTGTAAAAAGCTTAGGGTTCCACGAAACCCACAACCAACCCATCTTCTCTCCCTCTCTTGACGCCTTGCATTCTGGAAATGGTAATTTTGAAGGGCCTATGTTGGCGTTGTGGCTGTTATGTGGTCAAGAATGGCAAGAGCATTTATTGCTCTGCCATTTCTCAACCAAAACCACCAAGACCCGACCTAAACAAGGTATTGCCTCCCCTTTTTCTTGCTTTTTCTGCATTTTCAAATGGTCATGGACTGAGAACCTTTATTGTTTTTATTGTCTTATGATTTTAAATCCATGATTTCTAGTGGTTCAAGATGAATCGAGCGGATCGATCATTTTTGGGTCAAATCTGACCTTTGATATGCTTAAATACTCGATTCTCAGCCATTGGAAGTCGTAGTGAGAAATGCATTTCTCAAATTGCGAAACTCCCACATCGGAAATGAGCTAGGGTTTTTAGATTTTGGGGTTCTATAAATAGAACCCCCAATTCACATTGTTTGACACACCTTGAGCATACTGAATAACAGAATATACTCAGAAAATCAAATTACCTCAGGTTTCTATTATTTGAGACCTTTACTTGTTCAATTTAGTTAGTTTTAAAGTGCTAATTGTTCTTTCTTGTGTGTGGCTGAGTGTGGAAAGCAAGGAAATCATTCCTAGTCCATTCTCGATTAGGCTGCAGTTGAGAAAGGTAATACTTCCTCCTTTATTCAGTTTCCTTTAATTTCAATTTAGCTTTAAGTGTGTAGTTAATTTTGCTATGCTTTAGTTGTGGTAGTTGATTTGTTGTATTTTCTGTTTCTTTGTTTTAGTTTAATTTCTAGTTAATATTAGTGCTAGTAGTGCAAGCATGTTTAGGGTGTGTTTAGTTACTGCTTCAATAGCTAAATATCAATTAGTATGCCTACTTATGTGCTTCTTTAGTTAAGTTGAATGGCATAATTATCTATTAGTAATAGCTTAAGTGTAGACAAGTATTTAGTTGTTATTGTTAATTAATCTCTTGTTAATAGTAGCTTAATCATGCTTAGTGTGCATTAGTTGTTATTTTCTAGTTACTTTAATGACTTAAGTATGATTAGTGTGTATTGGGTTCTTTGTTAAGCGGAAATTCTTATTATTAATAATGACATGTTATTAGGTGTTCACTAGTTACTTTAGTTAATCAATAGTAGATTAATGTAGTTTAAGGTCCAATTTGTTGATCTGAGTCATGGTGCAAATGGTAATTTAGTTTATAAAACATGTGTCTCATTTGTTGACTAAGTCATGCTACTAATAACATTTTGGTTGGCTTAATTGAAATTGTTATGTTAAAAAGATCCTTTGAATCACTTGTTAAATTGTTTTGATGCATTGTTTAGAATTGTCTTAGAGTGTCAAATGAGGCCTAATGTAATCTGTGTTATATCCCGCATTTTGTACGTCGGGACAATTCGAGCTAACTACGATAAGTTAGGGACAAGACTACTCCGGGATGCGAGGTTGAGATTTTGACCTTCGATTTTATTTTAAGGCATAAGTTGCTTGTGATTTTATTGGCTTGGAATATTAAGGAAAATTTTGGGGTTAAAAGTGAATTAGTGGAAGTTATAAATTTTTCATGAAAATATGAAAAATTTAATGTTCATGAAATTAAAAAGCCATGTGGCCATGCACATGAATTGTGGGCCATGGGCCACATGGAAGTATAACTTGAGTTATAAAGATGAATTATTAGTCATCTTTATTATTTTTCACTCAAGAAAGTTCAAGAAAAATGGAGAACAAGAGAGGAGGGAGAGAATCGGCTAAGCATGGCCGAATTTGGCCATGGAGAATTCATCACAAAGAATTATTTTCTTCTAGGTTTTCCACTCTTTGGAAGGTGCTAAACAACATGAAGTAGTTGTTGAATCAAGAAAAGCCTTTGTTCTTGCCAAACCTTACCTTGGCCGAATGGAGAAGGGGAAGGAAGAAGGTGAGTTTTAATCCTCTTTTCATGTGTTATAGATGGTTTATGTGTGTTGTAGTATGTAGGAATGGATGAAAATCATGAAATATTGGATGTTGGTGGTGAGCCGTGTGGGCTATGTTTGGCCGTGTGTATGTATATTGTGTGTAGGAATGAAGAACTAATTTTATTTAGCATGTTTTGGTTGTTGTTGCATGGATTCCATAATGAAAATGATGGTTTAATGATTTAGATTGAAGTTGTAATCATTTGTAATTTGTTGGAGAAGCTAATGTGAATTTAGTGTAGTTTCTTGTATTGTTGAAGTTAATGTCGTTAATGTGTGGATTATTGGTGTAAGGTATGAATTTGGAGGAAAGAAATGTGTTGTAGTTGTTCTTATTGAAGTTGGAAGGATTCGGGTTTTGTGGTACATTGATTGGGTTGTTTTGAATATTTTGCGGATCGTTTGAAATGTTATCGAATCTTGTTTGAATGGTTTCGGATTGGTACTTGAATGTATGTAAGCATTGATGTTGGCTTGATCATATGTGGTTAATTTGAACGTGAGTGGAATGTTGTCGAAATATGTAGAAAAGAGTTATTGACGTTAGAATGCCTTTTAAATTAATTGTTGATGTTGCTAGAATGGTTGTTGGTATTGTTGTTGAAGATTTGCAGGAGTTGAAATCTCGGGGATGTTGAGTTTACGGGGGAAATCTTTGCCTAATTTACGCAAAAAATTAAGTGCTAGTCGAAATTGAAGTTTTAAGAATCTATGGCTAATGTTTGATACCAAATGATGTTATTGTAGATTTTGGAGAAGCCGTGACGTAAGTTTGGATTAATTTAGGAAGCGGACGAGGTATGTGAGCTTACTCTTTCTTTATTTTGGCATGTCTTGATTGCAAGTAGGCTAGAACACGAGCCTGGGGCAACTCCATTCTTAAGATCGGAGCTTGGTGTGCGATTCTTGTTCGTCTCTTAATGTTGGCTCTCTTAATACGGTCGAACCATGATCCGTATGTTTTTATATGATTTGATTTCCAATATTTCATAAAGATTTTTTATTTCAAAAAAAGTTCGTAACTACGAACGATCGTAACTTTCAAAGACGAGCTCGGATCGCTTCGAAACGTTCGCGGGAGACTCCGTAATGGATAAGGTCTCCAACTTTCATAAATGGACTCGGATTGGTTTGATACTCGTCGTGGGCCCCGAGGTCTTCCTTTATGTAATGATAACGACTTTTGAAAGGATTTAGTGTAATGATCGCCTTACCCTCGAGTGGCGATTACTATTTCTCTATCGAGTCTATAATGACGATTATGCTAAGTTCCATAAATTACGTCATATAGTTTAATATGTATTATGAGTCCTAAAGTTTCTTTGATATGCCTTGAAAAACGACATTTGGAAGAAACGTGATTTGACTATCGCCTTTGTTTTTAAATAATGGTTCATTTTGATTAATTTGTCGAGTCTTTTGAAAATGTTTTAAGCTACGATATAGTTGCTCACGACTCTACTCGTGAATTATGGTTACTATATATCCTTCCACGAATCCGGGCGGTTATGTGTCGTGCGCACTTTGATAAATTAGGAGTATGATGTGTTCCGGTTCACGGACTCCTCGTTAGAGGTCGGGTTCCGTTTGGTGTTATCTTGTGTTATTATGATGTGATATGATGTGTCGGGGGATACGGAGATATGAAACCTTACGGGTATGATGTGGTATGGCGCCCGACGGCGAGCGGCGACCATCGTTCTAAGAGCCTATCTTGATTTGTATTTTTATGAGTAAACATTTTGATATTTTGGATATTGCATTTACTTTACTGACCTTGGTTTTGACTATGATCTTGATTACTATTTCATGCTTTGCATACTCGGTACATATTAAATGCGGCCCCCACTTCTTCGAAGTGCGTTTCATGCGTAGTCTGGTGTACTTCATTTTGGTGATCCGCCAGCTTAGGAGTTCCCTTCAGCTACTTTGGAGCGCTCCCTTGTTCTGGAGCCTATACTTTGGTTCAGATTCTGTTATTGTATATATGTATATGTTTATTCACGGGTACGGCGGGGCCCTGTCCCGTCATATGATTTGTTATGACTCTAGAAGGTACGCCAGACATATATGTGTGGGTTATGGGTATTCACTTTGTTCGATGCATTAATACTGTGTAATTTGTGATTTGGACGTCCTATACTATGATAGCCTTATCGGCTTATTTGTGATATTATCTGTTGGATTATGATAACGATATGTATGTCTTTCATTTGTGACCTGGGGCGACGTTCCACTTTTCTGTGAATATTTGTAATTTGTACACGGTATAAGCTACTTGTACGCTATTTCGGGTTAATGGGTGTGTACGGGTGCCCAGATCGGGCACTAGTCGCGGCCTACGGGGTTGGGTCGTGACAATCTGCAACTTTAATATGACTTTTATCTTTGTCGGATTAAGTGTAATAAGCCTATTCCTATGTTTCATTTAGCTTCAATCTTGATGCTGGCCCATGTTTGCATTGTCTGAACTCACCTTACCACAAATTTACACCTATTTATGGCTTAAGTTGATTAAATGGCATGATTGGTAACTTCCAGTTGACACATATTATCCACCCTAGTTTGATTAGTGATAATAATGTCCCTTATGCTATTTTTAAGTTAAAAAATGTAGGTTTGGTATTAATATGAGTCCACGGTTCATTTGGCATAACAAAATAAGTGAGGTTAGTGGTTCTTGATGATGCGAATGAGGTTAAATATGGACTGAACTTAGTTTTTAATCACCTAAAGATAACAATATTGCCTTAAGTAGATACCTTCTTTTCTTAAAAAGATTTGAAGTCATCATGTTGTAACGGTTTAGCTAAGTCTTTCATGATTG
>NC_081345.1:6611436-6725715 GCF_029784015.1 Lycium ferocissimum | reverse complement strand
GGTTTTTGGTTGAGAAATGGCAGAGCAATAAATGCTCTTGCCATTCTTGACCACATAACAGCCACAACGCCAACATAGGCCCTTCAAAATTACCATTTCCGGCAATGTGTGGCGTCAAGAGAGGGAGAGGAAGATGGGTTGGTTAGGGTTTCCTTGTGGAACCCTAAGCTTTTTACAAATAAGACCCACATGGTTTGTTTTTGTGTTGTTGTTCGTGTATAAATGCCAGGTTGGGCAGGGTCGGTCCATTAATGGACTGGGCTTGGCCAAAAATAAAGGGGGGGGGGGGGAAGGGATTTAACTTATGTATACACGATATACACATGTATACGTGTATATGCATTGTCACGACCCAACCGCCCATGATTGACACCCACACTAACTCCTAGTGGGCGAACCAAATCGTAAGTCATCTACTCATTCAAGTCCATATTTATATTAACAAATTCAATCAGTTATTAACCATTCAAGCACAAGATAAAACAAAATTAAGTCATGCCATAAAATATGGAAGTAAAAGCGGAAGTCCTAACTATTACAACTCCGAAATTCGAAAGTCACCGTACAAAGACTCTAATCTAAAACATGTCTAAGGAATGTAAGCTATCTAAATAAATAACCAATAATGTCTGGAATAGAAATAGACATCAGAAAAGAAGATCTTCCGGCGTCCTGGCATGGATGAAAGCTCACCCTAAATATGTCAGCAAACGGCCTCAATGCTAGATATGAGGTCGGGTAGCAGTCTCTGGATTACAATTTGCACTCAAAAAAATGCAGCAAGGTAGTATTAGTACAAACACTATGTATCGGTAGATATCATAGGCCGACTAATATTAGTATCATGCATACATCATAAAATCAATAAACTAGACAAGCCAGCCAACAACATATAATCAATTAACCCCACAACAAGACAACCAAGGATATTAACAATTTAGTCACCCAATGATATCAAGAGTCAAATCAACGGAAGCAAGCAACGGAAATAAGTCTACCAACAATAATGTTACATCTCAGAGATTTCGGATTGTTGCCTTGCGAGTAGACTAATGCGAGCTTAAGGTGAATAAGAAATCCTTACGAGATTAAGAAAAGTATTAGATTGCCTAAAGTGTGTACCATAGGATTTTGAAGTCATATGAATGTTGAAACTAAGTTCGTTGAAGGAAGTGAGATGTGAGTCATGTTTGGAAAGGTTTTCTCCATAATTGAGCTAATATTTATTTAGTAATGTCTTGAGGAGGGGCTATGGGGCCTCTTATATGGTTAATGATGTGTTATGTAAGTGTTAATAAGGTTCCATAAGGATTGGAAGTCGAACGAATCAACGAGAGCAAGTTTGGAAAATATGGGTTATGCGACCACTTATACGGTTCGTATAACTTTATACGGTCCATATAATCGTCTGTATAACATTCCAGAGAAGGGTCAATCATTGGTGGTATTATACGGTAACTTATATGGACCGTATAAAATTATACGGACCGTATAAGTGTTCACATAACCAAGTCAAGTCACTTTTACCAGATTTTTTTCTTTTTACATATATATATATGACCCAAGCTCATATTTTTCATTTCCCACTTCTCCCAAACCCTTAAAAACTCTATAACCTTCTGTCAAGCATATTCCACTCAAACCCAAGAGAAATCAAAGATCAAATAGAAAGAATCAAGATATCCATGTGTTGGAAGACTTGCTAGGGTTAGTAGACTACAAGAAATTCTTGGGCATTGAAGCTAGGGTTTTGATACAAGTTGATAACTTTCTCCAAAGATAACTTTCTCCAAAGCTTATTCATATGAGATAAAAGGTTAGTTTTCATGCTTATTTCATATTATTAAGAATGCTTAGATGTTGAATAACTTGGGTGAAAGAAGAAAGTAGAAAAATGAGGTCCAAATGTAGATTTCATGATATTTTTGAGTAGTAAACTAACTTGAGTCATGATTCTTTGTATGCTATAGATATAATCTTGTTATGAAGGGTGTCAATGATGGCAAGGAAGTATTGTATGCAATTACGCAAAGGGTTGGTGAAGAGTTGTTGATGTAAGTTGAATATGAGAATGAACTTTGAGACTAAATTGAATATGACTACTTGAGTATGATATTGTGGGTGTTATTATGGTTGTTTGGGGGTTGTTTTATGATATGGTGGAAGTCGATGAAATAGGGGAAATGTTGCCCAAATTTTGTTAGCTCATGAGTTGTTCTAGTTGGAATTCAATAGTGTCTTTAAGACTTAACCATGGTATGAATCTTTTTAAATGTAGATTTCACAAGCCTTGGTAGTGAACGTTAGATAGTTGAGAAGACAAAGAGGTATGTAAGGCTAACCCTTCTTCTTAAGGCATGTTCCTATTTGTCGTATACCTTTACATGAATTCCATAACGTCTTCCATGGTGACTTCATTTCCTAGAATCATTAAAGCTCACAGTTCTTGATATTCTCATGACACTATTGGTCCATCCTATGATAGTTGATCTTCTAAGGAAAGGTATAATGAAAATGACGATGAAGATGATGATGTTGATGATACTTATGTACTCCTATATATATATATATATATATATATATATATATATAAGTATGACTATTAAGAACACCGAGCTTATATGGCCTGTGTGTGATATCTATCTCGCGTGCACACTACAGTTGGGTACGAATAACACTGAGCCTTGGTAGGGCAAGGTATGTAAAACACCGAACCTTGTTATGGTCGGGTACGTCAGACACCGAGCCTCTATGGTCAGGTATGATACTACTATAAGTATAAATGTATGAAATGGAAGGTTCCCATTAGAAAAAGGGTAAGTAAATTCGATTAACGTCGCGAGAAGTATAAATGGCTCTGTCCTCCCATGACTCTTCTATCTTATGTTATTTCTCATGTTTCCATCATGCTATTGATTATGCTTTACATACTCAGTAAATTATTCGTATTGATGTCTTTTTATTTGTGGACGCTGCGTCATAACCGCAGGTGGATAGGGAGATAGACTCGACCTATAGACTGCTTGTTCAGAGACTGCATAGAGGAGCTCCATTTGATTCAGAGTTGCAGCTGTTGGTACTATCCTTTTGTGTATATACATATGGGCATGGCGAGGTCCTGTCCTATCTATATGATGTCACATACTCTCTCTAGAGGCTCGTAGACAGTTGGGTACAGTTAGATGCCTTTTAGCCTTGTCGGCTCATATTTTGTATATCATTTTGTCAGCCTCGTCGGCTTTTATATATGTATATAGGCATATTTGTTGATGTTGATATAAAAGTGCCTTAGTCCCATGGAAATGGTATTATCGATGCGTAGAGATTGTTAGCAGGCTATAAGGCTCACCTAGGTATGAATATGAATGTACGATGAGGGGTGCTTGGGTGGGTTAGCTCCGGGAGTCATTGCTCAGTAGTCATGACCTGCAGGGGACCCATGGTGTGCATTTTCGGACTCACTGCTTAGACCCGAGTTCATAACTAGGCCACATCCTCACCCGCGGTCAAACGAGCCTTTTCATATATGTATCTGTATCTATTGTCACATTGTTTTCAATAATTGAATTATCATTTTGTACCTCAATTTCACCAAGAAAATCGTATTAACTTCTCACCACAACATCCTCAACCTGTAGGTTCTAACACAATGAATAGTGGCACGAAGCCCACATAATCACTCAATCAATAGCATATAGGAATTTCAACCACACACATCGTGTTTGAAGACTATCCATGCTTTCTCCTATAAATTTCACAACACATACAATCAACTAATCAAAGTCTAATTCAAGTAGACCGTAACTTACCTTGAATGTAGAGCTGGAACAATGCAGATTACTCCGCTAAAGCCATTCCCTTCCGTAAAGCCTCGGAACGCTCAAAGTCTAGCAATTAGAATACTAAATAAGTCACAATCACTCTAGCCACAAATCAATTCAAAGAACACCCTTCCCTTGAGCCCCGTTCCAATGAATAAAAGATTTTTAGGTGTAAGTTAGCCTAACATTGGCCTTAGCAACCACCAACGATCAATCTACAAGGTCATTTAATCAAAATATCTATTACAAGCAGTTTCCATGGTCAAGCTACCATTTTTATGAAACTCTAAGTCTCAGTTCACTTAGTTCATGACTCTAATGGTTCAATTCTTGATTAAAAAGTGGCAACCCAAGCCATTAGATGATAAACACATGATAACAATCTTAACACATCAACTATAGAAAGTCTATTAGGCTCTAGGGTTACTATTTCTAATTTACCATTGTAGACCCATGAAAGGGATGATAATCATGAAGATGAAAGCGTAATGATGGAAGTAATGGTTGAGACTTACCTCTCAAGGATATTCTTGCCCTAGCTTGGAATTTCGCCCTAGGTGCTTGTGGGGAATTGTTTTGGAGTTTTATGAATAAAGAATTCGGAACTAAGTGTTTAAAATCCGACATTCTATCCCTGTCGACTACTGCGGCGGCTAATCCATTGCTGCAGCGGTCCCGCTATAGCGAGCAAGTGCCCGCCATAGCGGACCAAACCACACTCTATCCTCCGCTGTGGCGAGCCTGGTTCCGCTGTAGCTGTCCGGTGCCCACCATAATGGACACCCTGATTCCTAAAGACCGCGAAGGCGAGAGGCCGGTCGCAATAGCGGTACCGTCACAGCGGTACTTCTTCTGCTGCAGCGGTGCAATTGAACCAGTATGCTCGCTAATTTCACAGTTTTTTCAACTTTACCACCCAACATTTCATCCGAGGCCTCACAAACATAACAAATCATGCACATGGACATAAAAACACCCTACGAACTCACTCGTGGCCTCGGAATTCCCAATGGAGTTCTAATTTCCTACGTCATCCCCAAATGAGCTAAACACAAATAAACAATAACCACAAAAAAGTCAAGTTTTCAGTTCTTAGACTTATACAATCGAGTTTCTATTAGCTCGTTCCACCCTTGGGAATGTTCTATTTGGTAGAGTGATCTTATATTTTTCGTAACGACTGGAAGAGTCGTTATACCAGATACCAATTAAAACACCGTTCGTCCCCAAACGGACAAAGATAAGGAATGTAGGAAAAGGTACCTAACTCGGCGAAAAGCTGAGGATACTTTCTACGCATATCGTAGCTTCCTCCATTGGGAGATTCTTCCACTGAACTTTCACGGAGGCTATTTCCTTCGATCTTAGTTTACGAACATCTCCATCTAAGATAGCAACAGGCTGTTCTTCATATGTCAGGTTCCCATCTAGCAACAGGCTATTCTTCATTTGCCGTGATACCTCTTCAACATTGAAACGTGAAATACCGGATGGACGCCTGATAAGCCCCGAGGTAAAGCCAACTCATAGGCTACCTCCTCCACATGCTTGAGAATCTTAAATGGCCCAATGTACCTTGGGCTAAGCTTACCCTTCTTCCCAAGCCTCATCACACCCTTCATAGGTGAGACTTCCAACAACACTTTCTCTCCCGCCCCAAACTCAAGATCTCAGACCTTACGGTCCGCATACTCCTTTTGCCTACTGATGTACCGGATTTTGGCACATCTAATGCTCTTTAACTCTAAGTTTTACTTGTTTTTTTAGCAAGTTTCTGTTAGTTTGATGTGTTTTATGTGTTGTGCAGGTATTTTGAAGTTAGAATGCTCGGAAAGCGAAAAATGAGGAAAATAGGCAATCTGTTCTGATAAGCATAAGGACGGACCGTCAACATGATCGATGGCCCGTCAAATTGCCTCGTCAATAAGTTCCTGCGAAGTAACACATCATCTAAAGCATCATTAGATCGTCAACTTGCACCGTCGACATGATCGACGGTCCGTCGAAGTGCTTCGACGGTGAAGTTCCTGCAGAGTGATAAAAGTATACTCAGATCGTCGATATGGTCGTCGAGCATGTCGACGACCGTCGAAGTGCAAAGACGACATGTCGAAGTGCAAGCCGAGCTAGAACAGGACTGGGATTGATTATTCCGAGTTTGACTTGTATAAATACCTGTTTAGGTTTTATTTTTCAGGCAACTGGAATTTTAGACTCGTAGTAATTACTTTTGAGTTGTTATTGCTTTTGAAGATTTCCAGACAATTACATTCATTACTTTCAAGTTTTATTCGTAAGTTCAATACAATAATTCAATTATGCAATCTTCAATCTTTTATTGTTTTCATGTTGCCATGAGTAGCTAAACACCTTTACTAAGGTTGTGAACCCAAGGATGGGTGTGTTGTGATTGGGGATCGTGAAAGATATACACATAATGGATTGTTAGGTTTTATTTGTTCTTCACTTTCATCATATAGTTAGTGGTTGCAAACATTAGCTAACGCCTTAAACTTTAGTTTATTTGGGAAAAATAGCTAGGGTTAGGTAAGAACAAATAATAAGAACTCAGGGCTTTAAACCTTGTTTAATAAATTCACTTAGGAATAAGATGAATTTACTTGGCATAATTAACCGTTCTTCATGCATACTTTCTTATCTTTGGAAAAAGCATAGAAAGAAATAATCTTTTCTTATTAGGAAATAGTATAGATTCACATAGAGGTTAAGTGCATCCATACAAACAATCCATTAGAAGTATATCAAGATCGATACCCATGATCATACACTTTATCTGACGGGGACACAACCTTGGTTCTTTTTACCCATATATTTACAACTTTAAATTTCCAGTCACTTTAAATTAGTCCACCAACCAGATCAACTATAAAACCCTTTTTTGGAATACACCAGGACCGCAAGATTAGTATAATACTTGTTTAGTAAACTTTCACACCATATTCTTTGTGCGATTTGACCCCAACCTCGTTGGGTTACTATATTTGACAACGTCCGCATTATGCCATTAATAGGTGTAATTTGAGCGTACCAAATTTTGGCGCCGTTGCTAGGGAATACGGTTTTGAAATTACTAAATAGTGTTTACTCTTCTTAAAGTCTTTGTCATATTCCAACACACATTGTTTGCTACCTTGTAAACCAGGTGATCATGTCCAACAACGAACTTCCGATCGAGAATGCTTTTGCTGATGAACCAGAAGTAGATGAAGACTTTGCATCTGCAATCATTCATCCAAGGTTGACTGCTACTACTATCAAGTTTAATAATTCCCTCTATCATATACTCAAACAAGAGGGATACTTTCGGAATGCAGTAGATGATAACCCTCACCAACACATAACGAATTTTCTGGATGTGTGCTCTCAGCATATCCAGCGGGGTGTGACTTAAGAAGCTGTTCGGCTGAAACTCTTCAAATATTCATTAGCCGGAGAAGCAATAAAATGGTTCACAAAGCTGCCCCAAAATTCTATTGCTACATGGGAAGAGATGGTCAGAGTATTTCTCAGGAAGTGGTATCCTCCGAGCAAAAGAGCTGAAATTCGTGATCAGATTTACGAGTTCAAACAACGTAATGGAGAAAAACTTTTTGAAGCTTGGGAGAGGTACAAAGAATATTTGGATAGGAGTCTAAACCATGGCTTTCCCAATCAGATTTTGAAGGAGAAGTTCTATAGAGGGTTGGATCCTATGACCCAAGCGATAGCCAATAATGCTGCCAGCGGTTGTTTCATGAATAAGTCCTATACTACTATAAATGATATACTTGATCGATTGACTACACATAGCCAAGCATGGCATTCAAGTAATTCTGATGGGCTATCACTTGGAACCTTTTGTTGATTCAAAATATTGTGAAAGATAGCCAGGAAATGCAACAGAAGCTGGCACAATTGGCCACTAGTCTATCTTTACTGACAAAGAGGCTTGATGAGAGAGAAACAAAGAAGGTTAACGTTTGTGAAGATATCTCAGGCATG
Source organism: Lycium ferocissimum (assembly GCF_029784015.1). Taxonomy (NCBI): domain Eukaryota; kingdom Viridiplantae; phylum Streptophyta; class Magnoliopsida; order Solanales; family Solanaceae; genus Lycium; species Lycium ferocissimum. The sequence continues at coordinate 6,717,892 of NC_081345.1, read as the reverse complement.
CCGCCTGGAATGTACCAAGTCCCAAAGGGTCCGTATCACAAGGGCCCCCCTCCGCAAGTTGAGAATGTTCAGTATGCAGATTACATAGCGAAGGGGTATGGTCCTGGGCCGATTCAGAGATACTGGTGACCCCAACAAGGGCAGGGGTCATACAATTAAGGGAACTATAACAACAACCAAAGGAACTACAACAATAACTATGGTGGACCAAACCAAGGGAGATACAACAACAATAACGAAAATTTTGGGAACAGAAGTTCCAACCCTTATATTCCACCGAAAGGACAATCTAATGATCAAGGTAGTTCGAGGTTGGAGTCAATGCTTGAAAAAGTGTTGGCGAGTCAGACAAAAACTGAAAATCCATTATCTGGGCTATCAGAGACGGTGGTCTCTCATTCAGCAGCTATTCAGAATCTTAAACAGCAGATGCGTGATCTTTCCAGAGAACAGCACCCTACTAGAAAAGGAGAGCTTCCTAGTGATACTATTCCAAACCCGAAGAATGGTGGGGGAGTGGAACGTACTTTTGCTATTAGCACGAGGAGTGGTAAAATACTTCAAGGTGATGACAAGAGAGTGGTTGATCTAGAACCTATTATTGAGAAAGAAGAGGTGCGTTCTGAAGTTCCTATTATTGATGAGGAACTCCGTGGTGAAGAAAAAGTTGCTGATATTCCAGAAGTTACTGCTGATACAGGAAAACACTCGATAAAAAGGGCTCTTCGCCCTTTGACTCAGATGTACAAAGCAAAGCCTCCCTTTCCCGAGAGGTTGGCAAAGAAGAATGATGATGCTAATTGTCAGAAGTTCTATGATCAGTTGAAGCAGTTAACGGTGAATTTTTCATTTTTAGATCTTTGTCAAAGAGATGCCCAGATGTGCTAAGTTTGTGAAAGACCTGCTTATAAAGAAAAGGTATGTTCAACACGAGACAGTGAATTTAACTCATCGTGTGAGTTCAATTATTGCTTCCACCACAGTTCAGAAGAAATGAGACCCAGGGGCATTCACTGTTTCGTGCAATATTGGGCTTCATGCATTCGCCCGTGCTCTGTGTGATAATGGGGCGAGTATCAACTTGATGCCCCTTGCTATTTTCAAATAATCTAGACTGGGTACTCCTAGACTGACTTCTATACGATTACAGATGGCTGACAGATCTATCAAGAAGCCAGTTGGGGTTATAGATGATGTGTTGGTGCAAGTGGGTAAGCTCACGTTGCCTGCTGATTTCGTAATTTTAGATTGCGCGGTGGATAGAGATATTCCCATCATCTTGGGAAGACCGTTCCTTGCTACGGGAAGAGTGCTTATGGACTCTGAGAAGAATGAAATTAAGTTTCGAGTGAATGATGAAGAAGTGACTTTCCAAGCAAGCAAGGGGATGAAGTTGCTAAGCGCTTATGAGAGTATCTCGGTTATCGATTCGTTTGATGGGATTGATGGTCTTTGTTGAACATAAAATGGAAGAAGAAAGTCTGGAAGAAGCTCTCGCTGCAGTTCTGATAAATTTTGATGCTTGTGATATGGAGGGCTACGTGGAAACTATAAACGCGCTTGAGGGTCGAGGTTCCTACACTTATCACCCAAGAAAGCTTGATCTTGACCTCGCAAATAGAACTACTCCACCAGCTAAGCCTTCTATTATCGAGCCTCCAAAGCTTGAGCTCAAGCAGCTCCCATCACATTTGAGGTATGAGTTCCTTGGTCCGAACAAGACATTGCCAGTAATTATTTCAGCATTATTGACTGAGGAACAAATTGAGCGTTTAGTGGAGATTTTGCGCGAGTACAGACGTGCTATTGGTTGGACCATAGCAGACATTTGGGGTATTCCTTCTGGTATTTGTGAGCATAAAATTCAGCTAGAGGAGGATAGCAAGCCGAGTGTTGAGCATCAGCGGAGATTGAACCAGAACATACAAGAGGTCGTGAAAAAGGAGATCATAAAGTGGTTAGATCTTTGGGGTAGTGTATCCGATTGGAGACAACAAGTAGGTAAGTCCTATTTAATGTGTACTAAAGAAAGGAGGTATCACTGTGGTGCCTAATGCAAAGAATGAGCCGATTCCCACTCGTACAGTTACTGGGTGGCGTGTTTGCATGGATTATAGGAAGCTGAATACTGCCACGTGTAAAGACCATTTTCCCATGCCTTTCATCGATCAGATGCTGGATAGGCTGGCTGGGAGGTCTTACTATTGCTTCCTAGATGGATACTCGGGCTATAATCAGATCAACATTGCCTTGGAAGATCAAGAGAAGACAACTTTTACTTGTCCGTATGGGACGTTTGCATTCAGCCGAATGCCCTTTGGGTTGTGTAATGCACCAGCCACTTTTCAGAGGTGCATGATGTCGATCTTTTCTGACATGGTAGAGGACTTCTTGGAGGTATTTATGGATGATTTCTCTATTGTTGGTGATTCATTTGATGATTGTCTTGACCATCTGGGTCAAGTGCTGAAAAGATGTGAGGAGACAAATCTGGTGCTAAATTGGGAGAAGTGCCACTTTATGGTGAAGGAAGGGATCGTCCTCGGTCATAAAATCTCTGAAAAGGGAATTGAGGTCGATCAAGCAAAGATATCTGTGATTGCGAAACTTCCTCCACCCATCTCAGTCAAAGGTGTCCAAAGTTTCTTAGGACATGCTGGGTTCTACAAGCATTTCATCAAGGATTTCTCCAAAATTGCTAACCTGATGTGCAAGCTTCTTGAAAAAGAGGCTAATTTTATGTTTGATGACAAGTGCTGAAAGGCGTTTGATGAATTAAAGGAGCGCCTCACTACTGCTCCTGTTATTGTTACTCCTGATTAGTCCTTACCTTTTGAGCTGATGTGTGATGCTAGTGGTTTTGCGATAGGTGTTGTGCTTGGCCAGAGGCACAATAAAATTATGCACCCGATCTACTATGCTAGTAGGACACTTAATGCGGCGCAGATGAACTACACGGTGACCGAGCAAGAACTGCTTGCAATATTTTATGCTTTTGATAAGTTTCGATCCTATTTCTTTGGGGTCCAAGGTAGTGGTGTACACTGACCATGCTGCGTTGAGATATTTGATGGCAAAGAAGGAAGCTAAGCCACGACTGATTCGTTGGGTCCTTTTGCTACAAGAGTTTGATTTCGAAGTAAAAGATCGAAAGGGATCCGAAAATCAGGTCGCAAATCATCTCTCTAGGCTTGAAGAAACTGGGGTGCCAGCAGAAGAACTTGACATTGAAGATGCCTTTCCAGATGAGCAATTTTTGGCGGTGTCTTGCCAATTTTTCTAACTACTTGGTAACCGATAGCATTCCCGACGAGATAAAATCATATCAGAAAAAGAAGTTTTTGCGGGATGTTCGTCAGTACTATTGGGATGAACCGTACTTATTTAGAACTTGCACTGATAACATTATTCGGCGTTGTGTCCCAGAGAGTGAGGTATTGGATATTTTGAAGGCTTGCCACGACTCTCCAGTTGGGGGACATCATAGTGATACGAGGACTGCTGCAAAGGTTCTCGAATATGGTTACTACAGGCCTACTCTCTTTCATGATGCTAATCTGATGGTGCATTCTTGTGATCAGTGCCAAAGGCAGGGGAATATTGGTAGGAGGCAAGAGATGCCTATGAACTTTGTAATGGAAGTTGAAGTGTTCAATGTTTGGGGAATTGATTTTATGGGTCCCTTTGTAAGCTCTTGTGGTATGAAATATATCTTGGTAGCTGTTAATTATGTCTCCAAATGGGTAGAAGTGGTGGCTTTACCTAATAATGAAGCCAAGAGTGTCATGGGATTCTTGAAAGAGAACATATTTACTCGTTTTGGTACCCCCAAGGGCAATAATCAGTGATGGTGATTCTCACTTTTGCAATAAAGCCTTTGTGGGATTGATGGAGAAGTATGGAGTCAAACATAGGGTGGCCACCTTGTATCATCCTCAGACAAGCGGACAAGTTGAAGTCTCTAATCGGGAGATAAAGAGCATTTTACCAAAGACGGTGAATGCAAACAGAACTGATTGGGCCTGCAAGCTCGATGATGTTCTATGGGCCTACCGAACTGCCTTCAAAACTTCGATTGGGACTTCACCTTTCAAGCTAGGTTTTGGTTAAGCATGCCACCTGCCAGTTGAACTCGAACATAAATCCATGTGGGCCTTGAAGAAATTGAACATGAATTGGGAAGAAGAGACCAAACTCAGGTTGTTTCAGCTCAACGAGATGGATGAGTTCCGCTATCAGGCTTATGAAAGGGCAGCGCTATACAAACAAAGGATGAAGCAGTATCATGACAAGAAAATCCTGAAGCGGGAATTCTACAAGGGTGACCCTGTCTTGCTGTTTAATTCTAGATTGAAGCTGCTTCCGGGCAAATTAAAATCACGGTGGTCAGGTCCCTTTAAAGTGGTAAGTGTCTCACCCCATGGAGCTATTGAATTGAAGTCCGAAGACGGAACTCGGACATTCAAGGTGAACGGGCAGAGGGTGAAGCACTACCATGGTATGATTGACGGAGATAGAATTGTGGACCGATATCGGTTGAAGCACCTTGGGATGAATGCTGACGCGGCGAGTCCCGACTAAGAGTAATCTGATAACACCATCGTGCTGCGACGTTAAATCAAGCGCTTCTTGGGAGGCAACCCAAGTTTAAAATTCTGTAATTTTGTTTTTTTAGGTTTTATTTTTTTTACAGGTATCGAGTGCGCAGGAACTGAAACTCAAAAAACCAGCAAAGTTACACCAGAGCACAAAGACGGGCCGTCAACATATCGACGGACCGTCAATGTACAATGACGGTATGCAGAGCTGAACTTCTGAGGATTAGCAACTGCCCATCTGCAGGTAAGTAAATCGACGAGCATGTCGACGGCCCGTCGACGTGTTCGACGATGCCGTCGAAATGCTTGTCCACAGGTAAGCTCCATCCTTTAAATTTTTGTCATCTTTACGCTTTGACGAGTCGTCGACATGTCGACGACTTGTCTAAAAAATTTGAAAAAAAATATAAGGGCAACAGTCGCGAATTCTATTTAACAGGCAGAGTATATTATAACCTCCCACAAGTCACGTCTAATACTCCCCAACCGATTCAAATCCTTAACTCCCTCCATAACCCCCATAATTTTCTCCATAACTCCCCATTAATTTCTCCACCTTCCTTCACAAATTAAAAGAACAAATTGCCCCATTCTAATCTCCACTAACAAAAAAATTGAAACGCTCTGCCCCTGTTTGCGAAAATTTCATTGTTTTTCTTCAATATTTGCTCAAGTATTCTTCCACTTCTTCACATAATCAGGTATGGCAAGAGAATTTCGGCCCTTTCTTGGTTTTATTTTGGGTAAATCTGCTCGAAAATATCTAGACAACATGACCTAGGACTCCTAACTTAATGGGTATTGAAATTGGGAATTTGGTGTGTGTGTTTTGCATGATTAAATCAGTAGGGGTTGTGTTGATTGGGTTGGGGTAGTGATATATGGGATGTATAGTGCCAAGGGTAGATATCATGACTTAGGGTCTGTATTTGTGAATGAAATCTATGCTTGAAACTGCAAAATTATGAAATTGTGGTTGGGGGAAGGTAACTTGGTATGATTGCTGTTAGATGGACTCGTGGGGACGAGAATATTGTGCCCCCATTGAGTCGGCGGGCATTTTGATCAACTTGTTGGTTCATTATGCCCGCCAATGGTCCGAAAAAAGAGAAAGTCTATTGAAACATGGTGCCTAAGGAGTGAAGTCTGAGTAACTCCGACGGGTCGAAGGGTATTTCGATTAAAAATCTCGGTTTGAAATCATTATACCCACCAAACGAAACCCGGATAATGACCTAAAATCCAAAAGGTTGAAAATGAGGGTGAAGTCTGAGTAACCCGAAGCCCCAAAACCCCAAATGTGCAATATAGTGGAAAATTGGTTCTCTGATTGATTGAAATGGAAAACACAAAGCCGAAATAAGTTCTAATGTCTGTCAACTATTGGTAACTAATGCAGGGCCGTAAACATGTCGACCGTCTTTTTGAAAAGACTATCCCGTCGAGCTGATTGACAGTCCGTTAACAGGTTCGACGGTCTGTCAAAATGCATCGACGGTCTGCAGACAGAGAGGATCAGAGAACTGAAACTGAAATATTTTTTTTGCATTGAAACTAACTGTGTTGATTTCACTTGTACGGATTGACTAGATTGTGGTTTTTGATGATTACAGGTATGGCGCCACCCAAGTTGACAACCACCCGAGGGGGTGGCTCGAGGCAAACTCAAAGATCAACGGGTCGGAGGAGGCCCAGTGGCCAACCCACACTTAGAGACGAGAGGTCGGATGACGAGCCTGAGGTTATGCCCGTGAAGAAGACCAGGGCTGCTCCTCCCCTCGTGGAACAGGAAAGTCATAGTACCGGCTCCTACACCTTCCAGTTTCTCCCAGTCTGACGAGGAGGAATCATCTACATCTGGGTCCGGTGAAGGATCCGAGGAGGAGGGATCAGAGGCTGCATTTGGAGATGCCTCACCTGCTACGCGAGCGCAGTCTACTGAGGATGCTGCTCAGTCCTCTCAGGCACATTATAGATCCCAAACCCTTTAGAGCTCACAGCCTGGTGATGATGAGGCTGATACTGATACTGATGCTGAGGCAGCTAGGGCTCGGGAACTTAGAAGCAAACAGCTTGAGGATCGCTTCACTGTTGAGGGTGCCAGGTGCGCGTATGAATATGGCATTGAATTGAAAGGTGACGACACTCAGCATGAGAACCGCACCATAAATGAGGAGCGGCGGATCAGTTTTGAGGGGCTAGAGATCTTACCCAGGGCCAGGGAGCTCATTCGCCACTATCAGTTAGAGTTCATGCGAGAGCCGCCTGGGGAGTATTGCCCGATCTTGGTTCGCGAGATATATGCCGCATATGGGGCTTTGATCAGAAAAGTTAGAAAGAAGCGCCAGAAATTGAGGGAGATACCGCCACTGAGCGAGGTTGAAATTAGAGGGGGTGAGTGTTGATATATCCACCCAGGCTATCAACACAGTATATTTCGATAATAACTACACCGCCCCGAGGCAGACGATTGAGCTTGAAGATAAGTTGCGGATGTCACACCCTTAATCCGGTAGGGTGTGATGGGCACCCGACCCTTACCTAGGGCCGAGCGAACCCGCTGACTCTTGTGACATTCATAATCATACTGGGCCCTTAGCCATAACACAATTCCATAACGGAAGTTTTTCGAAAAGCCAAATATGTTGTTCATCTTTTTCAACTCAAATAAATCTGTAACATATGGAACTTATAACACAGTGCATAATAATACGTTGGCTTACATAGCCGCTTACATAACCGACATCTTATACCCACGACACTGTCTGCAAAGTCTCTAACACGGAACATAAAACCATAACATAATACTAAGGGCTCGGCGGCACTCCGGAGAAAATGGAGCTCGCCAATCCCGCTGGGACATCTTCTACTAATGTCGTTAGCTCATGCAGGTGTACACAACGCGGCATGAAACGCGCCCCCGAAGAAAGGGGGTCAGTACGGAATATGTACTGAGTATGTAAAGCATGAAATGTAGTAAGCGGGATCATACCGAAATAAAGAGTACAGAAAATCATAAGACTTGCTTTTGAAAACATATATCATGCGTGTCAATGTTATAAAATCATCATAAAACATATAGCGTGTCCCGGCCCTCTAATGAGGGACTCGGTAAGTAAAATCATCATATAACATATAGCGTGTCCCGGCCCTCTAGTGAGGGACTCGGTAAGTAAAATCATATCATCATCATGCATGCATATACATATACATATACATACCGTACCCGGCCCTCTAGTGAGGGACTCGGTGAATAGCGTGTCCCGGCCCCGCTAGCAAGGGTCTCGGTAGTAGCGTGTCCCGGCCTTTTAATAAGGGACTCGGTAAATAGCGTGTCCCGACCCTCGAATGAGGGACTCGGTGGTAATCATATATATACATAGCGTGTCCCGACCCTCTAGTGAGGGACTCGGTGAATAATGCAGAGGAATGTGCACGAATGCGTGTCCTGGCCCGGGTCTCAGTGAAAGATACCTTGAGCTTGGCACGAGCAGAGTAGTGAGAAATCATATGCACATAAATCATTTCCAGAGACTCAATGAAGTAGTCAGAACGAATCGTCATTTGAAAGTCCGGACAATAGTCATATCAGACATCTTTCGGACGTTATTCGGAACATGTCATATATCATAAGCATATCAGAGTGTCGTAGAGATCATAGCCATACATCAAATCAATCCGAGTCCGCCTCGTAAAGTTACGAACATTATTCACTTCGGAACTTTCTACGAGCAAATCGAAGCGATCCGAGCCTTTCTGCGAAAGTTACGGACGTTCGTAGTTTCGGAATCGTTTAGGAACAGAACCCTTTTGAAAACAACACCTTTATGCAATTTTTTTTGAAATTTAATTATACAAGTGACATACAGACCATGATTTGACCCCATTTAGAATACGGATATCAAAAAGCCAACAAGGTTCATAAACATGCTCGGATCACCAGAATAGAGTTACCTCGTAATTCGTGTCATAACTTATTTTCAACTAAGACATGCCAGAGAAAGAAAGGTTGAGCTTCACATACCTTAGCCGCCTCCTAAGCTAATCCGAACTTACGTCTCGACTCCTCACGATCTACAATAATATCATTAAGTATCAACCATTAGCCATAACACTTGCGAATCCAATTCCAAATTAACGCTTTGTCTACAAAAATTTCGGCAGCATTTCCCCTATAACTTTAACATCCCCGAGAATTCAACTCGGCCAAATCACAACAACCAAACCAACAACCATACCAATAATATCCATAAGCGATTCAAAACGCATTCTAACATCAATAATTCCTTTCTACACAATTCGACAACATTTCATTTATATTCTAATAAACTATATACGACCAATTCAATAACAATGCTCACACATTCAATCACTAGTCCGCAACCATTCGAACAAGATTCGAAAACATCTCGGACAATTCCACAAAATCATTCAAATCAGCCCACATCTATACACAATGCAGCCGAAACCTTCCAACCCAATTAGGAACATTCATAACACATTTTCTTCTTCCAAATTCATAAACTATATCAACAATTCCATACGTCTTCCACATTATTTCCATCAATACAAGAAACTATATCAAAATCATATTAATTTTCCAAAACAGCCCGCAACACTACAACTTCAACATGAGTCACCAAACATTCATTCTTTCATCATAATATCCACCACAACATCACTAGAACACTAAATAGCATTAGTTCATCTTTTCTACACAAACCACCTATACTTTCGGCCAACATACACACACACACAACTTTATGAATTTCATCCATTTCAACACACTCAAATGCCCATAACACATGCAAGAAAGGATAGAACCTTACCTTTTCCCTTCAATCCTCCTTTTCGGCCAAGACTCCATTTGCAAGAACGGATGGTTTTCTTGTTCCAGCAACTACTCCACGTCGACAAGGACCTCCCAATTAGTAGAAAACTAGAAGAAAAATATTTTTTTCTTGATCATCACCCATGGACTGAATTCGGCCAGCCATGGCCGTTTGTCTTTCTCTTTTCTTTTTCTTTCTCCATTTCTCCTTAAGTTTCTAGAATTAGAAATAAGGAGTTGTGCCTTGTGCCAACACTTATATATATATATATATATATATATATATATATAGGAGCACATGGCCATGCACATGACCGGCCCCTTCTTCTTTTTTTCTCCAATTTTCTTCAATTTTCCCAAATTCTCTAGAAATTTCTTAAGTCATCAAAGATGACTAATTGTCTTGCTTGTCTTGTCATCTTTGTCCATATATATATTTGGCCCTTACAAAATATAAGATGAACACATGTTCCTTTACATGGCTTGCTACAATTGACCAAAATGTAAATGGGGCCCACGGCCACAATGCTTCTTCAAGAAGTCTTGAACTAATAATAATTTCCAATTTCCAAGTTTGCCCTTAATATTCCATGACAATAATATTTATAAGCGACTTGCGCATTCAAACAAAATCGGAAAATGGCCTTGCCCTTAACTTTTCGCAACTTGCTCGAAATGTCCCAATGTACAAAAATGCGGGATATAACAGCGGAGGTGCAAGGAACAGTCCGTCAGGAACTGGGTATCTACAATGGTGGGTCGCCTAACCAAGAGAGCCGAGTGTACTAATTTGAAGAATCAGATAAAGAAGAAGTGGTTGACTCTAGAGGGAAAGTTTTGGTGGAGCGTGGTGCAGTTGCGGCTTCTCCCCACTCAGGCTGATAGTGCTCTTACGGTTGATAGGCAGGTTGTTGTAGCCGCGTTGATGTCCAGATACCCGATTAATTTTGGGGCATTGGCTAGTATGGAGATACAGTTGAGGGCTTCCCAGCCTAACACTTCCCTAATATTTTCATGCCTGATTACAGAGCTTATTTGGAGGTCACAGGTGCGGTTTATAGATGATATCGACCACCAGATTACAGCTTCGTCAGTTTATTTGATAGAAAAGTGCAAGAATGAGGTCGTTGATGAGAGCCAAGGGGAAGCGGATGGGTTCCCAGTGGCACTTGGAGAGGTACCCCTACCGCAGGAGCTTGTTCAACCCGGGGCCGTGGGTGACTCTACACTGGAGTTACCCACTACTGCTACCCCTATTATTGAGACTGTCCAGGCTGCAGATTCTGAGACTCCAGCTGCTAATGTTGGTGATGATTCCGTTGAGACTCAGACTGCTAATCCTGAGCCACAAACTTCGGCTCCACCCCTCCGAGTTCAGTCCTACAGCCAGCGGGTCCAGCTGTGCAGCCCGTGGTACTACTAGAGTTTATCCATATGCCTTCTCAATGGACAACTTTAGAAAATTTACAAAACAGGCAGCTACAGCGGACCAACAGTCAAAGATCATAGTAAACCAGCTGAATGATTATGTGAGGACGAGAGTGGAGGAGGCATTAGATCCGGTGACGACGACACTGTCCGCTCGATTGAATGGATTTGAGTTGAGATTGAGTGCATTGGAAATGGCTCGCCCGACCACTTTCACAGATGCTTTGAGGGCAGAGTTAGAGCAGCTTAAGGCTGATGTTGCATTATTGAAAGCCCGTGATCTGAGCCTAGTAGCAGCACCACCGGCTGTTGTGGAGGATATTGAGGAGGAGCTCCCAATGGTGCAGTTAGTTGCGCCTACTAGAGGGGCCACCTCGAACAGTGCTCCCAGTGGTCAGACATTGCCACCACCCCTTCCTATTCTAGTGCCAGTGCCTACGGGCACCACTACTGATGTTGCTGCGTGCGGCAAGGAGGAAATTGTTGGTGCGGTTGCACCCGATGCCTCGCGGACGATGAGTTACGAAATGGCGTATACAATGCCTAGTGCGCCACGGTATTCTACTCACTGGTATTACTTTTTTTGCATTGGAGACATTGCAGACTTTTTCAGTTGGGGGTGGGAGTATTTGATGTATCATATATGTTTTTAGGACCCCCTCGGCTTTTCTTTGCCATGGTTCTTTTTCTGAGAGGTTTATTTCTTGTTTAACCTGGAATGTTTAGGTCGTGTTTAGATAAAATAGAGTAATGTTGACTTATGTGGTGGTGGTTTGATTAACTTACATACATGTTTTATTTAGATTTTGAGAAACAAAGTACTACCCTCCAAATTTAAAAAAAAAATGAACTTGGTTGTTTAATTGACATGCATGCTTCCTTGTGTGACATTTAGATTATTGGGTTACCTTGTATTCGGAATTTTAGCGGGGAGACTAGTGTGTTGACAATTCTGATGCCATGTGTTGTGAGATTTTGTAGATATATTCTCTAGTTTTGTATGTGATCTAGAACTTGCACAGGTTAGTCGTGCATACCAAGATAAGTGAAGCTGTGAAATGATCTTAGTCTTTGTTTGTGACAGGAACCCCTGTTTAGCCTAAATATAAGCCTACCTATAGATGAATATCCTTTGTTAGCCATTTTGAGCCTGAAAACCTGTTTGTTTGACTAGCCGTAACAAGCCGACACCCGTTCTAAATATCCATCTCTTTTTGCACCCGGTCCCTCCTTGGCACTAAAATAATAAGATTGAGGCTAAAAGCCTAAGTTGGGGGTGATAGGTGGACTAAAGGGAATATGAGGCATAAGCCTAAAGTGGGGTTGAAGTAAAGTACCTAGTTAAAAGACAGCGGTGTGGTAAGTGTAAAAAGAAAGAAGAAAAAAATGAAATGAAAAAAAAAAGAAATTTTTAAGGAAGTAGAATCGCAATAAAACCACGCCGAGGCAACAAAAAGAAAGAAGGGAAGAAAACAAAAGGCGAAAAGGGTAAAAGAGAAGAATAAGATGTAGTGTTCAAGGAGGGTGAGTCACAGTTATCCAAATATCTATCCTACCCGTCCCCAAGCCTACATTACAACCTTGAAAAAAGTCCTAGTGTGATCACAGTTGAACTGTCCAAAGTCGAGGGCGCTGAAAATAAGGGCAAGCTTATGGTATTTGCATATATAGCTAGAGAATTTCTTTGTGAGTGTGAGTGTTTTCTTCTCCTTTGTCTTGTCCCATTAACGTGTGTACATATATGTTGGGACATTCTTTGGTCTTTGTGAGGGCATTAGAATTTGTTAAGTGACTGGTTTCCCGTGAGTCTTGGTTCATGTGCGCTATGGTTTCTTTGATAACTAGATGTCATAAATTGAAGCCTCATTGTTAGTTGCAATGAGTCTTTAATTGGTTTAGTCTTTATTGGGGGGAAAGTCATTGTGATACACTTGATATGTCGGAAGTTAATTGCCACAACCATGTGACCGGCTTTTGCTTTGTGATATCGAGACATTTGTAGATTGAGTCGTTAGTTGACTTGCTTGAGGACAACGAAGATTTTAAGTTAGGGGTGTTGATGTGCGGGATTTTGGCACATCTAATGCTTTTAACTCTAAGTTTTACTTGTTTTCGAGCAAGTTTCTGTTAGTTTGATGTGTTTTATATGTTGTGCAGGTATTTTGAAGTTAGAATGCTCGGAAAGCAAAAAAAACGAGGAAAATAGGAAATTTGTTCTGATAAGCATAAGGACGGACCGTCAACATACTCGACGGCCCGTCAAATTGCCTAGTCAATAAGTTCCTGTGAAGTAACAAATCATCAGAAGCATAATCAAATCGTCGACTTGCACCGTCGACATGATCGACGATCCGTTGAAGTGCTTCGACGGTGGAGTTCCTGCAGAGTGATAAAAGTCTACTCAGATCGTCGATATGGTCGTCGAGCATGTCGACGACCGTCGAAGTGCAAAGACGACCCGTCGAAGTGCAAGTCGAGCTGGAACAGGACTAGGATTGATTATTCCGAGTTTGACTTGTATAAATACCTGTTTAGGTTTTATTTTTCAGACATCTGGAGTTTTAGACTTGTAGTAATTACTTTTGAGTTGTTATTGCTTTTGAAGATTTCTAGACAATTACATTCATTACTTTCAAGTTTTATTCGTAAGTTCAATACAATAATTTAATTATGCAATCTTCAATCTTTTATTGTTTTCTTGTTGCCATGAGTAGCTAAACACCTTTACTAAGGTTGTGAACCCAAGGATGGGTGTGTTGTGATTGGGGATCGTGAAAGATATACGCATAATGGATTGTTAGGGTTTATTTGTTCTTCGCTTTCATCATATAGTTAGTGGTTACAAATATTAGCTAACGCCTTAAACTTTAGTTTATTTGGGAAAATAGCTAGGGTTAGGTAAGAACAAATAACAAGAACTCAGGGCTTTAAACCTTGTTTAATAAATTCACTTAGGAATAAGAGGAATTTGCTTGGCATAATTAACCGTTCTTCATGCATACCTTCTTATCTTTGGAAAAAGCATAGAAAGAAATAATCTTTTCTTATTGGGAAATAGAATAGATTCACATAGAGGTTAAGTGCATCCATACAAACAATCCATTAGAAGTATATCAAGATTGATACCCATGATCATACACTTAATCTGACGGGGACACAACCTTGGTTCTTTTTACCCATATATTTACAATTTTAAATGTCCAGTCACTTTAAATTAGTCCACCAACCAGATCAACTATAAAACCCTTTTCTGGAATACACCAGGACCGCAAGATTAGTATAATACTTGTTTAGTAAACTTTTCACACCATATTTTCTGTGGGATTCGACCCCAATCTCGTTGGGTTACTATATTTGACAACGTCCGTGTTATACCATTAATAGGTGTAATTTGAGCATATCACCTACTCTGTGCTGCTAGAAGTTTAGCTTGAATCACCTTCACCTTCTCTAAGGACTCTCTCAGAAGGTCCGTACTCCAAGGTCTCACCTTAAACCCATCGAACAACCCAATGGGAGACCTACATCTCCTCCCATACATTGCCTCAAATGGAGGCATGTCGATGCTCGAGTGGTAGCTATTATTATATGAAAACTCGGCCAATGGTAAGAACTGATCTCAATGACTACCAAAGTCTATGACACAAGCCCGAAGTATATCTTAAGAACACGAATAACTGCTCGGTGCCCGTCGATGCGAGGGTGGAAAGTTGTACTAAGGTCCAACCTAGTACCCAATTCCTTAAGCAAATGCTCCCAAAATCGAGATGTGAACATTGTGCCCCTGTCGAACATGATGGAGATCGGAACTCCATGTATCCTAACCACCTCACGAATGTAGATCTTGGCTAATTTCTCCGCATCATAAGTTATTCGCACCAGAATAAAGTGGGCAGACTTAGTCAACCTGTAAACAATGACCCAGATAGAATCAAACTTCTCCAACGTCTTCGGAAGACCAACCACGAAATCCATTGCTATTCTTTCCCACTTCCACTCAAGAATAGGCATCCTCTGAAGTGTACCCTCAAGTTTCTGATGTTCATACTTCACCTGTTGGCAGTTCAAATACTGAGCAACAAACTCCACTATACCACGCCTCATCCCAGTCCACCAGTAGTGTTGTCTCAAATCGCGATACATCTTGGTAGCATTAGGATGAATGGAATACCTCGAACTGTGAGCCTCTATCAAAATAGTCTTGGTCAAATCACCCACACGTGGCACGCAAACTCGCCCCTTAATCCGTAACACCCCCTCTTCATCAATCACGACCTTCTTGGCCTTATTACGCAACACCTTGTCACGAATTTTACACAACTTAGCATCCTCGAACTGCTTAGCCTTAATTTGCTCCAGAAATGATGATCGAGCCTCAACACGAGCCAACACCCTGTCCGTGTTAGAAATATCTAGCCTTATAAAAATGTTAGCCAGAGCCTGAACCTCTCTAGCTAACGGACGCTCCAAAGAGATCAAACAAGCCAGACTTCCCACACTAGCCGACTTCCTACTCAATGCGTCAACCACCACATTAGCCTTACCCGAATGATATAAGATGGTGATATCATAATCATTTAGTAGTTCCATCCATCTCTGCTGCCTAGAGTTTAGTTCCCTCTGAGTGAACATATGCTACAAGCTGCGATAGTCAGTGTACACCTCACAATGGACACCATATAATTAGTGCCTCCAGCTTTTCAGCACAAACACTACTGCTGCCAATTCTAAGTCATGAGCAGGACAATTCTTCTCATGCATTTTCAACTGACGAGAAGCATAAGAAATCACTTTCTTTTCCTGCATCAAAACAGCACCCAAACCATAACGTGAAGCATCACAATAAAAAACAAAATCCTTGTCCTCCACGGGTAACGCTAGAATAGGCGTTGTCGTCAATAATGTCTTGAGCTTTTGAAAGCTCTCTTCACATTCATCGGACCACTAAAACGGTACCTATTTTTGAGTCAAACGGATCAAATGTGAAGCAATAGAGGCAAACCCCTTCACCAAACGACGATAATAGCTAGCCAGACCTACGAAACTACGAATTTCGGTCACTGAGGTGGGCCTAGCCCACTCCCTGACTGCCTGAATTTTCTGCGGATCCACCATAATACCCTCCTTCAAAATTACATGCCCTAAGAAGGACACAGAAGACAACTAAAATTCACACTTGGAGAACTTAGCATACAGTTTCTTCTCCTGCAATACCCTAAGAGCAATCCTCAAATGTTTCTCATGCTCCTCCTTACTTTTAGAATACACCAGGATATCATCAATGGACGCTATTACAAAAGAGTCTAAAAAAGGCTTAAAACACTGTTCATCAGTTCCATGAACGCAGCTGGGGCATTTGTAAGCCCAAAAGATATAATTAAGAACTCATAGAGCCCGTACATGGTCCGAAAGGTACATCTTAGGAACATCACTGCCGATCTTTATCGGTGATATCCTGACCTTAAGTCAATTTTAGAGAATACAAAAGCTCCCAGTAACTGATCAAACAAGTCATCAATATAGGGAATGGGATACTTGTTTTGAATAGTTACCTTTTAGCCGACGGTAATCAATACACATAAGCATAGACCCGTCCTACTTCTTAACAGACAACACAAAAGCACCCTAAGGAGAGGCACTCGGGCGAATAAACCCCTTACTCAAAAAATCTTGCAGCTGTTCTTTCAATTCCCTTAATTCTGTTGGTGCCATTCTATAAGGTGGAATAGAGATAGGACGAGCCCCTGGGTCTAAATCAATCCGAAAGTCAATATCACGGTCAGGTAGCATACCTGGCAAGTTCGCAGGGAACACATCCGCAAACTCGCGTACCACTGGACCCGAATCAATAGATAGAGTATCCACGCTGGTATCACGAATATGTGTCAAATAAGCTAAACACCCCTTCTCCACTAGCTTCTTAGCACGAATGAAGGATATGATATTCTTAGGGAGGGGACTAAAGTTACCCTTCCACTCAAGTCTAGGTGCCCCGGGCATAGCTAAGATAGCGGTTTTAGAGTGACAATCAAGAATTGCATAATGCGGGACAACCAACTCATGCCCAAAATGACATCAAAATCTACAATGTCTAGGATCATTAAATCCGCCCAAGTACTATATCCCATAAATGTAATCGCGCAAGAAGGGTAGAATCTATCTACCACCACCGAATCCCCAACCGGAGTAGATACATAAATAGGGGCATCAAGAGTATCACATATCATATCCAAACCCATAGCAAAATATGAAGACACATATGAAAAAGTAGAACCCGAATCAAATAAAACATAAGTCATCCGATCATAAACTGAGATAGTACCTGTGATGACAGCATCGAGGCTTCAGCCTCGAGTCTACCTGGAAAAGTGTACAAGTGACCGCGCCCCCCTGTAGCATGTGAACCATTGCGATTACCCCGCGTCGATGCGAGCCCCCGCCCCGGCCGGGGGGCCGTCCCGCCTGTGCTCGAGGACCGCCTCGGTTAAGTTGAGCGCACCCCTGGTATCGGGGCACGGTCCTTACCTCCTCTATCTGGTGCAAATGGAGCTCGAAGAGCCTGATACTGAGTCCCCTGTCCACCCTGTATGAGTCTGGGGTAAAACCTCTTAATATGCCCTACCTCACCACACTTGTAACAAGCACGATCCGGGGGTAGGTCGACGTACGAAGGCCGATGAAGCAAAGATAACCCCCCATGCTAACACGAAGGCGGTAATTATTTTTGATGGGCCCCAGCGGTACATCCGCATAACGAATTCGAACCCGACGCCACGACATATGTGAACTACGACCCCTCGAGAAGGAGTTGCTCTGAAATTCCCATCCCTAGTGGCTTTCTTCTCCCCTGCTTTTACGACTCTCTGTCAATCCCTCAACAACACGGATATGCTCCACTACCTCACGGAATGAAGCCAGTGGTACAAGTCAAGAGCCGATGGGCGAAGTCAGGTGTTCAATCCCTTCATGAAACGCCTGATCCTCTCCTCCTCAGTAGGCAGCAACTGAAGAGCATATCGGGATAAGGAATGGAAATGGGACTCGTAAACAGTAGCAGACAAGTTCCCTTGATCAATATTGGCAAACTCATCCTTCCTTCTGTCCCTCAGAGTACGCGGGACATACTTATCTAGAAACACTGAGTAGAACTGAACTCAAGTCAATTGAGGCGACCTAGCTGGCCTGCACTCAGTATATGCCCTCCACCACAACTTGGTATCACCCAAGAACTGGAAGATCACAAACTCAACACCATACTTGTCCACAGCCCTTATCTTATGGAGCCTCTCCTGACAATCTATGATGAACTCGTATGCATCCTCTGACTCAGTACCATAGAAAACCAAAGGCTTCATTTTAGTGAACCTCCAAAATAAATCATGCTCCTCACCGGTCATCACTGACCCTGTAACTGGCCTCGAAAATGCCTCGTAACCTGAAATTTCATCCAAGCGAGGTGCCACTACTGCGGTATGCTGAACTCCCGGAGCCTGAACTCTAACCGGACCTGGGGCTGCTATCCATGCGCCCCTACCTGTTGGAACGGCCGGTATCCCCCCGGGTCTATGCCAACCCATACAACTAATTTAGCATCTACCCCATCGCATCTAGTATACGTGGAGCATCTGCAGCCCCTGGCGGAACTGGCACTGCCGCTAGCTTAGCTGGTGTGGCTGCATCTCCCGCGGCCTCGTTAGGAGCCACTGGAGTCAAGGATCAGCTGCTGGGACTCCGCCCCCAGCCAGTGCCGCCCATCTACCTCTACCTCTGGTTGCTGCCGCGCGTGTTCTCGCCATCTGCGAGAGAATGAAGGATAGTTAGATACTAATTTGAATCATCTAGATACCAATTGGAATCATGTAGCACGAAAGAAAGAAAGAAAAGGGAATTTTCCTAGTGTCCGATAGCCTCTCGAAGATAAGTACAGAAGTCTCCGTACCGATCCGCAAGACACTACTAGACATGTCCTTGTACGACGAGATCGAGGAACCTAAAGCTCTGATACCAACTCTGTCACGACCCAACCCACCATGACTGGCACCCACACTAACTCCTAGTGGGCAAACCAAAATGTAAGCCATCTACTAATTGAAGTCCATTTTATAGTAACCAATTCAATCAGTTATTAACCATTCAAGCACAAGATAAAACAAAATTAAGTCATGCCATAAAATAAGGAAGTAAATGCGGAAGTCCTAACTATTACAACCTCAAAATCCAAAAGTCACTGTACAAGGACTCTAATCCAAAACATGTCTAAGGAATGTAAGTTGTTTAAATAAATAACCAACAATGTCTGGAATAGAAATAGACATAAGTAAAGAAGATCGTCGGGAAACCTAGCATGGATGGAAGCTCACCTTAAATCTGCTAGTAAACAGCCTCAAGCTATGAGGTCGGGTAACAGTCTCTGGATCACAATCTGCACTTAAAAGAATACAGCAAGGTAGTATCAGTGCAAACACTATGTATCGGTAGATATCATAGGCCGACTAAGATTAGTATCATGCATACATCATAAAATCAATAAAATAGACAACCCAGCCAACAACACAAAATCAATTAACCCAACAACAAGACAACTAAGGATATTAACAATCCAATCACCCAATGATATCAAGAGTCAAATCAACGGAAGCAAGCAACGGAAATAAGTCTACCAGCAATAACCATATACACACTGTACACACATGCTAACAGATGTAATTGCTTAGTAGTCATGACCTGTAGGGGACCCATGGTGTCCATGTACCACTCGTTCCGGACTCACTCCTCGGACCCGAGCTCACAACTAGGCCACATCCTCACCCCCGGTCAAATGTGCGTATTCATATCTAAGCCTCATCCTCACCCCCGGTTAAATGAGCCTTTTCATAGATGTATTCGTATCTATTGTCACATTGTTTTCAATAATCGAATTATCATTTTGTACCTCAATTTCACCAAGAAGATCATATTAACTTCTCACCACAACATCATCAACTTGTAGGTTCCAACACAACGAATAGTGGCACGAAGCCCACATAATCACTCAATCAATAGCATATAGGAATTTCAACCACACACATCATGTTTGAAGACTAGCCATGCTTTCTCCTATAAATTTCACAACACATACAACAACTAATCAAAGTCTAACCCAAGTAGACCGTAACCTACCTCGAATGTAGAGCTGGAACAATGAAGATTACTCCGCTACAGCCTTTCCCTTCGGTAAAGCCTCGGAACTCTCAAAGTCTAGCAATTAGAATAATAAATAAGTCACAATCACTCTAGCCACAAATCAATTCAAAGAACACCTTTCCCTTTAGCCCCATTCTAATGGGTAAAAGATTTCTAGGTGTAAGTTAGCCTAACATTGGCCTTAGCAACCACCAACTATCAATCTACATGGTCATTTAATCAAAACATCTATTACAAGCAGTTTCTATGGTCAAGCTACCACTTTTATGGAACCCTAAGTGTCAATTCACTTAGTTCATGTCTCTAATGGTTCAATTCTTAATTACAAAGTGGTAACCCAAGCTATTCGATGATAAACATATGATAACAATCTTAACCCATCAACTATAGAAAGTCTATTAGGTTCTAGGGTTACTATTTCTAATTCACCATGGTAGACCCATGAAAAGGATGATAATCATGAAGATGAAAGCGTAATGATGGAAGTAATGGTTGAGACTTCCCTCTCAAGGATATTCTTGCCTTAGCTTGGAATTTCGCCCTAGGTGCTTGTGGGGAATTGTTTTGGAGTTTTATGAATAAAGAATTCGGAACTATGTGTTTAAAAGTCGACAATCTGTCCCCGTCGACTGTTGCCACGGCCAATCTGTCGCTGCAGCGGTCCCGCTATAGCGGGCAAATGCTCGCCGTAGCGGACCAACCCAAACTCTATCCTCCGCTGTAGCGAGCCTGGTTCCGCTGTAGCGGTCTCGCTACAGCGGTCCAGTGCCCGCCTTAGCGGACACCTGGATTCCTAAAGACCATGATGACAAGAGGCTGGTCGCTACAGCGATACCGTCGCAGTGGCACTTCTTCCGCTACAGCGGTGCAACAGAACCAGTACGCTCGTTAATTTCACAGTTTTTTCAACTCTAACACCCAACATTTCATCCGAGGCCTCACAAATATAACAAATCATGCACATGGACATAAAAACACCCTACGAACTCACCCGTGGGCTCGAAATTCCCAACGGAGTTCTAATTTCCTACGTCATCCCCAAATGAGCTAAACACAAACAAACAATAATCACAAACAAGTCAAGTTTTCTGTTCTTAGACTTATACAATCGAGTTTCTATTTGCTCGTTCTATCCTTGGGAAGGTTCTATTTGGTAGGGTGATCTTATATTTTTCGTAACGACCGGGAGGGTCGTTACATGCTTGTATACATGTGTATACACGGGGATAAAAAAACACAAATTTTTAATAAAATGGGCACAATTATAAATGTCTATCAACTAGTCACTGTAAGTTATGGCCAAAACTAACTAATTAACCGGTTAATTAAATTAAAGGCATGATTAATTTATAAAATGACTTTAAATTGCAACTATGACCTTAATTGAACTTAAACCATGGAATTGGTTGTATTCAATTATGGCCACATTTAAACACATAGTAATTTATAAATATAACTACAATTAAGCACTTAATTAATTATGATTAAATCTAGAAAATTTCACGAATACAAATTAATTATGGAGAATTAAGATTTGAGGGGTAAAATGGCTAACTTATTTAATTAATCATATTTAATGAATTAAACGGAGTAAAATACTTGCTAATTAAACCTTCAATAATTATACAATTAATTAAATAATTATTTTAAATTATCTTCTGATTAAACTTGGCAAATGCTTCATATTATTTATAAAAAATATAAATTATTTTCTAAATGATTTACAATATATATTTGAAGTCATTTGCCAAATGAAATGGCAAAATATTATCGAAATAATTTTGTAAAATCATTTTGACTTGTAAAAAATGCACATTTCACTTCGTTTGATATTCAAGGATTCTGGGTAATTAAAATAAATTATGGGAGCTCAAAAATTAGGTGTCAACATATGTTTGTCCTTAAACATGAAAGAAAAGGGAAATACCTAAATCACTGAACAGCTGGGATATCTAATCTGCATGTCCAACTCGGTCTACCAAGTAGCCTCCTCAACAGGCTGATGCCTCCATTGAACATTTACAGAAGTGATCTCTTTGGACCTCAACTTCTGGATCTGTCTATCTAATATAGCAACTGGATCCTCCTCAAAAGTCAAGTTCTGATGAAGCAACACCGAATCCCACTTAATCACATGAGAACCATCAAAATGATACTTTTTGAGCATGGAAATATAAAACACAAGGTGAACACTTGCCAAACCAGGAGGTAAAGCCAACATAGGCTACCTCACCAATACGTTGAACGATCTCAAATGGACCAATGTACCTATGGCTTAACTTACCCTTATTCCCAAACCTCATCACGCCCTTCATGGGTGAAACCTTCAACAGAACTCACTCATCGACCATGAACTCTAAGTCACAAACCTTCCGATCTGCATACCTTTTCTATCTACTCTAAGCTATGAGAAGTCTATCCAGAATCAACTTGACCTTGTCCAAAGAATCCCGTAACAAGTCTGTACCCCAATGTCTCACCTCAAATGCATCAAACCAACCAATTGGAGAACGACACCTCCTACCATATCATGCCTCGAATGGTGCCATCTTAATGCTCGAGTGATAACTGTTATTGTATGCAAACTCAGCCAAGGGAAAGGACTGGTCCCAATAACAAACAAAAATCAATCATACAGGCCCGCAACATATCCTCAAGGACCTGAATAGTACGCTCGGACTGACCATCAGTTTGAGGGTAAAATGTTGTACTAAGCTCCACCTAAGTACCTAACTCTTTCTGTATGGATCGCCAGAAATGGGATGTAAACAGAGTGCCTCGATCCGAAATGATAGAAATAGGTACACCATGCAGATTCTAGCCAACTTCTCAGAATTGTAGGTAGTCAGAACTGGTACAAAATGAGCCAATTTAGTCAAATGGTCCACAAATAACATCAGATTTACCCAAAGTCCGTGGTAGCCCTACCACAAAATCAATAGCAATCCTCTCACATTTCCACTCTGGTATAGGCATCCACTGAGTAATTTCACCTGCCTTTGGTGCTTATACTTCCCTTGTTGACAATTCAAACACCTTGCCACAAATATTGCGATATCCCTCTTCATACTACACCACCATTGATATTGCTTCAAATCTCGATACATCTTAGTAGCTCCTGGATGAATAGAGTATCTCGAACTGTGGGCCTCCTCTATGATCAATCTAGTCAGATCACCCACCTGCCGAACACATATACGACCCTTGATCCTCAAAACTCCCTCATCATCAAGAATCGCCTCCCTTGTTTTTCCTTTCAACTCCTTATCTCGAATTTTGCACAACTTTGCATCATCAAACTGCTGGGCTCTAATCTGCTCCAATAAGGAAAATCGTGCCTCCACACAAGCCAGAACCTTGCCAGGTTCCGAAATATCAAGCCTAACTATGCTATTAGCCAAAGCTTGAACATACATAGCCAAAGGTGGCTCCCTTACCTGTAACGATGCTAGGCTGCCCATACTCACCACCTTTCGACTAGGAATCCGCCACTACATTGTCTTTGCTGGATGATAAAGAATCATTATGTGATAATCCTTGAGCATATCTAACCACCTCCATTGCCTCAAATTGAGATCCCTCTGATTGAAAATGGAAGCCAAGACTCTGATAATTAGTAAATACCTCACAATGCACACTATACAAGTAGTGCCTCCAAATGTTTAATGCAAATACTACCATTGCCAACTCCAAATCATGAGTGGGGTAGTTATTCTCATGGAACGCTTGATTTAACGTCGCGGCACGACGGTGGTGACCAATCACTCCTTGTCTTGGTACACCAGATCATCGTTCGTTCCAAGGTGTTTCAACCTCGTAGCGATCAACGATCCTATCCTCCGAAATCATGCCATGGTAGTGCTTCAATCTCTGCCCATTCACCTTAAATGTCCGAGTACCATCTCCGGACTTTAATTCAACCGCGCCATGGGGTGAAGCACCTACCACCTCAAACGGACCCGACCACCTGGATTTAAGCTTACCCGTAGCAACCCGCCGAGAGTTGAACAAAGAATGTCTGCAGTCGCCCTTGTAGAACTCTCGCTTCAGACGAATCTTCTTTGTCATGGTATTCATTTCATCCTTTCTTTATAAAGGGCTGCACTCTCATACGCCCGGTACCGAAATTCATCCATCTCATTTAATTGGAACAACCGCAACTTGGTTGCTTCCTCCCAATCCATGTTCAGCTTTTTCGGCCCACATAGCTTTGTGTTCAAGTTCAACCGCAAATGACAAGCTTTCCGAATACAAGCTTGAAGGGTGAAGTCCCAATTGGAGTTTTGAAAGCCGTACGGTATGCCCATAGAGCATCATCGAGCTTGCGGGCCCGGTCGATTCTATTGGCATTCTGCCTGTCTTTGCTAGAATACTTTTGATCTCCCTATCGGGACACTTCAACTCGTCCACTTGTCTCGGGGGTGATAGGGCGTTGCCACCCTATGCTTTACACCATATTTCTCCATCGCCCTCGCGAACGCTTTATTGCAAAAGCTGGGATCCACCATCGCCGATTATTGCCCTCTGAGTACCGAAACGAGTAAATATGTTCTTCTTAAGAAACCCCATAACACTCTTTGCCTCATTGTTGGGCAAAGCCACCGCTTCAACCCATTTTGACACATAATCCACAAACCTACCAAGATGTATTTCATTCCCCAGAACTCACAAAAGGCCCATAAAGTCGATCCCCCGTACATCAAACACTTCTACCTCCATAACAAAATTCATAGGCATCTCTTGCCTTCTGCCGATATTCCCTTGCCTCTGACACTGATCACAGGACCGCACCAAAAGATTAGCATCATGAAAGATAGTCGGCCAGTAATAGCCGCACTCAAGTACCTTAGCTGCAGTCCGAGTTCCACTATGATGACCCCCAACAGGAGAGTCATGGCATGCCTTTAGAATTGCCATCACTTCACTTTCCGGAACACAACGCCGAATGATGTTGTCAGCGCATGTTCGGAACAAATAAGGCTCGTCCCAATAGTACTGCCGAGCATCCCGCAAGAATTTCTTCTTTTGGTAAGTTTTGATATCATCGGGAACTATACCTGTTACCAAATAATTGGCAATATCAGCATACCACGGTGCTACCTCCATCGACAGCCAACACCCGTTCATCAGGAAAAGCATCATCGATATCAAGCTCAGCAGAAGGTCTCCCAGCTTCTTCAAGACGAGAAAGATGGTCGGCCACCGGTTTTCGCACCCTTTCGGTCTTTTACCTCGAAATCAAATTCTTGTAGCAATAGCACCCATCCGATCGCCGCGGCTTTGCTTCCTTCTTTGACACGAGGTATCTCAAGGCCGCATGATCGTATAAACCACAACTTTGGACCCCAACAAGTAGGCCCGAAATTTCTCAAAGGCAAACACAATGGCAAGCAGCTCTTGCGTCACCGTGTAATCTATCCGCGCATCTGTCTCCGCTTGCATAATAGATCGTGTGCATAATTTTGTGCCTCTGCCCGAGCACAAGACCTATTGCAAAACCACTAGCATCACACATTAGTTCAAATGGCAAGGGACCGGTCAGAGCAACGATAATAGGAGCAAGTGGTAAGACGCTCCTTCAACTCATCAAACGCCTTTCGCATTTATCATCAAACGCAAATTTAGCTCTTTTTTCAAAGCTTGCACACGGGGTTAGCAATCTTGGAAAAATCTTTGACGAAGCGCCCGTAGAACCCAAGATGTCCCAAGAAACTGCGGACACCTTTGATCGAGATAGGTGGTGGAAGTTTTGCAATCACATCAATTTTTGCTTGATCTACCTCGATTCCCTTTTCGAGATTTTGTGACCAAGGACGATCCCTTCCTTCACCATAAACGGCACTTCTCCCAATTTAGAACGAGATTGGTCTCTTCACACCTTTTTCAAAGACTTCGACCCGTATGGCCAAGACAATCATCAAACGAATCCCCTACCAAGAAAAATCATCCATGAACACCTCCAAGTAGTCCTCTACCATGTCAGAGAAGATTGACATCATGCACCTCTGAAAAGTAGCTGGTGCATTACACAACCCAAACGGCATCCTGCTGAATGCAAATGTCCCATAAGGACATGTAAAAGTGGTCTTCTCTTGGTCTTCCAAAGCAATATTTATCTGATTGTAGCCCGAATAACCATCAAGGAAACAATAATAGGAACGCCCCGCCAGCCTATCAAGCATCCGATCAATAAAAGGCATGGAAAATGGTCCTCGTACGGGCCGAGCCGAGCTTGCGATAATCCACGCAAACTCTCCACCCGGTCACAGCTTCTCGTTGGGATCAACTCATTCTTTGCATTCGGCACCACGTTGATGCCGCCCTTTTTAGGAACACACCGGACCGGGCTCACCCATTTACTATCGCCGATCGGGTAAACCACTCCAAAGATCTAGCCATTTGATGATCTCCTTCGACTACCTCTCGCATGTTCTCGTTCGGCCGCCCGATGCTCTACACTCGGGTCTACTACCTTCCTCCAACCGAATTTTGTGCTCGCGCATCCCAGATGGAATACCTCGAATGTCGCCTATTGTCCACCCAAGCGGAACGCCGTACCCTCAACACCTCCAAAAGACGTACAACTCCGCTCTCGCCGCAGAGCCGACACAATCACCGGCAATGTACTTTCCGACCCAGAACTCATACTTCGATGTGAGGGTTTTCGTTTAAGCTCCAATTTAGGTGGCTCAATGATAGAGGGCTTTGCTGGAGGCGTCAATCTATTTTCCAAATCAAGATTCAGCTTCTTTGGTTGGTAAGAATATGATCCCAACCCAACAAGCGAATTTACTGTCTCCACATAACCTTCCATATTTTCAGCATCAAAATTAACGAGAATACCCGCTAGAGCTTCACCCAAACTTTCTTCTTCCATCTTGAACTCCACTGCTTCCTCAATTATGTCAACCGAATCAATTACCGAAATGCTTTCGTAAGCACTTGGTAACTTCATCCCTTTGCTGGCCTGAAATGTCACTTCTTCATCGTTGATTCAGAACTTGATTTCATTTTTTTCCGAATCCATCGAGCTCTCCGTAGCAAGGAAAGGTCTCCCAAGAATAATAGGAATGTCCCTATCAACAAGACAATACCAAGAATTACAAAATCACGGCAACATAAAATCACCAACCCGCACAAATACATCATCAACCACCCCAACAGTCTCTGACAGACCTATCACCATCCGTAATCTCATAGTAGTCGGCCTTGGCATCCCCAACCCGATTGTTTGTATATAGCAAGGGCATCAAATTAATACTCGCCCCATTATCACACAATGCGCGAGCAAAATCATGGTGCCCAATAGAACAAGGGATGGTGAACGCCCAGATCTCCCTTCTTCCGAACAGGAGTAGTTGAGATGATGGAACTCGCGTTGTGAGTCAAACTTACGGTTTCATGTTGAACCGTTTTCTTCTTGGTCACAAATCCTTCACAAATTTAGCAAAGCCCGGCATCTCCTTGACAAACATCCAAGAAGGGAAAATTTAGAGATAATCGCTTTAATTCGATCATGAAATTTCTCGAACTTAGCATCTTCCTCTTTTTCACCAACCTTTCGAGGAAAAGGTGGTGTGGATTTGAAAAGCCGAGTCAAGGGGCGGAGGGCCCTTTCACTGTGCCGCTTGCTCGTGTTTTCACCGGTCTCGCAACCTCCGGAATATCAAAGAACCTTCTTGTCGAAGATTCTCATCAACAACAATGGGTGCTTCGACCGCACCTCATCCTCATCATCTATTGGCTCAAGCTCAATCACCTTCTCATCGCCCCTCGGATTGTTTTGCCACTCCTAGTAGTGATGGCAAACACACTGTCTACACCGCCTCCGCCATTCTTCGGATTTGGAATAGTGTCACTCGGAAGGCCTCCCTTTCTAGGAGGGTGCTGCTCTCTAGAAATATCCCTCATCTGCGACTCGAGCTTCTGAATAGCCGCTGTGTGAGAACCCATCGTTTTCGTCCCCGCATAAAGTCCTTTCGTACTTCGATTGATTAGCGAATCTTCTCAAGCATTGATTCAACTTTTGAACTACCCCTCGGCTTCGGATGATCAGCTCTTTCGGTGGTATATAAGGATTGGAACTCTTGTTCCCAAAATTGTTGCCGTTGTTGTAGCCCCCTTGGTTCGCACCACCATAGTTATTGTTATAGTTCCCGCAGTTGTTGTAGGCACTCGACCTTGCCGAGGTCTCCATTGGTTCTCGATTCTCGATTCGATAGCCACCCCGGTAGTTCTCGTCTCGTATAACCCCCTTGAGAGTTATTAACATAGTTAGCATCTTCAACCTGCATAGGTGGCCCATCAAGGAACGGACCATCTTGAGCATGGTACATCCCTTTTTGGTAGAACAGCATCATCCTCACAAACATTTACCTTTTTGATTTGAGATTCATCAAACTTCTTCGCCATTGACAAGGAAATATTTGTTGCAAGCTCGCCAATGTCTCGGTGGGTGTCCCGATTCTCCTTCACTATATTCTCGGAGCATAGCACTACCGTATGGTATCACTTCAAAGCATTGTTCGAGTGCCAAGCCCGATTATGAGTTGTCGCCTTGTTAAGTATGGCGGTCACTCGTCGAAAGGTCTTGTCCATAAAACACCCATCACCGCATTGTTAGCCATCGACCGTGTCACCGTGATCTAACCCTCGGTAGAACTTTTCCATTAATATATTCTCCGAAAAAAAACCATGATTCGGGGCTTTTTCGCAAATATTCTTTGAACCTCTCCCAAGCTTCATATAGTTGTTCCCCCGGCCGTCGCTGAATTCATATATCTTGTCTCGAATCTCAGCCTTCTTGCTAGGGGGGTACCACTTTGTCAGAAAAACAGTTACCATCTCTGCCCATGAGGTAATAGAATTCCGGGGCAGCTTCTCGAACCATGTTCTTGCTTCTCCAGCTAAAGAATATTTGAATAACCTTAGCCGAATCGCGTCCTGTGGAACATTGTGCTGGATGTGATTAGCACACACGTCCACAAAATTTCGCAATGACGCGAGGGTCATTTTCGCAGAATTCCGAAAATATCCCTCAAGTTTCAACAAATTGGTATAAAGTTGAGTCAATTTTCACGGCCGCCGCTCCAACTCGAGGTTGAACAATAGCAGATGCATAGTCTTCCCTTGAGCAAGCTCCAAGAAAAATATTCTCCTCATCGATTCGTCTCCGTTTGATCGTTCAAACGATTCGCCGATTATCAAAGACGATGATTTCGCCGATTTTGATTCATGATCCGGTTTACACAAAGTAGCAAACAAGGTGTGATGGAATAAGAAAAAGACTTTAATCAAAGCAAACACTTATTTAGTAATTTCAAAACCGTATTCCCCGCAACGGCGCCAAAATTTGATACGCTCAAATTACACCTATTAATGGTATAACGCGGACGTTGTCAAATATAGTAACCCAACAAGGTTGGGGTCGAATCCCACAGGGAATATGGTGTGAAAAGGTTACTAAAGTCGTAGATGCTAAGTTCTAGGTCTAATGTCTTAATCCGATGGTTTCGGTAAAGATTGATTTTTCTATGACTAATTTCTAATCTATTTATTTGGTGGAAGTTTATGGTAAAAGAAACTAAGGTTGTGTCCCCGTTAGATAGGGTGTATGATCATGGATGTTGATCTTGATATACTTCTAATGGATCATAGAATGAATGCACTTAATCTATGTGAATCTTTACTATTTCCCAATAAATAAAGATTATGTCTTTCTATGATTTTCCCAAATGTAAGAAAGTGGTTATGAAGAATGATTAATCATGCCAAGTAAATTCTTCTTATTCCTAAGTGAATTTATTAAACAAAGTTTAATGCTTTGAGTTCTTGTTGTTTATTCTTACCAACCCTAATTATTTTCCCAAATAAATCAAGGGTTTGTGGCTTTAATCAATGTTTGCAACCATTAATTATGAATGAAGAATGAAGAATAAACAAACCCTAATGATCCATTATTTGTATATCAATCACAACCCAATCACACAACACCCATCAATTGGGTTCACAACCCTAGTAAAGGAAATTAGCTACTCATGACAAAGAACAAGAAACAAGAAATTGAAGGATTCATAATTGCTTACTTTGAATAAAAGAGGAATTGAGAATAAATTGGATTGATGTTAGAACCTTCAAAAACTTGAGAGTATTGTATGTTCTAAGTCAAAACTAAAAATATGAGAACTCCCTACTAAAACCCTACAATGAACTATTTATATGTTTGGAAAAATACACAAGTTCATTTTGCACTTCGGTTCATGATGAAATACGGTCCGTAAATCACTTACGGACCGTAAAGTCTTTCGAGTTTCAAACAAATCTCAATCTTCTAAGATCCGTAAAGTGGTTTACGGTCCGTACTATTCGTCGTCTTTGGCTTCCAAAATCGGACTTTCGCAACGTAAGAAAATTTTAAAATAACCTTTTAAATAACTTACGTTGTTAAATATAGTAATGTCCAACAATAAATACGCAGAACAATATGTAGGCAATTTTAAGCATTAGGAATTATCACTAACAATAGCTAGACCGAACGCATCCATGGTGGTTTTTGATAAGGTTTTGATAAAATACGGAAATATAAATTCTAATCTAAAAAGCAAGTAAATTGATCAATAGCCACAAGTAAGGAATTAAGGAATCTATTTCTCAAGTAACGATCCAATCTATTTCACGAATTATAAATAATAGCAAGTTTATGTTAATTAGCCTCGGATAATGACTCTAAATTAACTTCTCCCGAAGATTAACTAGACTACCCAATTGAAGATCCCTCAAGCAATTTAGGAGCATTAAGAACACCCGAATATGGCTACAAGTGGTATCGCCTATTCCTAGGTCAATTTCCATTAGATGAGGGTTAACGCCTCAAATTCATGTTAATTATTCTATCCCAACCCCGTTCTTCCTCTTCCGAGTTTCAAACAAAGTAAATGGGCAAGTCTAGGGTTAGCTACTCCCTTGAGAAACGTTGAAAAATAAGAATAATTAAACTAACAAGAACTTACTTGATTACAAATAATGTCGATGAATAAATAAGCATAACAAGAGTATCAATCTTAATTGTCACCAAGAAATTCCCATAAACAAGGATTGAATAAAAGAAAGAAAATATACATAGGAACCTAGCCTCCACACTTGTGTTTTTATGCCAAAGATGTCTAAGAATTGTGGCTTATGAAATATTTATAGGTGTAGGAAAAAGTTCAAATAAAATAACCGAGTCCAAAACGAATTGGGAAGATTTTTAAGTCGAATCCTATTCATTTCATCAAAGCCACCAATTTACTTGCGCTCCCAAGGTAATGCCAGGTAACGTTTTTTCCTTCCTTTTCAATTGTATTTCAAATGTAAAAACTCCTCCATTAATTGAATAATGATTATGTCCCCTTTGTCTTTTCCTTGCCTTTCACCGTATCTTGTCTTCTCTTTTTTTCGTTATTTTTCTTCTTCCACTTTTTTATGAGTTTTCCAAATCTCTTTAATTTCACACCGCTTTATTCCTACACAAATAAAAATATATAATATTAAGCACAAAGCAATATAATTTATACTTAAAAGACAATTAAAAGTACTAAAATGTGAGACAACAATGGCTAAATATAAGCAATTTTGGCCGAACATCAACACCCCACACTTAAACTCTTGCTCGTCCTCGAGTAAGCACTAAATCCACTCTCAATAAATCAAGCTTAGGAACACCACCATTTTGGTTGATACTAACAATTAGGGCCTATTGTAACCAACTCATCAAATATACACTTCTTGATCATCATGCAAGATATACAAGTCAACAAATAAATAACAAACTTCTAACCTCCTAATCTCAAAGATGGACTCTAACTCATCAAATTTAAGCTCGCTCCCCTATTCTGTCAAAGAAGCTAATACCATTACCTATCTGTCATGAAACAAGTGCCCTCGCAAGAAGAAATAGCCCAAATCAAATCAAAGAATCGAATGTACATTAAGGACTTAGCATCAAAGCACACTCTCACACTCACAAAGAAATTCATGTGTATGCACAAAGAACCATAGGCTTGCCCATTATGTACATCTCCACTAATTAAGTGTGTTCGAATAGAATCAAATAGGACTTTAACGGGTTGTAATGTTAGCTAGGGGACGGGTAGGAAAACTATATAATAGTGACTTACACTTCCCTAAGCACTTTGCAATTTTAGACTTCATCACCCACTATTTTCTCCACCTTATTTTATTTTTCAGCCCTCTCTTCATCAATTATTTTCACTAGTAATTCTCATCATATCAAGAACGCTTCACTTTTTTTTTTTCAAGCACTTTTTCTCCAATTTTTTTTTTCACCTTCTTTCTAAGAGGGCCTTTCCATCACTTTGCAGCTATCATTGGTCACCATTTTTTCACTTGACCATCCCTTTTCTTCAGATTTATCAATTAATATCACGATCATGCTACGGTGCTCAAGGAAGCTGTGGTGCAAAAATCAGGATTAAACAAAAAGGATCAAGGCAAAAATACGGCTAACAAATGAAAGGCTACAGGCTCAAAGGGCTAACTAGTGGTACAATTTCTGAAAAGGCTAAAATTTACAAGACATATCAAAGAAAGCCTATAATCATCTTCTAAACAGAGTAACACTTTTTATTTCGCTTCAATAACATGCAGGGCAAGTTCTAGACTATGATGTAACACATGTAATATATGCAATAAATCCTCACCACACATGGCACAAGTCTCAATCAAGATGGATCAATTCTACTCTAGGACAGATAGGGTCATGACGAACTACAAAATAAGAATAAGTTATACACAGAGTCACAATCATGAGCTAGGTGTCAGAAAGTCTGATATCTTTTTGATTACTCAAGCACTCACAGGAAAGTACTACTCAAGTTCAGGCCCAAATATGCTAGTATCAACCAAGTCAAAAAAAGTCTTTCTTTTCTCTTCTTTACTACTAAAAAAAAAAAAAAAAAAAAAAAAAATTATCCTAGAAATAAAAAAATTACCCGGTTCAAAGGTCCCCCCTCGGGAAAGAACCGAGGCCATAAGAAAACCAAAGGGGGCGGATGATGTATGCCGCTAAAAGAGAAAAAGAATCTATAAAAGAAAAATAAAAGAACGAACAAAGAAAGAAAAAAAAAATCTTTTTGAATTTTTATTAGTTTTTTTATTTTTTATATATATATATAAGGCTAAGAAATAAAAAAAAAAAAAAATCCTATGGCATAATCATCCTTGACCTCAAAAATCGGAAGTACCCACCCCACACTTAAAAATATGCATTGTCCTCGATGCATTTATAGTAGAGAAAAATTAAAACAAGGGTGAGAAATACTCCCTGAGACCCTCTAGGGCCTAGCTAAAAGATAATCCTCAACATTAAGGGTCGGGATGACCCCACACTTACGCCCAAACATGCTCCTCAGCATTCAACTTCAGGGTACTCAGACTTCCCCTAATCTGAAAAACAAAACACCACGTGACACTATAAAAAAAAAATCTAAAACTATTACACATTGGGTTGCCTCCCAACAAGCGCCTTAGTTAATGTCGCGGCACGACGTGAATCAACTTTATCGCTTTTCTCGCCATTTGGAGCTTATGAACTGGGCACCCAACATTGATTCAAGTTTGTGACCATGAGCAGCAGGGGCTGGTAAATAGATGATCACGCCAAGTAAAATATTTTTCATCTTACACTTCTTGGCTTTCAAGTGAGGAATATCATTTTGCCTTCTTGAATTTTCAAATTGCAAAATATAAGGCTCTTGAACTTCTTGAATTATGACATCCTCTTTTTCTCCCAGATTGGAGTCAACACCAACCATATTTTTCAGAACAATGGTTGACTCCAATTTATTTTTTTCTTTGGCATTCACAATAAACTCATCTTCATGATTTACCCTTTCATCTTGAACATTGGGGAGTTCATAATGATTTTCCCATGGAGGATTTTCTTTGTCTGTCATCAAATCAAGTTGGAGACTAGTTTCCAAGTATTCTTCCAAGGCTTTTTGATTTTCGTTACCCTCACCTAGCAGGCACTCCATCATGAGTTTGAACTCACCAATTTGGCCATGCTCACAATAAAAATCACTACTAAACAAGTTTTCATGGAAAGATACCATTTTTTTTTTCTAAAAATAAAATAAAACACAGAAAACAACTATACAAAATATTCACAGGTTCGGTTCAAAGCAAGTTAGCTTATTTCCTAAATTAGCCAAAATACGCCAATTGTTCCCCGGCAACGGCGCCAAAATTTGATACGCTCAAATTACACCTTTTAATGGCATAACGCGGACGTTGTCAAATATAGTAACCCAACAAGGTTGGGGTCGAATCCCACAGAGAACAATATGTAGGCAATTTAAGCAGATTAGGAATTATCACTAACAATAGCTAGACCGAACGCATCCATGGTGGTTTTTGATAAGGTTTTGATAAAATACGGAAATATAAATTCTAATCTAGAAAGCAAGTAAATTGATCAATAGCCACAAGTAAGGAATTAAGGAATCTATTTCTCAAGTAACGATCCAATCTATTTCACGAATTATAAATAATAGCAAGTTTATGTTAATTAGCCTCGGATAATGACTCTAAATTAACTTCTCCCGAAGATTAACTAGACTACCCAATTGAAGATCCCTCAAGCAATTGGGAGCATTAAGAACACCCGAATATGGCTACAAGTGGCATCGCCTATTCCTAGGTCAATTTCCATTAGATGAGGGTTAACGCCTCAAATTCATGTTAATTATTCTATCCCAACCCCGTTCTTCCTCTTCCGAGTTTCAAACAAAGTAAATGGGCAAGTCCTAGGGTTAGCTACTCCCTTGAGAAACGTTGAAAAATAAGAATAATTAAACTAACAAGAACTTACTTGATTACAAATAATGTCGATGAATAAATAAGCATAACAAGAGTATCAATCTTAATTGTCACCAAGAAATTCCCATAAACAAGGATTGAATAAAAGAAAGAAAATATACATAGGAACCCTAGCCTCCACACTTGTGTTTTATGCCAAAGATGTCTAAGAATTGTGGCTTATGAAATATTTATAGGTGTAGGAAAAAGTTCAAATAAAATAACTGAGTCCAAAACGAATTGGGAAGATTTTTAAGTCTGAATCCCTATTCATTTCGGACGGTGCAAAGCCACCAATTTACTTGCGCTCCCAAGGTAATGCCAGGTAACGTTTTTTCCTTCCTTTTCAATTGTATTTCAAATGTAAAAACTCCTCCATTAATTGAATAATGATTATGTCCCCTTTGTCTTTTCCTTGCCTCCCACTGTATCTTGTCTTCTCTTTCTTTTTCTGTTATTTTCTTCTTCTTCCACTTTTTTATTCAGTTTTTCCAAATCTCTTTAATTTCACACCGCTTTATTCCTACACAAATAAAAATATATAATATTAAGCACAAAGCAATATAATTTAT
This sequence comes from Lycium ferocissimum, assembly GCF_029784015.1. Classification (NCBI taxonomy): domain Eukaryota; kingdom Viridiplantae; phylum Streptophyta; class Magnoliopsida; order Solanales; family Solanaceae; genus Lycium; species Lycium ferocissimum. The sequence continues at coordinate 6,682,421 of NC_081345.1, read as the reverse complement.
ACTTAAAAGACAATTAAAAGTACTAAAATGTGAGACAACAATGGCTAAATATAAGCAATTTTGGCCGAACATCAGAACCGTAAGCTATAACTTTACCCTTCTGCATCAAAACACAACCAAGGCCAATCCGTGAAGCATCAGTATACACAGTAGTCAATAAAGTCTTGAGCTTTTGGAAGCTCGCCTCACACTCATCCGACCACTGAAAGGGTACATTTTTCTGAGTCAATCTGGTTAGGGAAGATGCAATAGATGAAAATCCCTCTACAAAACACCGATAATAACTAGCGAGGCCAACGAAACTCTGAATCTCGATAACTGAAGTAGGCCTAACCGAATCAAGAACTGCCTCAATCTTCTTAGGATCCACCATAATACCATCCTTGGTCACTACATGACCCAAAACTGCCACAGAGTCGTGCTAAAACTCAGACTTTAAAAACTTAGCATATAATTGCTTTTCCTTAAGAATCCCAAGCACGATCCTCAAATACTACTCGTGCTCCGCTCTACTATGAGAGTATATCAAGATATCATCGATAAAGATGATCATGAAAGAATCCAAGTACAATCATAAAACATCGTTCATCATATCCATAAAAGCTGCTGGGCCATTTGTCAACCCAAAAGACATAACCAGAAACTTGTAATGACCATAGCCGGTCCTGAAAGCTGTCTTAGGGACATCCTCCGCCCTAATCTTCAACTGGTGATAACCGGACCTCAAATCAATCTTAGAAAAGAATGATACACCCTGAAGCAGATCAAATAAATCACCAATCCGAGAATGGGATACTTGTTCTTGATGGTAACCTTGTTCAACTGTCGATAATCGATACATATGCGCATAGACCCATTCTTATTCTTTACAACCAACACTGAAGCACCCAAAAGGGAGAAACTAGGTCTAATGAACCATTTACTTAGCATGTCTTGCAACAGCTCCTTTAATTCCTTCAACTCTGCTGGTGCTATCCAATATGGCAGAATAGAAATGGGCTTGGTGCCCGACTCCAAATCAATGTCACGATCCGGTGGAACACCCCATAAATTTGTCAGAAACATCTCAAAAATTCCCTCACTACAGGTACTGACTCAAGTTGAGGAGTATCGACACTCGTATCCCTAACATAGGCCAAATAATCCAAACACCCCTTCTCCACCGCCCGACAAACCTTAAGGAACGATATCACTTTCTTTGGCGCGTGATTAGTAGCACCCTTCCACTCCAACCTAGGGACTCGTGGCATAGCTAAGGTGAATGTCTTAGCATGATAGTCCTTGATCGCGTGATAAGGAGACAACCAATTTATACCTAGGATAATATCAAAATCTACCATGTCTAGGATCATCTAATCAACCTAAGTGTCATACCCCATCAAAGAGTAACCAGACAAGATCGATACACTCAATCCACCACTACATAATCCCCAAAAGGAGTAGAAACACTAACAGGGAAATCAAGCGACTCACATAACATATCTAAACCCGAAGCAAAGTTAGTAAACACATAAGAGTATGTGGAGCCTAGATCAAATAATGGTATAGCTAATTGATGACAAATTGAGATAGTACTTGTGATAACAGCATCAAAAGCCTCTACCTCTGGTCTACCTGGAAATGTATAGCACTGAGCACAGACACCTTCGGCCTGAGAACCTCCGCGATGACCACCATGGCCTACCTGAGTACCATCTCTACCAGAATAGGAACCACCTCTACCACACCGTGCACCACCTCTAACAGGCTGTGTCACCAACCTAGGTTAGCAATTTGAGAACCTGAGTATGAGCCACCATGTCTAAGTCTGCGGCATTCCTGGCGAAATGCCCTAAATCACCACACTAAAACATCCCCGGCGTGCCACATGCTGCTGAGAATAACCAGAATGACCACCTTGACCTCCAGATTCGAAATAAGAACCCTGATAATAGTGCCCCAATGAACAACGTGTAGAAGTCTGAATCGCTTCTTGAACTGGTCGACTGAAATGAGGACGATAACCCTACCCTGGTGACTTCTACCTCCAGATAAGGTGCTTAAATAACTGCCATAGCTGCGGGGCTTCATGCCCAGCCTATCCCCTAACTCCTGACGCTCAATAGACTCAACACTCCTAGCGGCATCCACCACTGCCTGAAAGGTACCTCCTGAAGCTGCCACATACGTCGCTGGGAGTCGAGGGGGATAAGGTAGCCCTCTAATAAACATCCTAATCCTCTCAGTCTCATACTCGATTACAAACATCCCACGCTGCTCTAACTTATCAAACTGCTCACACCTCTTATACCTCAAACTATGGGGAGCCCACTTCTCTGAAAACACGGAAGAAAACTCGGCCCAAGTAAGTGGAGGTGACCCAGCTGGTCTAGTCTCAATTGAAACCCTTCAGCACTAGTTGGCGGGGCCAATCATCTTAAATGCTTTGAAATCAACTTTATTGGACTAAACCAAACCCAAATTGTGCAAGCGCTCATGACAACTAACCAGAAACTCACACACGTCATCATTAGGATGCCCATCATACTGTGGTGGCTTTATGTTCTCAAACTTAGCCTATATCTTCTGCTCTTCTATGGTCATTATAGGCTAGGCAACTGGGCTGATAGCAACACCCAAAATTGAAAAACCCTGAAATTAAGGAGCCACAACATTAGCTGGTTGTGGCCTCTCGGTTTCCTATACCTTGCAGCAACTAGCGGATCGGGAGTCTGAGCCCCGACTATAGTCTGGGAACCCTATAGAGTAGTCGGTAGTATGCCCGCCTGGGCTATACCCTCAAAAGAAACACAAGATGCGCACCATCGTTTCCTGAAGAATGAGGGTAGAAATGAATCCTGCTGGTGCCTCGGCGGATCCAACCTCATCCCGCTGAACCTGCTCCTCTTTTGGAATCTTCTCTGGGTTCGAAGTCACATATCTACCCTGAGCTTGAGCAGCGTTGTACTGGTGCTCGGCCTCTAGCTGGGGTAGCAATGTGGGCTCTAACCCTGCCTCACCCTCTACCCCGTCCTCTACCTCTCCCACGAGCAACAATGGTAGTGGGTGCAGGCTTCTGGTCTCCAACTGCGGTGGATCGTGTCCTCACCATCTGTGAGAGAGTGGAAAAAGAAAACACGATAAGAAATGAAAAAATAAAAAAATTACTAAATGCCTTATAGTCTCTCGAAGATAGGTATGAAGCTCATCGTACCAATCTGCAAGACTCTAATAGGCACTGTTCTTGTAATTGTGAGACCAATGAACCTAAAGCTCTGATACCAATTTATCATGACCCAATTTAATAAGCCGTGAAGGCACTAACTCCCACCAAGTTAGTAAGCCATCCACAACCCGTTAGACAATTTATTAAGAAAATTAATAATGCGGAAGGAAAATCATACAAGTCATTTAAGGTCTTAATAAAGCCGATAGTCATAAAAGTATAAATAAAGAGTTACAATCCCCAAAATCTGATGTCACTAGTAAAAGAACTTGCTAAGATAGAATAAGACAACGTTTGGGATACAACCCGAAATACTATCTAGAAAGAAAAGGCTCGAAAATAAGTATAGATGAGAGTCTGGTGCTATGGATCTACTAGTAGCTCACCCCGAAGTATGGAAATGGCCTCCTCAATGTCTGGAAAAGTCTCAAACGGTGCTCGTACTAGGCACAGAATCTGCACACAAAAAAGGTGAGCAAGTGTAGCACGAGTACAGAAAATAACGTGTACTCAGTAGTATCATCGACCAATCTTAACGTAAGCGGAGACGCGGGTTGGCCTACGATTATTACTTCCACACTTAAACACTATTAGACCACAATAATAATACTCATAATAAGTGCAATAACCTCAGGTTACAAGCCTAGATAGAGCATTTGTATCCTCAAGGCCGTTAAATATCCAATAGACGTTAAGGCAATCAAAACAACAAATCAAGTAAGTCATACAAACAAGGAAACCAAAAAAAATGTCATGATATGCAAATTATATGCAATGCAAGGCCTTTTCCATCTCCTGGTACACTCACATTGAAATTCTATGAATCGTAACCTATGGGGGACTCACTAGCTCTATACACCAACCCGAAATTTGTAGATCTCCCAGACCACTTCGGGTCTCAGCCATTTTAGGCTTCCAATCACAATGCTTAGCTCCGTGCTCTCCAAGTCACAATACTCAACCCTTAGGCTCACATTACCCGTCATCTAGCCAATCTGGCTCAAAATACTATCATCACTCCGTCCAGAATCATTTCCCCTAGGACATCACAAATGTATCCTCAAAAGCATATGAGATACTATATAAAGTATGAATATGATATGCACAACCATAAGAAATCAAACTAAGTAATAAAGACTCAATCTTTAGCTCTTTTCTACTTTTAAACGGGTATTTAGGAGTGATGAGAACATACAATCACAGATAAGATAGGTAATAAGCATAGAAACAATAAATAAGGGATCTCGTATCCCAATCACAAACACAAATCAATCTATGTTATCAGCTAATGCCTAAAGAATGGCATTCAGACTAGATTATACAACTGAAATTACGCAAATACCCTTATCATGGCACTGGTACTCGATACAAGTGCTCATCACCTTACAAGTATCGGGACCCCCTTTAGTTACCCCATTAACCCCTCTTATTAGTCCAATTATGTCACGACCCGACCTACGGGCCGCGACGGGTACCCAAGGCTGACCACCGAGCACCCCTCATTCTATTGCTTAACCTGTCTTTATGCATTTCTCTTATCGTTTATAATCATAGGAAACGACTTTCATATAGAACATATTTACTTATATAACGTAGGCCCTTCGGGCTATCAAAATAATAATAATATACATAGGCTTTCATTTACACAATGACTATGGGACCATACTACCCACACACATACGTATCTACGAGCCTCTACTGGAATACTAGATATATGGACGGGACAGGACCCCGCCGTGCCCAAAAATACATGTACACAAAATGATGTCTCAACATAGCACCTCCGGAATAAAGGAGGGCTTCTGCAACTCCGCTGATGGCTACTGTGAATCGGCACCGTCTCCTCGTCTACCGCGAGCATGAACACGGCGTCCAAAGAGAAGGACGTCGCACGAATATTGTACCGAGTATGTAAAGCATGAGCGATAATGATGGAGAAGCATAGCAAGAACATAGGAAATAACACAAGATGGGAGACATCAACATTCTCTTCATAGTACTTACCCGTTTTCCGTAGGAACATTTCACGTGCTATTTCGTGTTCGTATACATACATTCATATCTTTTACTTACTTACCTTTCATATATATTCTCTTGTCATACTCATGCTTGTATCACGTACTTGGCATATACATAGCCCTTACTCAGCACTTACATGGTATTGGCATATTCGTACTCTAATTGTTGTCATATACATAGCATACTCGTGCTCATAAAGATGTCATATACTTATCTCATTCGTACTCACATGAATGTGATGCATATGGTATAATCATACAGGTAACATAATCATACTTATATAGATATCATACGTGAAGCATCGTCGTGCTCATATAAGCATCATACATATAACATAATCGCATTCATAACGGTACCATACCTGTAGCATACTCGTATTCATATAGGTTAGTATCATTCGTACTCGGCCCCTCGGCTCGATGGGTTCGCTAGCATACGTACTCGGCCCTCTTGGCTCGATGACATTACTAGTATACGTACTCGGCCCTCTTGGGCTCGATGGGACCATTGGTATATGTACTCGGCCCTCTTGGGCTCGATAGGCTTGATGGCATTCGTACTCGGCCCTCTCGGGCTCGATGGGCTTAACTGTATCCGTACTCGGCTCCTCGGCTCGATACATACGTATATGCATATATATCACATAGGGGTATCATGACCTTAACATATCTAGTCATCATCTTGCGTTCATCATACACATACATACACCTATCATAATGTCGCATTTATTTATACACATTTGATCATTCTCCGTATTCGGCCTCATAGGCTCGACAACATATCGTATTCGGCCACGAGAGCTCGATCACATCACATATATCTCATATCGTACATGTATCACCATATCGTCATAATACATATATTTGTGCGTACATACCATATACTCAACATCGTACATCATGTAGATTTATGATTATGAATTGTCTTATAAGCATATCATAGTTCTATCGTAACTTAACATCACTATCATATATGCATAACTGTAATAACTGTCCGACCATAGGTGCGGTATAGTAATCAATAATATGCTCATCATAGTATGCTTACCATAACATGCATATCATAATATGCCCTTTATAACATGCTTATCATAATTCATCATAAAGACTCTTAGCTTACTATCATCATTTTCGCATTCAACTCATACCTCTTATTTCGTATAGCTATTCGTGAGTGAGGACTCTTGACTTTCTTGGAGATGGGACATTCGTAGTAAAGAGAGGTTTCATGCCATAGAAGTCATGCCTTGGAAAGAAGGGCTAGGCTTTACATACCTTTGTCGTTTAGCTTATTCTATCGCTTGCTCGTTCTCCTTTAATGCTCTCGTTTACCTTCAATGGAATTCGCATCAACATTAGCTATATAATCGTAAAATCATACTTACTAGGGCTATAGAAATTTGGGCAGCATTTCCTTTGTTTATACTACTTTCCGCCACATTCCATATCAACTCCCAACATTCATAATAATCATCATGATATCATTAACAATAATCGTAGTTCATTCACATGATTCGCATTCCATAATTTCACCTCAATTTCCCATAGTTATGACTAAAAATCCATCGTCGTATTCTTTCGTATCCAATACTTATTTCATGTCCTAAAGGTCATTTATAACGTATTTATATCATCAACACATTCATTTCCATGATTTAATCCAACTACTATTTCAAGATGACATTATTCTTCCATATCTAACCCATTTGCTATACACTCTTTCAATTCATATGTTTCAACATAATAATACTTCAATTATCATGGAATAAACATGAAACTTACCTTGGATGATGGAGGAACAAGCCTTGGATGACAATTCACCTTTTCCACCAAAACCCTACTTTCTCTCTCTTGGGATTTCTTGATTTGTATGACTTTTGATGGGTTTCTTTCACTTGATTCTCTTGATTTCTTGTTGTTGATCTTTGATTTCTCTTATTTTCTTGTGATTGAAGTGTAGGAGATGTTCTAGAGGGTTCTTGAAGTGTATAGGTGAAGTGGGAAATGAAAAATGAAAAGGAAAGGATCCCTTATATAAAAATCAGGTTCAGCCCGATTGGAAATATACGGACCAACATACGGTCCGTATAAAATCATCGACCGTATGTTGGACCGTATATCTGGTCCGAGAGAGTTATGTCTTGGGCTGGATCTACGAGTGGACATACGTCCGGTATATTTTATACGCGTATGTCCGGCCGTATGTCTACCCAGTTTTCCGAGTTTTGTTTCGACAACTCGTTTGATCTCCGATCCTTGTGGAACCTTCTTAACACTTGTTCACTACTTCAATACCATTCTACGGGATGTTATAACTCTCCCTTGGGGCATCATTCATATGCCATTAACTCAATGCTCGTACTCTTTATCCGATACTCTCAACTTGCAACTCGCTTCTCTTTAACAACTTCCTTTTCTTAACTCGGATGTCTTTGGAAATCTTAATTAGGTCGATCGATTACTATCTCTCACTCATCTAAACCTCATGTTCATCATGTCCCTCATGAGTCTATTCACTTGTACGCTAAAGGAAATTTCCGAGGTGTAACAAATTAAACCATCCATGACGCTTAAGTTAAGGTCAAAAGTCTCAACATGCATGGAATAGGAGTTTGACAATTACAACACAGTCTTGCCCTTTTGTAGAGCCTCTGAATGATCCCAATCTTTTCAAACACGGGATATATGTAAGAATACGAGTCAATCGATATCCATCTTTCTATATATAAGGTTCGGGTCTAGAAAGTCATCCCAAAAACCCCGTTCCAAACCACGAAGGTCAAAATCATAATTTTGTTGTAAAATCGAGTTCAATATGGTGAGATTATTATTCTAGGAGTTCATACGAATCCAATGATACCCATAATGTTATACTTTTGTTCTTCACCCAAAAAGTCACCCAAAATAGGATTCCAAGCCACTAAAGGCAAAATAGGAAAGTCAACCCAAAATTATTTTACCCAACATCTATGGAGTATATATCCCAAAAATGAATCAAATCCATCATCAAATTCATGCTTGACTCAAGAATTCTCAAATTCTAACTTAGGGTTCATAAACCCTCAAATCCCTTTCTTAATTCATGATTTCTAACATGGAAATCCTTACTAATTAATGATATAAAGGTAAAAAGGAGGTTAGAAACTTACTCACTTGTTGAATTGTTAGAAACTTACCCACTTGATGAATCATGCAAATCCCTTAAAAAATCTCCTTAAACCGAAGTGTCAAGCTCCAAATATGTGAATGAGGGGTCTAAACTCGAAATGGGGTTTTAAATATGTCTAGGTATAAATTATTCTCCCCGAACGCGAGCTAGCCTCGCGAACGCGGCCACTGACCCGATCCAATCCATCGCGAACGCGATGAATTAGCCAACCTGGCCTAGACCCTAAGCCTTCTATGGGAATGCAAGCCCCTTCTCTCGAATGTGGCCCGCCTAGCCCAACCTCTCATGAATGCAACACCTTTTTCTTGTACGCATAGAAGGAAACCAAATTCACTAAAACCAGATTTTCTGGTTTTTCCCCGAATTTCCATCAAACACTCGCAACTGATATGGAACCCCCCGGACACAAGCCAAATATGCGTTTCAACCATAAAACATGCTACGAACACACTCGCGCACTCAAAATTTCTAAAAGAGGTCATATCGACCCTCTGTTGACCAAGGTCAAATCCAAATCTTATAAAACTAAATTTTCAACCAAGGGACCAAGATACCCCGGAGTTCCTCGGGAACCGAACCAACTCCAAATGTTTGTTGCAAACTTGCAAAACTTTGCTAACAAAATGAAGAACTTCAAATGAGTTGATGAGGGATGAAAGAGTCAGCATAGGAAAATTCATTAGTCAAGCAAAAAGCAACCATGTCAGGGCAAAATCAATGTCACACGAGACCCACTTGTACCTTTTCATTGACTTTTTATTTCAAAAGCTTTTAAATTAATATGGACCCAATAAGGATAAATAGGTATTCTGCCATTGTATATTTATCAAATAAGAAAATATATCATTATTTTTTTGACAGACTAAAAAGGAAAGTGTATCACATAAACTGGGACAGGGGGAATATCTTTTTATTACGTACAAAAATGCAAAAATAAGAAAAAACGACATCAGAGCTAAGTATGACATAAAATAAGCTCTGATACTATTTTAATATAAGATTATAAGAAGAAAATAAAATAAAATAATAATAATAATAATAATAATAATAATAATAATAATAGCTAAATTTAGATTTCCAAAGTAAAATAATTAGGGGTAATATATTAAAATTGTCATTATATTTTTAGTTTCTTAATAAGATACTAAGTCTAAACATGACAAGTAAAATTGGACGATGGAAGTAACATATTAATTTTGACAAGAAAAGACTGCAAATCTGAAGCTATGAATAAAAGTACCAAATAGACAAAGCTTTGGTACCACTTTAATTTTTTTTAACTTACATATTTTAGCAAATCAAAAGAGATTACGTATATTTGTTCAATATAAAACCATATATATGAAGTAAATATAAGTTAAATTAAAATTTCTAAGGTATAATTAATAATTTAATAAAAGATAATCCCTGATAAATAGTTTCTTGTGATAAGTATAACATTAACAAGTGATAATTCAATCTGATTTTCGTCATCGATTAGCTTATTCCAGTCAATAAGTAAGCAAAAAAAGTGGCGTCCAAAATGTGTCAAAAAAGTTAAGAAATCATCAGTCAATGCAGAAAAAGTGACACCTACTGAAAATATCACACATTTTTACCGCCATAAGTAATTAGACACAAAAGAGGTGATTTTCTTCCAATGCAGAAAAAGTGAAACCCACAAAAAATATAATACATATCAAAATTATATTTCAAAAATAAAAAAATTAATTATCCTTACTGTATATAATTATTTTTATATTATTTTTCTTTGAAAATCTAAATTTAACTATTATTACTTTATTTTATTTTTATAATATAATTTAAAGTTTATATTATTTTATGTCCAACTTAGCTCTGATACCACTTTTTTTTTTTTTTTTTTTGTATGTTTTAACAAATCTATATATCTATATAAAAGGAGGACAATAGCCCGGTGATGTGGCACTCTCCTAGGCCAATATTGCTATTTATCAAATTTCTCAGATATTTGTATTAGATTCTCTTAATTTCTATCTATTTATTTAATTTCCTTTACTCCTATATTCGTTTCCTTAATTCTCGCCTAATATGTATAGTTGGTACCATTTACATACCCTTTCTGAAACGGTTCCTTTGCCTCTTCTTTCTCACATCTCTTCGATGACTTCTCTAATAATTATATAAAAATAACTTAACTAATCAGATTAATCTGGACAAATTGATTTCTTCTTCTCAATATTTGTCGTGCTAATTTTTCCCCTCGCTTATATGCGTTTTCGAACAAGCAATACTAAAATAATTTTCCCGCTTGCTTATATGAGTAACTCTCCTCATCTAGATTGAGGTTAGAGGTGTTTTACGGAAACCTACGGACCAGAGAGGTGGAAGGTTTGTCCAACAATAGAAAAGCTCTATAATTTTCACTTCCTCCTATTCGACTCTCTTTTACTGTCTTATTCCTTTTTCCCTTTTTGATTTATCGTAAAAAAAAGTGGATATTTTTTAAGGTCAGTGGTGGAGAGAACGAATTGCACAGGATATTAAAATTTTTAAGTTTCAGTACTTAAAATTCCACCTTCTCAATTACATTGTAACATTTTGTAATTTAATAAAATAGTATTTTGATGATGCTCTCTAAATCCGACTCTACGCCACATCACAACTTGCAACCTTACTCGACGAGCACGTCAGATACCAATTGTTCCCTTCTTAATGGCAGAGATTAATCTATCCAAATCCTTCTTCTTACACCTCTGTCCATTAACACGAAAGTACTCATACCCCAATACCCTAAGAATCTCACTTGCTACGTCTTTCACATAAAGTCGTCCTTCATATCCTTATTCCCAATTTCTCTTCTTTATTACTCGCGGTCACTACAATTTTGCCCAAATCCTATGATCCTTACCGAACTTACATTAGTGCCACCCACGCCATCATAATACCCTGACGAAGTTGAAACTTATTCCCAGCACTAATCATATCTCTAACAAATCATACTTGTTAAGTCATAAATGCACTTCTGCGACTTCCGAGTAACTAATCACTGAAAACACGGGGATCACGCAGTCCCCTGCATTATCACTCCCATCTTTCCAAGAATATGAAAAAATAACCGGGTCTAAATCACAACCCACACAACTGAATCTTCAAGTCATAACTGGAAACTGAACTGGGTCACGCGTCTGAATTAAGACGACACATCTTGTACCCTACCACAACACGTTACATACCAAACATTCGCATAAAGGTTTAGGAAATGAGGTTCCACCTGGAGAACAAGACAAGAAAATTCAAATATCAATTGGAATGAAGTAGCACGAAAGAATAAAAGAATTGAAAGTTTCCTAAATGTCATGTAGCCTTTCGCAGATAAGTACGGAGCTCATCGTACCGATCCGCAAGACTCTACTAGGCATGTTTTTGTATTTATAGATTGGGTAACCTAGGGCTCTGATATCAACTTGTTACGACCCAATTCGTGAATCGTGATGGCACCTACACTGTCCCCCCAGGTAGGCGAACCATTCCCAAATCATTTTAATCATTTATAAGAATTATGCGGAAATAGACAATAATTTAGCTAACAGATTCGAATCATATAGATAATGTTATACCTCGCATTTTATGCGTATTCGGAAAAATCGGGAATAAGTCGGAATGGTAGGAATTGAGGTTCCAATTGGATTCTACTTAGTGTGCATGTGATGTTTTGGAGACTAGTGACGTGGAAATATTGGAAAAGACTAAGGGCGAAATTGGAATTTTGAAAAATGGTTTCATGAATTACCAAAATGTGGGCTAAGGTTTTGGACTTGGAAAATGGAAAAAAAAAAAAAAAAAAAAACTTTGGAGCCAAGCCCAACCCAAGTGGGTGGCCGGCCATGGCTTGGATAAAATTAAATCCAAGCCATGTGCATGGTCATGTGACAACTTAATTATATAAGGGGCCAAGGTTCATTAATTCTCTAGAGAATTCAAGACAAGGAGAGAAGGAGAAAACAAGAGAAAATCAAGAACCACACATAAGGGCCATTCGGCCAAGGTGATAGAAAAATCACCCATCAAAATCTTGTTCCAAAAATTGTTTTCTTGTTATATTCCTACTAATTCAAGGTCCCTCTACAACGTGGTGCAATTATTTCGGAAGATAACCCGTTGGTTTCGTCGTTTGGATGAATTGGTGAAGTGAAGAAACTTGAAGAGGAAGGTAAGAATTCATCCCTTCTAATTATGTTATGAAGGTTTGTTTGCGTTGTAGTATATGTAAATGAGAAGAAAATATAGAAATATGGAAGTTTGCATGGTGGAAGTAAATACATGCAAGTGGCCGTGCATATGTATTAGTATATAATGTGATTATGTTGAATTTTAGTTGTGGTTATGATGGAATACACATTGGTAATGAAAGTTGAATAAATTTGGTTGAGGTTGGAATATAGGTGCTTGGCCGTGTGGTATGGTGATGTTAGAAAGGGAGTGAATTAATGTTGTTTTATATATTAGTGGTCTTGTTATGATCCTTGTAAGGTAAATGGAAGTGAAATGATGTAAGTTTGCATTGAAGTGGAATGTAGAGGCTTATGTTGTTTTAGTATGATTTCATGTCATTATGATAATTAAGTTGTTAAGGCGTGAATTATGATGATTGTTGATGAACTTGGAAGATGGAAATATGTTATGAATATGTATGTTGAAGATTAGAAGATTTGGATAAATTATGACTTTGGTGGGAAGTTGTGTATTTTGTATAATTTGTGTATATATTGTAAAAATGGTATGAAATGCTTCCAAATGACATTTTAATGATTCTAGTTAGTAATGAATGTGAAGTATGATGGTGTTGGTTTGAAAATGTGAAGTCGGAATGGAAGTTATTGCATTATGTTGGAAAGTTGATTAGTTGTACCATATTGTGTTTTGTTGTGGTTGTTGGTGTTGATGTTGGGTTGTTGTTGATTGTTTTGAGCCGAGTTTAACTCTCGTGGTGTCGTATTGTATGTGTGGGGTGTGTGCTGTGTGTGAAATTTCAAAAGAGACAAATATTAATTCAAAGTTGGAATTTTAAGCCTCATGAATAGTAATCGGTAAAGGTGACCATTTGCGCATTTCGACGAAACGGGAGTTGAGTTTAAGCGAGCGCAAGTCATCCGTAAGGTATGTAAAGCTTACCTATTCTTTATTTGGCACGTCCTAGACCTATTAGGCCGAAAACGGACCCTCGGGGATAATTCTCGCTCCTAGAAATTCGAGTTTGATTTTAAGTACTATTCATTCAGTGCAAATGAACCATAATGCTTGCTTTTGGATATAAGAGCGCTTAAACCTTCGTATCTTTCGCAAATGATTTTGAATCGCTTTGAAACCTTCATAGACAACTTTACAGAGCCTAATGTTTATGATTTCTGTCCGCCACCTCGGTTGACCGAGGTGGGCCCACTATTTCCGATTTTCCCCTTTTGTATTTACGATTTGTCTTCGAGCGGCTTTAAAGGAACATTTTAACTACTCCTCTTTTATTACTTAAAAATCATTTTAAATATTCCATTAAGTCCTACGATGTGTTCGATATGTACTTTGACTCCGAACGTTACGTTCCGACATAACCCTCCGTGATGTCCGAAAGGTACGTACTATGACCCGTCCGATTTCATTGATTTGATTTGTTATTTGATATGCCTCATCGAGTCTCGGAAATATGTATGTTATTTTTGTTGCATTAGTTTCTCACTACTCCACTCGTGGATGCCTCAATGTTTCCCACACCGAGCCCGGCCAGGATATGTTCTCAAGCGTATGTCTCGCATTGTTCGCCGCGCCCGGTGTGAGGGGGCGGTATATACGTGCATGGGTTGTGGTGTATGATGTGCCATGTACGCTTATGTCGACATCCGCCGATTATGTTCGATATGGCCATTTGGTATGTTATGATTTGTTTCGGAGATATTCCCTACTCGAAGTATGATGTGTTTTGGCGCGGAGACGGGCGCCTATGTTACGTTCACCGAGTCCCATAGCGGGGCCGGCTTTGGCATATGTTTTCTCGCATGCATTACTTATGATTTCGATACGCATTTTTGATTACTTATGCATCTCGGTTGCTTTCCGCACATTCCGTTCGATTTTAATTTTATTTATTACATTCTCGCTTTACATATTCGGTACATTTTCCGTACCGACCCCCCTCTTCGGGGGGGGCTGCGTTTCGTGCCACGCGGTACGGACGTTTGATTTGCCGATCCGTTCGCCTAGGTCATCTGCTTTCACTGTTTGAAGTGCTCCTTTGTCCGAGCCCGTATTTTGGTATAAGACTTTTTTTTCATTTGCATATGTACGTATTTATTCGGGTACGCGGGGCCCTGTCCCGTCATATGATTATGTTTTGTTCTGTAGAGGTCTGTAGACATGTGGTGTGGGTTCTGTATATGTTTCGTGAGATGTGCGTACGTTTAGGGCTTATCTGTATTTTGTGACGGCCTTATCGGCCTTCGTGCGGCATGCCCACTTATCCTTGTTAAATTATTATTTCTGTTTGTCTTTAATGTTTTACTAATTTAGGGTAAGGTACGTACGAGTGCCCAACTAGGGCACGAGTCGCGGCCTACGGAGTTGGGTCGTGACAAAAGTGGTATCAGAGCGGTTAGGTCCTCGGAATGTCTACAGACCGTGTCTAGTAGAGTCCGTTTATGGTGTGAAGCGCGCCACATTTATAAACAGGAGGCTACGTGGCATCTAGGAATTGTTGACCTTCTTTCTCGTCTTAGATCGTGCGATAGAGCCAAGTCATAGAAAATAAAATTCCTTGCGTGAGCTTTACATATGGCGGAAAATGGTAAGTGGTGACGGAGAGGTCATGGGAAGTTCGAATATATTTGTTCCGTTACCCGAAACGAAGAAGATTCGAATGACTAGAATGGGATACGAAGCTGTATATCGCACGGTATTATGGGTATTTGCGGCGTACTGATTTCGAGTAATAAGAATTTGCAAAGGTGATTATTGAAGGTCAAGAAGGGTAAAATAGTAATTGTACAAGAAAGGACGTGTTGTGAATATGCCCTGGGATCCGTAAGGCCTCGATTAGCCTCGTATTATGTAATAAAGGTCGTGTGTGGAAATGGACGTGATTATATCGACATTAAGGGACTAGAATCCGTTGAAGTTGCGAAGTTAAGCGTGCTCGGGAGGAGCAATTTTAGGATGGGTGACCCCGCAGGAAGTAATTGAAAAATTTTGCAAACTTGGAATTTAAGGGGATAAATGAGAAGTTAGATAGACCTAAGAATAACTATAGTACACGGGATGAATTATGACAAGCTCCAGTTTAGGGAAATGATAGTAGGGTTGCGACAAGAATATGGGCGGAAAAAGAGTCGTGACAGGTATGAATGTAGAGGTAAGACCGCAGTGGGAAGGATACAAGGAATAAATGGAAATTTGGGGTGACCTAAAGGAAAAGGAAGTATGTGAAGCGGCACGCACCTTTACAGATGTCGCGCAGACTGGAGCAGATTAAATGGGGAAAAAGAAGAAAGCGTAATATCGCTTGAGAATTAGGGTAAGTTCGAAAAGCGATTGGAAATGTTTGTAAGTAGAATGGTGATGAGTGCATATATATATGTATGCGTAGGACTTTTCCCTGGTGATTACGTTGGTCAAAAAGCGAGTCCTAACGACCAAAGGTTGCAACCAACGGAAGGTATTACGACACGGAACATAAGGGATGAAGTGAAAGGTGAGAAACAAATGTTACGGACTGGACTGACCCCGATTGCGTTACAAATACTGATCGGAAGAGTTCTAGCATGAAGATATTTGGAAAAGCAACTGAATAAAGGTATTGAGAGTAAAGAAATTGAAGTATTGGAAGGAATTAAGGATAAGAAATATGCTCAAGTAAAACTTTCGAGGGAGCTGACAGGCGAGGTAGGAAATTCGTGTGTAGGAATGAGAAAAGAAAGTTTGTAATCAAGCGAGTAGTGAAACGCGACAAGGAAACTTCCATAGGTCTCTAAGGTAGTAAAAGTAGTCTGACCCTGATCGCGATTCCGTATGTCATAATTCTGCGCCGCCGACTTCGAAGAAAACTCTGTCTATTATACCCCGGTACTTCCGAATTTAATTATGTTTCTATTTGCTATACCTCTATACGTCCAACTCTGACTACAAACCCGTTTGATACATCTCCGTATGATTGACTCCGATCATGAATCTGTCCGACATATGTCTGTACGTCTGACCTCGATTGTGAATCTGTCTGGTATATGCCGTGCCGACTCGACCACGGAATTGTCCGATGTAGTTGAGATTGATTCGACTATGGCTGTCGATACTTCTCGCACGTCCGGCCCCGATTTTGAGTCCGCCTAAGATAACGTCGGATTATGATTCCTTACCTACGACTTCCGATTATGTGACTCCGTCCGACGTCCGTTTGATCTTCCGATTTTCGACGAAGGTTCGGTTCCGCCGTATATCCGATTTAAGACCCCGAACAGCCCCTAGTAAAGAGATGTCGAAGAAGGATGGAAGGAGTTAAAAATGAAGACCCTTACAAGTGCGTTGATCAAGCTCAAGTATGTGTTTGGAAAGGAGGAAACCTCCCCGAAGTGCTATGAAGCCCCATAAGGTCAGTTGAACATTCGAGGACGAATGTTCTAAAGGGGGGGAGGATGTTATACCTCGCATTTTGTGCGTATTCGGAAAAATCGGGAATAAGTCGGAATGGTAGGAATTGAGGTTCCAATGGGATTCTACTTAGTGTGCATGTGATGTTTTGGAGACTAGTGACGTGGAAATATTGGAAAAGACTAAGGGCAAAATTGGAATTTTGAAAAATGGTTTCATGAATTACCAAAATGTGGGCTAAGGTTTTGGACTTGGAAAAAAAAAAAAAACTTTGGAGCCAAGCCCAACCCAAGAGGGTGGCCGGCCATGGCTTGGACAAAATTAAATCCAAGCCATGTGCATGGTCATGTGACAACTTAATTATATAAGGGGCCAAGGTTCATTAATTCTCTAGAGAATTCAAGACAAGGAGAGAAGGAGAAAACAAGAGAAAATCAAGAACCACACATAAGGGCCATTCGGCCAAGGTGATAGAAAAATCACCCATCAAAATCTTGTTCCAAAAATTGTTTTCTTGTTATATTCCTACTAATTCAAGGTCCCTCTACAACGTGGTGCAATTATTTCGGAAGATAACCCGTTGGTTTCGTCGTTTGGATGAATTGGTGAAGTGAAGAAACTTGAAGAGGAAGGTAAGAATTCATCCCTTCTAATTATGTTATGAAGGTTTGTTTGCGTTGTAGTATATGTAAATGAGAAGAAAATATAGAGATATGGAAGTTTGCATGGTGGAAGTAAATACATGCAAGTGGCCGTGCATATGTATTAGTATATAATGTGATTATGTTGAATTTTAGTTGTGGTTATGATGGAATACACATTGGTAATGAAAGTTGAATAAATTTGGTTGAGGTTGGAATATAGGTGCTTGGCCGTGTGGTATGGTGATGTTAGAAAGGGAGTGAATTAATGTTGTTTTATATATTAGTGGTCTTGTTATGATCCTTGTAAGGTAAATGGAAGTGAAATGATGTAAGTTTGCATTGAAGTGGAATGTAGAGGCTTATGTTGTTTTAGTATGATTTCATGTCATTATGATAATTAAGTTGTTAAGGCGTGAATTATGATGATTGTTGATGAACTTGGAAGATGGAAATATGTTATGAATATGTATGTTGAAGATTAGAAGATTTGGATAAATTATGACTTTGGTGGAAGTTGTGTATTTTGTATAATTTGTGTATATATTGTAAAAATGGTATGAAATGCTTCCAAATGACATTGTAATGATTCTAGTTAGTAATGAATGTGAGTATGATGGTGTTGGTTTGAAAATGTGAAGTCGGAATGGAAGTTATTGCATTATGTTGGAAAGTTGATTAGTTGTACCATATTGTGTTTTGTTGTGGTTGTTGGTGTTGATGTTGGGTTGTTGTTGATTGTTTTGAGCCGAGTTTAACTCTCGGGGTGTCGTATTTATAGGGGAAATGCTGCCGAAATTTCGGCAGGCAAATACTAACCCAAAGTTGGAATTTTCAAGCCTCATGAATAGTAACTGGTAAGGGTGACCGTTTGCAGATTTCTGACGAAACGGGAGTTGAGTTTAAGCGAGCGCAAGTCATCCGTAAGGTATGTAAAGCTTACCTATTCTTTATTTGGCACGTCCTAGACCTATTAGGCCGAAAACAGACCCTCGGGGATAATTCTGCTCCTAGAAATTCGAGTTTGATTTTAAGTACTATTCATTCAGCGCAAATGAACCATAATGCTTGCTTTTGGATATAAGAGCGCCTAAACCTTCGTATCTTTCGCAAATGATTTTGAATCGCTTTGAAACCTTCATAGACAACTTTACAGAGCCTAATGTTTATGATTTCTGTCCGCCACCTCGGTTGACCCGAGGTGGGCCCACTATTTCCGATTTTACCCTTCTGTGTTTACGACTTGTCTTCGAGCGGCTTTAAAGGAAACATTTTAACTACTCCTCTTTTATTACTTAAAAATCGTTTTAAATACTCCGTTAAGTCCTACGATGTGTTCTGATATGTGTCACAAATCCGAACGTTCTGTTCCGACATAACCCTCCGTGATGTCCGAAAGGTACGTACTATGACTCCGTCCGATTTCATTGATTTGCTTTGTTATTTGATATGCCTCATCGAGTCTCTGGAAATATGTATGTTATTTTTGTTGCATTAGTTTCTCACTACTCCACTCGTGGATGCCTCAATGTTTCCCCCACTGAGCCCGGGCCAGGATATGTTCTCAAGCGTATGTCTCTCGCATTGTTCGCCGCGCCCGGTGTGAGGGGCGGTGTATATACGTGCGTGGGTTGTGGTGTATGATGTGCCATGTACGCTTATGCGTCGACATCGCCGATTATGTTCTGATGTGGCCACTTGGTATGTTATGATTTGTTTCGGAGATATTCCCTACTCTGAAGTATGATGTGTTTTGGCGCCGGAGACGGGGGCGCCTATGTTCTGTTCACCGAGTCCCATAGCGGGGCCGGCTTTGGCATATGTTTTCTGCATGCATTACTTATGATTTCTGATACGCATTTTTGATTACTTATGCATCTCAGTTGCTTTCCGCACATTCCGTTCTGATTTTAATTTTATTTATTACATTCTCTGCTTTACATATTCAAGACATTTTTCCGTACTGACCCCCTTTCTTCGGGGGCTGCGTTTCGTGCCACGCAGGTACAGACGTTTGATTTGCTGATCCGTTCGCCTAGGTCATCTGCTCAGCTGTTTGAAGTGCTCCTTTGTCCGGAGCCCGTATTTTGGTATAAGATTTTCTGCTGCATATGTACGTATTTATTCTGGGTACGGCGGGGCCCTGTCCCGTCATATGATTATGTTTTGTTCTGTAGAGGTCCGTAGACATGTTGTGTGGGTTCTGTATATGTTTCGTGAGATGTGCGTACGTTTAGGGCTTATACTCGTATTTTTGTGACGGCCTTATCGCCTTCGTACGGCATGCCCACTTATCCTTGTTAAATTATTATTTCTGTTTGTCTTTAATGTTTTACTAATTTAGGGTAAGGTACGTACGAGCGCCCAACTAGGGCACGAGTCGCGGCTTACGGAGTTGGGTCGTGACAGATAATAAATGCAGAAGTAATAACAACCCAAAATATGGTCTGGACTAGTACAATAGCCACTATTACATGGATACAAGTCTGATAGGAAGTACAAATCTAAAATATCAACACTGTCTCAGAAATACAAAGTAGACAGTTAAATACAAGGAAGAGTTTCCAGGTTGCAGATCTAGCCAAAGCTCACCTTGGAATCTCTGTCAAGTAGACTTGAGTCATTCTCGACGATAGGAGCTGGAACTAGTAACAAACTCTGCTCTCAAAAGAAGAGTACAACAAGAGTAGTATTAGTACAAACAACACGTACTGAGTGAGCATCATAGTCCGACTAAGATTAGTTCACCCATATAACCATAAAATCAACAAGATAATCAGGTGAGCACATAATACTCAAACCAAGTCACAGAATATCCCTTAACTGAATCACCACCTAAGATGAAGCTTCTAAACCACAAGTCTGTCTTATCACAATAATCTCAATCGATAATCACAACCCAAGTTCTGATCTAGGCAGAGTCACTACCCAGCAATCTAACCCAGTCCATAATCCAATCCATGCCACCATAATAATACGAAACGACCATACCAATCAGAAATAAAGAGTCGTATAATGATGCATGATAATATGTAATGATATGCAATGCAATGCACTGGCCAAACACCTTAAACCTGTACACACATGCTAATGGTATTGTTTGCCCAATAGTCATGACCCATAGGGGAGGGCGAAGTTCATGTACCCCTCGCTCCGGAACAGACCTCGGATCACAAGTTCACAAATAGGCCACACCCTCACCCCCGTCAAATATGCCTTTAGTATATATCAAGATAGGGCACATCCTCACCCTCTGTCAGATGTGCCTTTTAAACATATAATGTATGCAAGATGAGTATTCAAGACATGGTTCAAGTCTAGAGCCCCGAGATTAAACATCAACTCAACAGTAGCATAATAAATCAATGAAATCAAATGCTAATGAAAATGCAAGTCACAATTCCATAAGCCATATCAGGACTTAGCTAAATCATCTCAACCATGAAATAAATCATACAACCTATCTCAATCATCATAAAGAGTCCTTGACACCCTTTACTTCCAAATGTAGCACATACACCTCACAACTAAGTCTTGTGTCACTAAGTGCTCTACCTTGTCATGTATCATCATCAGTACCAAGTCATAATTCGATATCAATATATATGTGAAATGCGAATGTATGCCATTCATGATGTCATCATAATTACACAACACTATTCAGGACAAATCTAATTATCCTTCCTTTCTCCAATGATAAATGACATAACAAGAGAAAAATAAGTGCAACACGCATCACAACACAGTAAATTAAGTAACAAGCCTAATCACAATAACAGAGCAACAAGACACAATCAACAACACGAGTATACGTTAACTCCTTCCTCCTCATATCACAGCAAATACACCTCCTATTCAATACATAAAGTAATGGCGACAAGCCCACATAATCAGAAGTCATACCAACCTAGGTAATATCCAACTAGACATCTTGTCCAAAAACCTATTCATGCTTTCTCCCGTCAATCCTACACAATATATATGTTTCACTAATCAAAGTCTAACAAAAGTAAGCCGTAACCTACCTTGATGCTAAGCAGGTGCCACAAACTAATCCACTTGAGCCGTGCCTTTAATCTTCGGAGAGCCTTGGAATGATTAATGTCTATAAAGTACGAATTCTACGTTAGAATATGAATCTAAGGATACCCATACTGCCATAGTTTTACCCAAAATTCAAAAATGAACCTAAAATAGCCATATCTGAGCCACAAGGGAAAAATAATAATTTCATTGAAAAATCAGGTTCAATATAGTTAAAATAGTACCCTACAAGTTTAAACGAGTCCAATGACACCCATATTGCTATACTCTAATTCGAAACCCCAAAACGAACCCAAAACGGTAACCCAGAGGCCGCCAGGGCAAAACTGTAAATTTATCACAAAATTAGTTTACGCATAGCTTAATTAGTCTAGATATCGAAAACTCATTCAAAAAGCCATTATCTTGATCTTCAAAACCATGATTTACCATTTTTTAACTTTTGGGTTCAAAACCCCAATTTTTCCCAATCAAACTCGGATAAAATCGATAACTAATGACAATAAACTTAAGAAAACATCAAAATAAAGGTTAGATACTTACCCCCTAGTTGAGACGAGACAATGCCGCGAAAATCACCTCAAACGGAGCTCTAGAACTCAAGATATGCCCAAAATATAAAATTAACGCAGTTTGATTTTTTTATACACATATATTTTCGCTATAGTGGACCCACCAGGTGCAACAATAGCTATCCACGCTAAAATGATCATAACTTCCTCATACGAAGGCGAAATGTGATGATTCTTTTTGCTATAGCTTCGTAATTACGATACAGATCTAATGGTTCAATCAAAATACAAAACAAAGGTCGTTTGATCAATATGGTGCGCTTATCACTAAAGAACTACGGCGAAAACATCAAATACGAGCGCGACACAACCCAAATCCATTTGAACCTCTTCGGAAACTCACCAAAACTTGTGGACAAGTCCAAAATAATCATATGAACTTATTGGAACTTTCAAAACATCGACACGGGGTCATCTTTGTTATATCCCATATTTTTATACATTGGGATATTTTAAGCTAATCGCGATAAGTTTAAGGACAAGATTATTTCGGGATACGAGATAGAGACTTTTAATCCCCGATTTTTACTAATGCACAAATTGCTTGTAAATTTTAATTGGTATGGAAATATTAGTGGAGATTAGGGATTAATTAACCATGATTAGATTATTAAGTGGGGATTAAGATTAAATATTCACTAATTAGGCATTAGTGGTACATGTGGATACCCATGGCATGGCCAAATTTGATTGGCTCAAGCCTTGAGTGGGGAACGTGTCCCTATCCTAGGCTGCATATATAATGCAATTTGATGACAAAGGAGTTCATTTTGTCATCTTCAACAACTTAGAAATATAGAGATAGAGAGAGAAGAGCTCTCGGCCATGGCTGACCATGTGAGCTCCAAAGCTTGTGATCCAAAAATCATTTTCTCAAGGTAATTCAACCCTTTGGAAGGTCCATAACAACGTGAAATGATCCTTGAAGGCAGCAAGAGTGTTTAGTAATTGAAGTTGCCAAATTCAAGCAAATTAAGGAGCTAAATTGTTAAGGTAAGACTTAATCTTTTTCTATGCAATTTAGAGGTGGTTTAGACTTGTACAATGTTGGTGGATGTGTATTAGATATAGAAAATTATGTGTGTTGATGAAGGAATGTTGTTGAAGCCGTAGGGGGCTGTTTTATGTAAAGATGGTGAACTGATTGTAATTAGTATTTTGGTTGTTGTTGTTATGGATTTTATGATGAGAATGAAGGCATTTAATGGTTAAAGTTGAAGTTAAATTTGTTTGTGGGCTGTTGTAAGGATTATAGTGATAATAATGTAGTTTACTTGCATATGAATAGGTGATGTAGTTGTCGTGTGGTCGTTATATTTCACCAAAATTAGATGAAAAGATTGTATGAAATAACGTGTAAGAATCGTATGTGGTTTGCTTGGTGTGTTCGTAGGTATGCGCAAGATTTTCGAGCATCTTTTATGTTGTTAGTTAGGGGCTGTTTTGATATGTCGTTGTTGTTCTTGTTGAGCTTGGAAGATTAAGTATGACTAAAGTTATACATGGTGTTATTGTATTGGTTGAAATTTGTTAGAAGATCGTTTCGATGGAAACGTTAAGACTATGGATCATTAAGGATAACTTGAATATGTAGTAGTCGTATGTGGATTGTTATCGAATGTTGTAAATGTGGGCTGTTTGGAATGTTGTGTGGGCTGTTCGGAGTGTTCTCAAGTCTTGTCTTGAATAGCCTCGATATAGTACTTGAACGTGTGGTTATTGATGTTGGCTTAGTTGTTATGTGGTTGGTTTGAATATAAGGGAAACGTTGTCTAATTTTCTAGAAAGGAGTCACTAACGTTAGAATATGTTTTGAACCTTCCCATAGCTTAACCATAGTTCTTGACCTCTTAATATAGGCTGAGACGCTTCGAGCAGCGTATACATGTTGTGTTGCGAATAAGCGCTAAAGGTATGTAAAGCTATTCCTTCTTTCTTTTGGCATGTCTTAGATGTAAGTGATGTACGATATGAGCTTTGGGGAAATTCTATTCATAAGTTTCAAATGTGATTCATGATTCTTATTCACTTCTTGATGTTAGAACTCTTAAAGTAGTTGAGCTACTGCCTCTCGAGTCTTCTATATGTTGGATAGTGGCCGGATGTATAAGCTCCCATCCCTAAAGACTCTACGATGACTAATGTCCCTGATTCTATAAGTTGTTTCGCATTATCTTGATACATGTCTATGATTCCTGAGGCTCTATTGATATAGTTCATAGTGATATTTAAAGAGTACTTAACATGATTATCGCTTTGATACTCGAACGTTAGCTAGCCTACTTGTCTATCGAGTCTCAGATGATGATTTAGTTGCATATGGTTACTCACTACTCTGCTCGTGCATACTGTTATTACATCTTTCACCGAGTCTCAGGCCGGGTATGTATTCATGCACAGTTTCACTGCATTGTTCACCGAGTCCCTCACTAGAGGGCCGGGTACGGTATATATGTATATGATGATATGATGATGGCACCGAGTCCCATGATGGGGCGGGCATGATATACATGTAGATGACAGCTTCACCAAGTCCATAATGGGCCGGATATGGTATATGATATAGGCATGCATGATTTTATTTCATAAGACACGAATGCGTGATTCCTTGATTATCATACTTGCCTCCTGGGTTCTCTACTTCAGTTATGACCTTGCTTATTGTATTTCATGCTTTATATACTCAGTACATATCTCGTACTGACCCCCTTTCTTCGGGGGGCTGTATTTCATGCCCGCAGGTACAGATACTCGCTTCGGTGATCCGCCAGCTTAGGATTTCTATTCAGCTATCTTGGAGTGCTCCATTGTCCCGAGCTAGACTTTGGTACGCATCCTTTTGATGTATATATGTTTATTCAGGGGTACGGCGAGGCCCTGTCCCGTCCTATGTTACTGTCGATACTCTTAGAGGTCTGTAGACATATGTGTGGGTTGTAGATAGATGTTGTCCAGCTGTGGTAGCATGACTTATGTTTTGGGACGTTCCCAATCGTAGTGGCAGCCTTGTCGGCTTGCGTATATATATATGTTTTGGGATGTTGTATGTAGTGGCAGCCTTGTCGACTTGCGTATATATGATTGGGGCGTTCCCACACGTTATGACAGCCTTGTCGGCTTGTGTTCCATGTTATATGTTGATGTTTGTAACTCCTCAGGAGACAGGTTGCGTTGATATATATATATATATGTGTGTGTGTGTGTGTGTGTGTGTGACAGTTCTGAGATGACATTCTATTTCTTTAAGCTCCATATTATGTTTAGTTGTGGATTGATTATAGTTAACAGGGTGTATACGAGTGTCCAGCTCGGGCACTAGTCATGGCCTACGGGGTTGGGTCGTGACAAAAGCGGTATCAGAGCGATTCATCCTCGGGTGTCTCTACGGACCGTGTCTAGTAAGTCTTGTTTATCGGTGTGTTGTGCACCACATCTATAAACGAGGCTGCGGGCATTTAGGATGTTATCTTTCCTTCTTACTCTAGATCGTGCGATAGAGCTATATTATCAGGATAATCCCTCCCTAACAGATTACTATGTTTACAGCGATGCCTCCAAAGAAAACGACACGTTTGCCCGGAGAAGGGCAAGTCAAGCTTCGGTAGAGAGACTAGCCGGACACGGAGAGTTACTAAGGCCGTGCCCGATCTATGCCTCGATATTGTGCTCCGGTCAACGAGCTCGCTACACCGCCACCTCCGGAGGAGCTTAGAGCGACGGCGGCCACGGATCGGGCGACTCCACCGCCAACTCCCGAGGCTCCAGTACCTGAGCCTCTAGCTCCACAGCTAGGGGCGGAGGATAAGGTTATGAGAGATGCAGTTCAGTTGCTGACCAGATTAGTGGCAGGGCAGGCTCGCAGGCATGGATTAGGAGGTGATTATGCGGATAGACATGATAGCTTAAGGGCTCGTGACTTCTTGACTTGTAACCCTCCAGAGTTTTACGGGTCAAAGCCCGGGGAGGACCCGCAGGAGTTTATTCGGCAGATGCAGCGTACGTTGAGGATAATTAGAGCTTCTGAGACTAAGTCTGTTGAGTTGGCTTCGTATCGGTTGCGCGATGTAGCTGTTAATTGGTATGAGTCCTGGGAGTTGTCTAGGGGCAAGGGTGATCCTCCAGTGGTATGGGATGAGTTCGTGGAGGCCTTTCTTGGCCACTTTCTACCTCCGGAGATGAGGCGAGCCAGAGTTGATAGATCTACACATCGATGCGGAATGGCGAGTGTTCGAGATTATAGTCTTGAGTTTGATTCGTTAGCTAGACATGCGCCCACTATTGTAGGCGATATGGGCGATAGGGTGCATCATTATGTGATGGGCCGGATCGTTACTTGGTTGATAGGCGTATGATAATGGCTTCTCGATTTGGGTATGGATATTGCTCGAGCACGTGCATATGCGCGGGGGGTAGAGGATCGACACGGGGGTGTCGACCGGACAAAGATTATGATAGAGGCCGGATAAGAGGGCTAGATCGGTGGCTATCCGGGTGAGTTTTGAGGCGAGCGACCTCGGCAGCGAGCATAGTAGATATCCTTCTCGGCCAAGACGAGTGCACCCCCACGGTTCACCGGGGAGATTTGATAGCACGGGGTATTCGGGAGCCGGTCGAGCTCCGGTGGCCAGGTTCACGGATGCCCGAGGATTCGAGTCGGCCGAGGCCACCTTTGCCTCAGTGTTCTCAGTGTGGTAGGCCCCATTCTGGGGAATGCCGTCTCGCCTCGGTGCTTGTTTTCTTGCGGCCGTCGAGGCCATATTATGGGAGTGTTCGTATGGGGGTAATCCGAGGTGGTGCGGCTCACCTCACCGGGTCGATTCGGTTCATCTCCTTCGTGGCTATGCGCCCTATGGGACAGTATTCGGACATCGGCAGGGGGGTGGTAGAGGCCGTGGCGGAGCTTCCAGTTCTAGCGGTCCTTTGAACCGCATATATGCTTTGGCTAGTAGACAGGATCAGGAGGCGTCACCCAATGTGGTTACAGGTATATTATCAATTTTCTCTCGGGACGTGTATGCATTGATAGATCCAGGCTCCACCTTATCATATATATCTCCCTTTGTTGCTAGTAGAATCGGAATAAAACCTGAGTTGATAGAACCATTTGAGGTAGTTATACCGGTAGGAGATTCTGTTATAGCCAGGCAAGTATATAAAAATCGTTCGGTGGATATATATAGTCGTCATACCTTGGCAGATTTGATAGAGTTAGATATGACTGGGTTTGATGTCATTATGGGTATGGATTGGTTAGCTTCCTGTTATGCTAACGTTGATTGTAGAAACAAGATCGTTCGGTTTCAGTTCCCAGGAGAGCCAATTATAGAGTGGTTGGGGAATACGGCATCGCCGAGGGGTAAGTTTATTTCATACCTCAAGGCAAGGAAGATGGTTAGAAAGGGTTATATTTATCATCTGATTCGTGTACATGATTTGAAAGCAGAAGCACCAACTCTTCAGTCAATTTCGGTAGCCAATTAATTTCTAGATGTATTCCCAGATGAACTTTCAGGTCTTTCTCCTGAGCGGGAGATAGAGTTCACTATAGATGTATTGCCAGATACTCAGTCCATATCTATTCCTCTTTACAGAATGGCACCTGCAGAAATGAAGGAATTAAAGGAACAGCTGAGAGACTTGTTAGAAAAGGGCTTCATTAGGCCCAGCACATCACCTTGGGAGCAATTCTGCATCGTGAGAAAGAAAGATGGGTCGCGCGGATGTGTGTATTGGTTATAGGCAGCTGAACAAGGTGACAATAAAGAATAGATATCTCCTTCCCAGGATTGATGATTTATTTGACCAATTGCAGGGTGCCAAGTGTTTCTCGAAGATAGACTTGCAGTCAGGTTATCACCAGGTGTGGGTAAGGGAGGCAGATATTCCAAAGACTGCATTCAGGACCCGATACGAACATTATGAGTTTAGAGTGATGTCTTTTGGGCTGACCAATGCTCCAGCAGTGTTTATGGATCTGATGAACCGAGTGTTCAAGCCATTCTTAGACCTGTTCGTGATTGTATTTATTGATGATATTCTGGTCTATTCACGATCAGAGGAGGAGCATGCGGATCATCTGAGGACGGTACTTGGGGTGCTCCACCGTGTTGTATGCTAAGTTCTCTAAATGTGAATTACTCGTTGACTTCGGTAGCATTCTTGGGGCATATTATTGGAGCCGATGGCATTAGGGTAGATACACGGAAGATCGAGGCCGTAAAGACTTGGCCTAGACCTACGACACCTACCGAGGTACGTAGTTTTTCGGGGCTAGCAGGATATTACGAGAGATTTGTGGAGCGCTTGCTTCGATTTCGGCGCCTTTAACAAGGCTAACTCGGAAGAGGCGACTAAGTTCCGGTGGATCGATGCTTGTGAACGAAGCTTCCGCTTCTTTGAAAGATAAGTTAACTACGGCTTCGAGTTCTAACTCTTCGAGGGACCAGATGGCTATGTCATTTATTGTGATGCTTCGGTGTTGGGCTAGGTTGTGTAATGATGCAGCATGGCAGAGTTATAGCCTATGCCTCCCGGCAACTCAAAAAGCACGAAAGAAATTATCCTACTCATGACCTAGAATTAGCAGCGGTGATTCATGCTTTGAAGATATGGAGGCATTATCTATATGGCATGCATGTTGATATTTATACGGATCACAAAAGTCTCCAGTATATCTTTAAGCAGAAGGAGCTGAATTTACGACAGAGGAGGTGGCTAGAGTTGCTGAAGGACTATGATGTTGATATTCTGTACCATCCAGGAAAAGCAAACGTTGTAGCAGATGCACTCAGCCATAAGTCTATGGGTAGTTTGACGGACGTGCAATCAGAAAAGAAGGAAATAGTCCGTGAGATTCATCAGCTAGCCAGTTTTGGGGTCCGTTTAGCTGACTCTGGAGATGGTGGAGTTTCTGTTCGAGAAGTTACTGAATCCTCTATATTGGAAGAGGTAAATGACGCCAGTACGAGGACCCTGTTCTGGCACGATATAGAGATGCAGCCCTTCAAAAAGAGGAGACCCCATTCGAGATTACACCTGACGGAGTACTACGATATAGGGGCAGATTGTGTGTACCTGAGGTTGCAGGGCTACGGCAGCAGGTTATGGGAGAGGCGCACTATGCCTGTTATTCTGTTCATCCGGGGTCGACAAAGATGTATCATGACCTCAGATGTTTATATTGGTGGGATGGCATGAAGAAGGACATAGCGAATTTTGTTGCTCAGTGCCCGAATTGCCAACAGGTTAAGATTGAGCACCAGAAGCCTGGTGGATTATTACAGGAGATGGAGATTCCGACTTGGAAATGGGAAGCAATTAATATGGATTTCATTACGTGTTTGCCCCGCCCTTACTAAGTATGATTCCATATGGGTTATTGTAGATAGGCTGACAAAATCAGCCCATTTTCTTCCAGTCAGGACTACTTATTCAGCTGAGGATTATGCGAGACTATATATTAAGGAGATAGTAAGACTTCACGGAGTTCCTACATCTATTATATCAGACAGAGGTGCTCAGTTTACAGCTAACTTCTGGAGATCATTCCAGGAAGGATTGGGGACACAGGTAAGTCTTAGCACGACATTTCACCCTCAGACTGACGGACAGGCCGAGCGTACTATTCAGACTCTAGGAGATATGTTGCGGGCTTGTGTTATTGACTTCAGGGGTAGATGGGACGATCATTTGCCACTTATCGAGTTTGCCTATAATAATAGCTACCATTCTAGCATCCAGATGGCACCGTATGAAGCTCTGTATGGCAGAAAGTGCAGGTCACCTATTGGCTGATTTGATGTTGGGGAGACTAAATTAATCGGCCCAGATATGATTCAGCAAGCTATTGATAAGGTGAAACTTATTCGGGAAAGGTTATTAGCAGCTCAGAGTCGACAAAAGTCATATGCAGATAATCGACGTCGACACTTAGAATTCCAGGTTGGTGATTGGGTATTCCTGAAGGTGTCACCCATGAAGGGTGTAATGAGATTCGGCAAGAAAGGGTGTTCCCTATGCCTACAGGTAATCTAAACTTCTCAATTGATTACATTGATTAGTAGATGAAACCATGTGTTGTAACAATAAAAGAGACTCCCCCGAAGTCCTTATAAGACCTTATGCGACTAGTTTAACATTCGAGGACGAATGTTCTAAAGGGGGGAAGGATGTTATATCCCGTATTTTTGTACATTGGGATATTTTAAGCTAATCGCGATAATTTTAAGGACAAGATTATTTCGGGATACGAGATAGAGACTTTTAATCCCCGATTTTTACTAATGCACAAATTGCTTGTAAATTTTAATTGGTGTGAAAATATTAGTGGAGATTAGGGATTAATTAACCATGATTAGATTATTAAGTGGGGATTAAGATTAAATATTCACTAATTAGGCATTAGTGGGCCGTGTGGACCCCACCCATGGCATGGCCAAATTTGATTGGCTCAAGCCTTGAGTGGGGCACGTGTCCCTATCCTAGGCTGCATATATAATGCAATTTGATGACTAAGGAGTTCATTTTATCATCTTCAACAACTTAGAAATATAGAGATAGAGAGAGAAGAGCTCTCGGCCATGGCTGACCATGGTGAGCTCCAAAGCTTGTGATCCAAAAATCATTTTCTCAAGGTAATTCAACCCTTTGGAAGGTCCATAACAACGTGAAATGATCCTTGAAGGCAGCAAGAGTGTTTAGTAATTGAAGTTGCCAAATTCAGCAAATTAAGGAGCTAAATTGTTAAGGTAAGACTTAATCTTTTTCTATGTAATTTAGAGGTGGTTTAGACTTGTACAATGTTGGTGGATGTGTATTAGATATAGAAAATTATGTGTGTTGATGAAGGAATGTTGTTGAAGCCGTAGGGGGCTGTTTTATGTAAAGATGGTGAACTGATTGTAATTAGTATTTTGGTTATTGTTGTTATGGATTTTATGATGAGAATAAAGGCATTTAATGGTTAAAGTTGAAGTTAAATTTGTTTGTGGGCTGTTGTAAGGATTATAGTGATAATAATATAGTTTACTTGCATATGAATAGGTGATGTAGTTGTCATGTGGCTGCTGTTATATTTCACCAAAATTAGATGAAAAGATTGTATGAAATAACGTGTAAGAATCGTATGTGGTTTGCTTGGTGTGTTCGTAGGTATGCGCAAGATTTTCGAGCATCTTTTATGTTGTTAGTTAGGGAAATTTTGTTTTGATATGTCGTTGTTGTTCTTGTTGAGCTTGGAAGATTAAGTATGACTAAAGTTATACATGGTGTTATTGTATTGGTTGGGCTGTTAGAAGATCGTTTCGATGGAAACATTAAGACTATGGATCATTAAGGATAACTTGAATATGTAGTAGTCGTATGTGGATTGTTATCTAATGTTGTAAATGTGGGCTGTTTGGAATGTTGTGTGGGCTGTTCGGAGTGTTCTCAAGTCTTGTCTTGAATAGCCTCGATATAGTACTTGAACGTGTGGTTATTGATGTTGGCTTAGTTGTTATGTGGTTGGTTTGAATATAAGGGAAACGTCGTCTAATTTTCTAGAAAGGAGTCACTAACGTTAGAATACGTTTTGAACCTTCCCGTAGCTTAACCATAGGTCTTGATGTCTTAATATAGGCTGAGACGCTTCGGGCAGCGTATACGTGTTGTGTTGCGAATAAGCGCTAAAGGTATGTAAAGCTATCCCTTCTTTCTTTTGGCATGTCTTAGATGTAAGTGATGTACGATATGAGCTTTGGGGAAATTTTATTCATAAGTTCCGAATGTGATTCATGATTCTTATTCACTTCTTGATGTTAGAACTCTTAAAGTAGTTGAGCTACTGCCTCTCGAGTCTTCTATATGTTGGATAGTGGTCGGATGTATAAGCTCCCATCCCTAAAGACTCTACGATGACTAATGTCCCTAATTCTATAAGGTGTTTCGCATTATCTTGATACATGTCTATGATTCTTGAGGCTCTATTGATATAGTTCATAGTGATATTTAAAGAGTACTTAACATGATTATCGCTTTGATACTCGAACGTTAGCTAGCCTACTTGTCTATCGAGTCTCAGATGATGATTTAGTTGCATATGGTTACTCACTACTCTGCTCGTGCATACTGTTATTACATCTTTCACCGAGTCCCGGGCCGGGTATGTATTCGTGCACAGTTTCACTGCATTGTTCACCGAGTCCCTCACTAGAGGGCGGGGTACGGTATATATGTATATGATGATATGATGATGGCACCGAGTCCCATGATGGGCCGGGCATGATATACATGTATATGACAGCTTCACCGAGTCCATAATGGGCCGGATATGGTATATGATATAGGCATGCATGATTTTATTTCATAAGACACAGGTACAGTGATTCCTTGATTATCATACTTGCCTCCTGGGTTCTCTACTTCAGTTATGACCTTCCTTATTGTATTTCATGCTTTATATACTCAGTACATATCTCGTACTGACCCTCTTTCTTCGGGGGGCTGCGTTTCATGCCCGCAGGTACAGATACTCGCTTCGGTGATCCGCCAGCTTAGGATTTCTATTCAGCTATCTTGGAGTGCTCCATTGTCCCGGAGCCTAGACTTTTGGTACAGATCCTTTTGATGTATATATGTTTATTCAGGGGTACGGCGGGGCCCTTGTCACACCCCAACCTTCGTCAGGGTGTGACGGGCACCCGACTCTCATCAGAGTCAAGCGAACCCTTAAACGTCAACTCATTTTTTTTTTTTTTTAAAACGAGAATTGAAAGTTGTAAATGAAATACCAAAATCGACACGTGGCTCAAGGCACCTCAAAACATGATATATACATACATACGACATAAAACAAGGCGAGCCAAAAGGCCTCTGCCCTTTCTGTACAACAAAATAGTGGCCGACAAGGCCAAACAAGAACCACAACTCCCACGCTGTTCGTACTTCTATAGAGTATAACCCGTACAATATATAAAGCTATACCAAAACGAGGACAGTCCTCTCGGAGCAAATGGAGCGTCGACTCCCGAGGTGCTATCTCCCTCTAAGAAGCCGGGTCCCCGGTCGCGTCCCCGAACCTCGCGGGCATGAAACGCGCCCCCGAAGAAAGGGGGTCCGCACGGAATATGTACCGAATATGTAAAGCGAAAATAAATAGATAATAACCACCGCGCAATTTAAGAGGGAAGAAATCACATACAACCCAATACCTGCAACCTTCGCTTAAGAGAAGACATAAGTAGATGTACAGAGTCGCAAACAAGCCTTAAGTAAATAATCGCAATCCAACTAACAAATCCAGAATAAGTAATGTAATCTAGAACATTTCCCCTAAAGAAGTAATACAGTACATCACACGCGCCGCTTCCGGCAAAATAATAATAACAATAACAATAATAGCCCCTTCGGGCAGCCGCTATATCAATTCCGGCTCGATATCAATAATGGCCCCTTCGGGCATTGCCGCTTCCGCATAATAATGAAGATAGCCCCTTCGGGCATTGCCGCTTCCGCATAATAATGAAGATAGCCCCTTCGGGCATTGCCGCTTCCGCATAATAATGAAGATGGCCCCTTCGGGCATAATAGTAATAATAAAATTTCACACCCCTTCGGAGTGGTTTTAAAAATCAGTTTTAATAAAATACCGCACTCCCTTCGGAGTGGTTTTTGAAAATTTAAATAATAAAATATCACACTCCCCTCGGAGTGGTTTTGGAAGATTTAAATAATAAAATATCACACTCCCTTCGGAGTGGTTTGAAAATTAATTTAAAAAAAATCGTTCAATAGTTAGGACAATAGCCCAAAAATTTCCCTTCAATTGTGGTACAAAATAAATCAAGTAAAACGATAGGCGGGAACCGGGAATAGTGGGCCCGCCCGGGCCAATGGAGGTGGCGTACATGGGACATGCCTAGCGAACCTCATAATATCATTAATAATTGGTTTGGGAGTAGTCGGATTGGATTCGGGCAAGTGTTAGACATTTACGGCCAAACTAGTCAATTGTGACCTATTTGGTTCAATTCCATTGAATGAAAACGCTCCAACTTTAGGTGTGAATCCCGGGAGATAGGATTGACCCAAAGGGTCGAAACCGAAGCCAAAGCACACCTAGATCATGCCATGAAAAGGAAATAGAAGGCTTTACATACCTTATTCGCGTCTTACGCTCGTCCGAGCTCCACTCCCGTTTCGTCCGAAACCGCAAATGGTCACCTTTACCGCTTACTATTCATGAGAGTTAGCATTCCAATAATGAGTTCATACTTGACTACCGAAATTTCGGCAAAGCATTTCTCCTATAAATATAGCATCCCCGAGATTCAACTCGGCTCGAATAACAACAAAACCAACCCAACAACAACATCAACAACATCAATAATCGCTACAAAGCACATATGAACACAAATAGTCTTTCTTTCTATATAATACATCGACTTCCATTCTAACTTCATACTTCTCATCCAATATCGACGTTTTCATATTCATTCTCTAATTCGAGGCCATTCAAGTATGACTCAAGGACATTTCACATTATTCTACAAAATATACAAAATTTCCATCAAACCATAATTCATCCGAAACTTCCAATTTTCAATCATGAATTTCCATAGCACATTTTTGGCTTCCAACTTCATTAACAACAATCATGATTTGCATCTCAATGACTTCATTCTTATATTTACATAAGTTACTTCAACGTTGCATATTTTCCTACAACAACCTTACGTCATATTTTTCATAACAACAAGAACCATTAACCTTCCATTCACTTCACAAAGCCATAACAACACAATTAACATACTAAATGAAATTTAATTCACTTCCCTTCACACTTCATGGCACACGGCCAAACACCCCCTCTACACACACACACGCCATGCACACACTCACCACTATTCCATAATTCTCATCCAATTCCTATCATCATAACATATAAATTTATTCCATAACTTAAAAACATAGAATTCTTACCTTTTCTTGAAATTTCAACTTTCCGCAAACGGAGTTCTTTCTCCAAACCAATTATACTACGTCGAAGAGCGCCTTGAACTTGTTAAGAATTCAAGAAGGACAAGATTTTTGGATCAAAGATTGAGGCTCCAAGAAATTTTTTTTTCTCTCTTTTTTTTTTTTCTCTCTAGCCGTTTCCTCTCTTCTCTTTGTTCTTGATTTCTCTTCCTTTTTCTTGAAGTTTCTAAGGATAGCCATGCTTATATATATATGGCACATGCAAAAATTTAATAAACTCATGGGTTTGGGCCACTAGTTGGCCGGCCACCCTTCCAAATTGGGCCTAAATTTCTTATTTTTTTTTTTGAGCCCAATTAGCTAGGAATCTTATTTTGCAAATTCCCGAAACAAATTTCCGGGATTCCAATTTTGCCCTTGGCCTTGCTCGATATCCCCGCACACATACTTCCATAAGCAACATTCACATATTAGAAAGAAATCCAAACATGACCTTATTCCTCATAAATCAAGGTTGTTTCCAAATTTTCAAATACGCAAAAATGCCGGATGTAACATCCTTCCCCCCTTTTGAACATTCGTCCTCGAATATTAAATTAGCCTTATAGGTCTTACAAGCAATTTGGGGAAGTTCCTTTAGGAGACAAGACGTATAAATCATTCATCGATTAAAACAATTCAGAATTTAAATTACCTCGGTGGTACATCCCGCGGTGCCTCGGGACCGGCCTTCCACCCAAGTGCATAGATACGATGTGGCCCCGTACCGGTATTAGGTGCTCTACCTCCGCCCCTACCCGGCCGAGAGAAGAAGTCCGAGGTCCCCTCGGGGGCTCTTACCGAAGGTGACGACGCCGCCGCCGAGTTTCCGGACGCGCATGGCCCACTCCTCGTGGGCAATCTCTAGCATAGTGCGTCGGGTCACCACAAGTATAACACACGCCATATCGACATCGTCCTGTGTGGCGTCTCCCGCAAGTCGCGCATCGGGGAGGGGGCATCATCTCCTGTCCTGACCCTGCCTGCTGTTGAGAACCCGGCACATAGGGGAGATTTTGTCTTTGTCTAGGAAAAGCCTCCCTATCCCGCTGTGACCCTCGAAACTGCGAAGACGCGCTAGACTGGGGTGCGCTCTCTCTCGGTAGAACCTTTATTCTCGGCCCTCCGACCTCGGCCCTCTTGGGCCGACCGCTAACCCTGCCCTGAGGCAGCCTCCCGCTGACGCTTCCGATCTTCTGACCCCTGGGCATAAGCTTGAACACGAGCTATATCCATACCTGGCTGCATGGCAACTGCCATACAAGCCTCCTGTAACTCCGGCTCTAATCCCCTCACGTAGTGATGGATCCTATCCTCCATATCCTGCACCAGAGAAGGGGCATATCTCGCTAAAGAATTAAACTCTACACTATACTCTCTAACAGACATGCTACCCTGCTGCAAGTGAAGAAACCGGTCAACTCTTGCCCGCCTCAACTCAGGTGGCATATGATGGCGCAAGAAGGCATCTGAAAATTCCTGCCACGTCGGCGGAGGGGCATCCCTCCCTCTGGATAACTTCCAGGACTGAAACCAGTTAATTGCTATGCCCTGTAGCCTATAAGAGGCTAGCTCCACAGACTCCGTAGCTGACGCCCTCATTATGTCTAAAGTACGCTGCATGCCATCTATAAACTCCTGGGGATCAGCATTTGGGTCCGTGCCCTTAAATTCTGGGGGATTTAGGGTAAGAAAATCTCGGGCCCTGGCACTAGCGGCTCTGTCCGGGTATTCGTGGCCCCTACTCTGTTGCCCAACCTGAGTAGTAAGTATCTGGGTTAGCAAACGTATAGCATCCTTCATCTCTCTTATTTCCTGGTTCTGGATATCCGGTTGGTGAGCTGGAGGCACTGGGGCAGGTGCTGGAGCTGGGGCTGGGTCAGCTGCCTCTCTGAGCCCCTCCGAGGATGAGGGAGTAGGAGATCCCTGGGACCGAATGCGTATCCCGGTGTAAGTCTCGAGCTCGGTAGGCACGGGGGCTGGCCGCCCGCCTCATCCACGGCCGGCCTTGCCTCTTTGAGCCGCCGTCACTTTACCCTTCTTAGGTGGCATCGCCGAAATCATACGGATCATTAGATTAGGGACTTTATGTACAACACCGCTCTATACGCACGATCTATACCATGAAAGAAAGAATGACACCCTATTAATGTCTCGTAGCTTCCCGTTTATAGATGTGGTGCACAACACACCGATAAACAAGACTCTACTAGACACGGTCGACCGCGAACATACCGAGGACCGACCCGCTCGATACCACTTTGTCACACCCCAACCTTCGTCGGGTGTGACGGGCACCCGACTCTCATCAGAGTCAAGCGAACCCTTAAACGTCAACTCAAATTTTTTTTTTTTAAAACGAGAATTGAAAGTTGTAAATGAAATACCAAAATCGACACGTGGCTCAAGGCACCTCAAAACATGATATATACATACATACGACATAAAACAAGGCGAGCCAAAAGGCCTCTGCCCTTTCTGTACAACAAAATAGTGGCCGACAAGGCCAAACAAGAACCACAACTCCCACGCTGTTCGCGTACTTCTATAGAGTATAACCGTACAATATATAAAGCTATACCAAAACGAGGACGATCTCCGGAGCAAATGGAGCGTCTCGACTCCCGATGCTATCTCCCTCTAAGAAGCCGGGTCCCCCGGTCGCGTCCCCGAACTCGCGGGCATGAAACGCAGCCCCCGAAGAAAGGGGGTCGGTACGGAATATGTACCGAATATGTAAAGCGAAAATAAATAGATAATAACCACCGCGCAATTTAAGAGGGAAGAAATCACATACAACCCAATACCCGCAACCTTCGCTTAAGAGAAGACATAAGTAGATGTACGAGTCGCAAACAAGCCTTAAGTAAATAATCGCAATCCAACTAACAAATCCAGAATAAGTAATGTAATCTAGAACATTTCCCCTAAAGAAGTAATACAGTACATCACACGCGCCGCTTCCGGCAAAATAATAATAACAATAACAACAATAATAGCCCCTTCGGGCAGCCGCTTCCGGCTCGATAGCAATAATGGCCCCTTCGGGCATTGCCGCTTCCGGCATAATAATGAAGATAGCCCCTTCGGGCATTGCCGCTTCCGGCATAATAATGAAGATAGCCCCTTCGGGCATTGCCGCTTCCGGCATAATAATGAAGATGGCCCCTTCGGGCATAATAGTAATAATAAAATTTCACACCCCCTTCGGAGTGGTTTTAAAAATCAGTTTTAATAAAATACCGCACTCCCTTCGGAGTGGTTTTTGAAAATTTAAATAATAAAATATCACACTCCCCTCGGAGTGGTTTTGGAAGATTTAAATAATAAAATATCACACTCCCTTCGGAGTGGTTTGAAAATTAATTTAAAAAAAATCGTTCAATAGTTAGGACAATAGCCCAAAAATTTCCCTTCAATTGTGGTACAAAATAAATCAAGTAAAACGATAGGCGGGAATCCGGGAATAGTGGGCCCGCCCCGGGCCAATGGAGGTGGCGTACATGGGACATGCCTAGCGAACCTCATAATATCATTAATAATTGGTTTGGGAGTAGTCGGATTGGATTCGGGCAAGTGTTAGACATTTACGGCCAAACTAGTCAATTGTGACCTATTTGGTTCAATTCCATTGAATGAAAACGCTCCAACTTTAGGTGTGAATCCCGGGAGATAGGATTGACCCAAAGGGTCGAAAAAGCCAAAGACACACCTAGATCATGCCATGAAAAGGAAATAGAAGGCTTTACATACCTTATTCGCGTCTTACGCTCGTCTGAGCTCCACTCCCGTTTCGTCCAGAATCTGCAAATGGTCACCTTTACCAGTTACTATTCATGAGAGTTAGCATTCCAATAATGAGTTCATACTTGACTACCGAAATTTCGGCAGCATTTCTCCTATAAATATAGCATCCCCGAGATTCAACTCGGCTCAGAATAACAACAACCAACCCAACAACAACATCAACAACATCAATAATCGCTACAAAGCACATATGAACACAAATAGTCTTTCTTTCTATATAATACATCGACTTCCATTCTAACTTCATACTTCTCATCCAATATCGACGTTTTCATATTCATTCTCTAATTCGAGGCCATTCAAGTATGACTCAAGGACATTTCACATTATTCTACAAAATATACAAAATTTCCATCAAACCATAATTCATCCGAAACTTCCAATTTTCAATCATGAATTTCCATAGCACATTTTTGGCTTCCAACTTCATTAACAACAATCATGATTTGCATCTCAATGACTTCATTCTTATATTTACATAAGTTACTTCAACGTTGCATATTTTCCTACAACAACCTTACGTCATATTTTTCATAACAACAAGAACCATTAACCTTCCATTCACTTCACAAAGCCATAACAACACAATTAACATACTAAATGAAATTTAATTCACTTCCCTTCACACTTCATGGCACACGGCCAAACACCCCACACTACACACACACACGCCATGCACACACTCACCACTATTCCATAATTCTCATCCAATTCCTATCATCATAACATATAAATTTATTCCATAACTTAAAAACATAGAATTCTTACCTTTTCTTGAAATTTCAACTTTCCGCAAACGGAGTTCTTTCTCCAAACCAATTATACTACGTCGAAGAGCGCCTTGAACTTGTTAAGAATTCAAGAA
Source organism: Lycium ferocissimum (assembly GCF_029784015.1). Lineage (NCBI taxonomy): Eukaryota > Viridiplantae > Streptophyta > Magnoliopsida > Solanales > Solanaceae > Lycium > Lycium ferocissimum. Next base: position 6,642,515 of record NC_081345.1, on the reverse strand, counting down.
GGACAAGATTTTTGGATCAAAGATTGAGGCTCCAAGAAATTTTTTTTTCTCTCTTTTTTTTTTTTCTCTCTAGCCGTTTCCTCTCTTCTCTTTGTTCTTGATTTCTCTTCCTTTTTCTTGAAGTTTCTAAGGATAGCCATGCTTATATATATATATGGCACATGCAAAAATTTAATAAACTCATGGGTTTGGGCCACTAGTTGGCCGGCCACCCTTCCAAATTGGGCCTAAATTTCTTATTTTTTTTTTTTGAGCCCAATTAGCTAGAATCTTATTTTGCAAATTCCCGAAACAAATTTCCGGATTCCAATTTTGCCCTTGGCCTTGCTCGATATCCCCGCACACATACTTCCATAAGCAACATTCACATATTAGAAAGAAATCCAAACATGACCTTATTCCTCATAAATCAAGGTTGTTTCCAAATTTTCAAATACGCAAAAATGCCGGATGTAACATCCTTCCCCCCTTTTGAACATTCGTCCTCGAATATTAAATTAGCCTTATAGGTCTTACAAGCAATTTGGGGAAGTTCCTTTAGGAGACAGTACGTATAAATCATTCACTGATTAAAACAATCAGCTGCAGAATTTAAATTACCTGGTGGTACATCCTGCGGTGCCTCGGGACCTGGCCTTCCACCCAGTGCATAGATACGATGTGGCCCCGTACTGGTATTAGGTGCTCTACCTCCGCCCCTACCCCGGCCGAAAAAGTCCGAGGTCCCGCTCGGGGCTCTTACCGAAGGTGACGACGCTGCTGCCGAGTTTCCAGGGACAGCATGGCCCACTCCTCGTGGGCAATCTCTAGCATAGTGCGTCGGGTCACCACAAGTATAACACACGCCATATCGACATCGTCCTGTGTGGCGTCTCCCGCAAGTCGCGCATCGGGGAGGGGCATCATCTCCGTCCCGACCCCCGTCCGCCGTCGAGAACCCGCACATAGGGGAGATTTTGTCTTTGTCTAGAAAAGCCTCCCTATCCCGCGTGACCCTCGAAACTGCGAAGACGCGCTAGACTGGGGTCTGCTCTCTCTGGTAGAACCTTTATTCTGGCCCTCCGACCTGGCCCTCTTGGGCTGACCGCTACCCTGCCCTGAGGCAGCCTCCCGCTGAGGCATTCTGTTTCTTTAAGCTCCATATTATGTTTAGTTGTGGATTGATTATAGTTAACAGGGTGTATACGAGTGTCCAGCTCGGGCACTAGTCATGGCCTACGGGGTTGGGTCGTGACAATTTTAACCCGATGTTGACCGTGATCAACTCTACCTTTTTAAGTTAACTAGTTCCTCCACCAATGACTCGAATAACATTCAAACCTTTCGGGAACCAAACCAATGATTTCACTAATTCATAAATCACGTTCCGGACCTAATGAAACTGTCGACATTCGATTACGGCAACTTTTATCCAAAAGTCAATTATTGGTCAAAGGTTTTTCAATTTAAGACTTTAGATTCCACAAATCCTATTGGAACTCGCCTGATGACCTCGAGACCCGTGTCGTCCATCCCCGCGGTTCAAAATCATACTAACGGGACTCGGGACAGGGTCAACAAGGTTAAATGGGTCAAAAATACTATAACGACCAAACAGGTCATTACATACTATCACCGTCGAGATTAATTTAGTGGAGTATTTATTTTTCATCTTTGCTCAAATATGTCTAATTAATTTGGTTTTTGTAATCTTTCCTTACCTAAAGGTCCCTAATTTAAAGTTAGACCTTTGAATCAGCATATGTCTTCTGATATTTTGTACGCATTGAAGAAACACGCAGCTTTTTTAGGGCCAGCCTTTTATATTTATTTATATAATATGATGAAGTGAAAAGAAATAAAGAAAGAGGAAAAGGAAAACGTAAATAAGAAAAATAAACACTAAATTTACAGTTTAATTACATAACTGAAAAAAAGTGCCGAAATTAGTGTCATGCTCTCCCTGTGCTATTTTCTATGAAACTTTAACCACCTAATGAAGTTAATGTCAAACCACCTATTTATAAATTCAAGAAAAATGAAGTTTCCTAAAATGTATTTCATCTTCTTTTTATTTTCAGAAAATCAAAGAAGCGATAGAAATATATCTAAACTTGAATGGTAAAATTCTCTGTTTATAAACCTTAAAACTAGAAAATGATTGAAATTTGTTAAAATGAGTGAAAAGGTGTAAAAAAAAAAAATTAAAAAAAAATTATGTGTCTAAAAGAACTGTTTTTTGTCTAATTTTTTTTTTCTTTTTTACTCAATTATTACTTGGAATGTAGATATTATATTTTGAGTGAAGTATATTCATTATGTGGCTGTCTTTATGTACTTAGATTATATATGAATTACATCACTCAGATACAAAGATTGATTAAAGCGAGTAAATTTTCCTTTTAGTAATGAAAAAGTAAAAGAATAATTTTATGTAAAGTTATTATGCATATGTTATAGTTTTAACAGCATTCTTTTTCACTCAAAATATTTTTTTGTGAAACTGATCATATGAAAAGTATTGGTGTTAGCAGAAAATATAATGTGTCATCATTTATCCAATCTATAGAATTAAAATTATAAACTATGAGAACTTTTTAAAATTCATTTATCTATTTCGCGCGGTAAATTCACTAATAAGAATATATTTATCATTTCTAATAATTATATTGTGTTTTTTATTGATGTAAATATTTGCTTAATTTCCAATGCAGGCATGCCTTTGATGGTAGCTTAAGGTGCACTATGAAGATGCGCTTTTTAGGCAATTCATAAAAGATTTAATGGAGAAGCCTTAATTTTCATTGGTTGATTTAATATGAAAATAACAGGCTTATAAGATCACTCGGCTATATAAACCATACAATGTTAAGACTATTTTCATCCCTACTCGCAACAACATATTACTATAGAAAACTGATCATTATGTATAGAACCCCAAAGAAGAGACTGTTTGAACAGACTAATGTCTCTCCTTGTAACAAAACTATGATCGTATTGTATAATACAGTCAGAGATTCCTATGACGACTTGAAGAATGATGTGCAACAGTTCTTGTTGAGGCTTTTTTGAGACCAAAAGAGTGAAGCTATCACTAGGATTGTTCTCAACGACCCGTTTCCGCTAACAACTCTATTTGGTTTGTTGGAAACAATCTCATATGAATAGGCACCACATTAAGTTCTTTGAAGGCAATCTTAAAAATTTCAGAATCACATAAAGGCAAGCAATGCATTAAACAAATTGAAATAATGATTATAAGAAGGCTAGGATGAGTTAGTACCTTTGTATGGGGCAACCAAAAGATCAAAGGGGGGATTGGGATCCAAAATTTCAACACCAACCAAGACCTTAGACTTTTCTTCAATCTTTCTAGAAAAATATGGTATATTTTTTAGTAGTGTAGGCTAAGTATATTAGCATTTTTATATTGTATATTATAGCATATCTAGGGTATATTGTAGGAATATAGTGATGTATAGGTTAGTATACTTAGCATTTTTTCTACGGTATCCCGGAAAGAGAATCCCTCTATGTTGAACAAAACTTTCTATTTATAGGCAAATCCTTCAGCCAGGGATAAAAAATGGTAGGGAAAAATATATCAAACAGAATTTGCCCCCCCCCCCCTCCCCCCGGCCCAAAAATCCCCCAGTTTTTTGTCTCTACCCCTAAAATTCAAATTTTCCATAGATAAGACAACAAAGGTGACAACTCATTGTACCCTAAAATCCATGAAAAATATAATAAAAATCAAAAATACCAAAATAGTACAAATACAGCAAATTTTGTACCAATCTAACGGTACAATTGTACCAAATCGTACAATTAGGATAAAATCCCCAAATTCATACCTTAACCGTACCTAGGAGGTTTCCCCTAGATTATTTATCTTAATGCATATGGTGCACAAGATGGTCAAAGGCTCAAGGCCCTGCCCATGGCAACCATAAGCACATAAAGAATCCGAGTAACAAACCTAACATGATTCAATTTAGGCATAAATACGAAATTTGAATGAAAATAAACTTGGAAATCATGAGTAACCATGATTAAGAGTAAAACCCCTCAAGAAATTGGCCGAAAAAGACCCCGAATAGCCATGAAAAAGGCACAGTTAAGGGAACCCTAAAAAGGATCGCAAATCGCCTCCTCAAGGAGACAAAGGAGTCGGGTGAAAATGAAATAAAAGGTTGGGGTGTGAAGTTTGTTAATACAAACTTCACAGCCCCCTTTTTTTTTTTTAACATTAACCCCCCTTAGTTTTTAAACAAATAAATAAAACCCCCTCCCTAATTTAAATCAATTAGAAACTACATATTATAAATGCGCGTATTACTAAGCAAAAATTGTTATTTAGGCTAATTAAAATTTTAAAATTCGCAAATTTAGAAAATTAGTTTCAAAACGAGCCTAATATTGATATAGTTCCGGATAATTTTTAGGAATGTGAAAAATGCGGTCAAAATGAGTCGTAATTCATTCGTCATCTTAATTAACGATTTTCCCGAGTTAGACGGAGCGGGATATATATCTTCTTTTCAAATCACGTTTGTGAAAGTAAATAACTCGTAATTTCTTGTAATTGTTAATTTTTATGAAAATAATAATTAAATGTCAATTTTACAATTTTCTCGGGATTTTTAAATTTTTAATCTTTTTAAGGGAATCCTTACTCCGTCTTGGACTCGGGAAATATGAAAATTAAAATCGTTTATGAGTTGAAAATTAGGTGTCAACACCATTTATAAATATTCAACAAACACAAGTTTATATGCTACAACAACACCAATTTACAGACTCGATACGACTTCCCATAACATGGTCTAGGCTAGTACAAGAGCGACTATTAACTTAGATTACCATTACATTCTAGGACGCATCCTCCGTCCCGAATGAAGTGGGAGGAGGCCTTCCAGATAGGCACCCTGAGTTCCTCTTCAGATCAACAAATACCTGAAACAATCTACACCCCAAAAAGGGTGTAGCAAGTGCAATATCAGTACAAAACACGCGTACTGAGTAAGTATCATAGGCCGATAATGGTTAGTAATACATATTGGTAAGGAATTCACGAATAATGATGATAATCACTAAATCAATCATATATCCCAAAACAGTAGATCACTACGTCAATATTACTTAAGTCACAACCACTCTTCAATGAATTATAAGTGGTCAACACTTATACAGGTTCTCAACATCTTTGCAATTCCTAAGTCGCTCGCGTGTGTTTTAGGAGCGAGCTTATTGTTACGACACCTTTTTGTCCTACCTCACTTAAACAATTTACTACCTGTTTTAGGTTAAATTAACAGAGCATAAGTCAACAATATAGTTCACAATCATAGAGTCCAAATGTTTGTCATTGCCTATGTATAGCATCTAAACCCAAATAGGATAGCCTGAGTGTATCCGATCCAATCCACTCACCACAACAGAATCATCACTATCCAATCATCACAACAACTCAATCAAGTCATAATGCAATGCGGTGCAATAATAGTATGAATGCGATGCCATGCCATGCAAATGAGGTGTACACATGTACTCCGGACGGAAATATTGACGTCTCGGTAGCACAACCCAGCGTGACTCGCAAAGTCTAAGTGTCACCCGTCCCGAATCTTTGCCCAACAGACAGACGGGACCCTGGCTAATTGCTCACAGGGGGAGTCTCACCGGTACCACCCTGGGGGACCCGCGGAGTCCATGCACTAACAATGATTCCGGGATAACATCGGAATCGGCCATGCAACAACGATGCTTGAATATAACCATCGAACATCAGCCTCCTAACAATCACTCAAAAGAGTCTGTCAAATATTAGTTTCACAAATCAGCGATTTCGGAATGGATCTTCAGACATCGGCCTTCTCACAATCACTCAAGTAAAAGAGTTCAGCAAATATCAGTTTCATAAATCAATGATTCCGGAATGGATCTTTGGACATTGGCCTTTTCATAATCACTCAAGTAAAAGAGTTCATCAAAACATCAATTTCACTCAATCAACGATATCGGATCGTCACCAGGTATCGGCCATGCATGATAAATATGAGAATTGCGTGCAATGCATATGTCAATCATCAATAATCAAGTTCAATATCACAAGTACCACGACGGGTAAGCCAACAATGCATCACATCACAATACCAACAGTGGGTATGCCAACATATATCAAGTCAAGTGCCAACATATATCAAGTCAAGTACCAACAGTGGGTATGTGATACGCTCAAATTACACCTATTAATGGTATAACGCGGACGTTGTCAAATATAGTAACCCAACAAGGTTGGGGTCGAATCCCACAGGGAATATGGTGTGAAAAGGTTACTAAAATCGTAGATGCTAAGTTCTAGGTCTAATGTCTTAATCCGATGATTTTGGTAAAAATTAGTTCTTCTATGACTAATTGCTAATCTATGTATTTGGTGGGAATTTATGGTAAGAGAAACTAAGGTTGTGTCCCCGTTAGATAGGGTGTATGCTCATGGGTATTGATCTTGATATACTCCTAATGGATCATAGAATGAATGCACTTAATCTCTGTGTTAATCTCTACTATTTCCCAATAAATAAAGATTATGTCTTTCTATGATTTTCCCAAATATAAGAAAGTGGTTATGAAGAATGATTAATCCCAAGTAAATTCTTCTTATTCCTAAGTGAATTTATTAAACAAAGTTTAATGCTTTGAGTTCTTGTTGTTTATTCTTACCAACCCTAATTATTTTCCCAAATAAATCAAAGGTTTGTGGCTTTAATCAATGTTTGCAACCATTAATTATGAATGAAGAATGAAGAATAAACAAACCCTAATGATCCATTATTTGTATATCAATCACAACCCAATCACAAAACACCCATCAATTGGGTTCACAACCCTAGTAAGGAAATTAGCTACTCATGACAAAGAACAAGAAATAAGGAATTGAAGGATTCATAATTGCTTACTTTGAATAAAATAGGAACTGAGAATAAATTGGATTGATGTTAGAACCTTCAAAAACTTGAGAGTATTGTATGTTCTAAGTCAAAACTAAAAAATATGAGAACTCCCTACTAAAACCCTACAATGAACTATTTATATGTTTGGAAAAATAAACAAATTCTGATTTTGCACTTCGATCCGTCATGATGAAATACGGTCGTAAATCACTTTACGGACCGTAAACGGGTTTACGCCAAGTTGGCTGCTCGGTATGTGCAACTTCCCCTTTTGAAATACGGACCGTAAAGTGGTTTACGGTCCGTAAACCGCATGGTCGTATTTCAACATCCTCGCTTCAACTTTACGCCGGATGCTCAGGTTGGTTAAATACGTGATGGAATACGGACCGTAAAGGCGAAATACGGTCGTAAACCTAGCTCGTAAACCACCATCTTCTCGTTTGACTTTCTGGGTTCGTTATCCTTAAACACGACCATGGAATACGGCCCGTATTGTAGAATACGGTCCGTAAACATCAATTTACGACCATGATGCACTCATTTGTGATCTTTCCAAATATGTTCCTTTACACCGCAAAACACTAAAAAACACGTAAAATCACATAGACTCGCTTAAAAAACAAGCAAAACTTATAGCTAGAAAGCATCGATTGTGGCGTAAAATCACGCCACATCAGTATGCCAACATATATCTATACTCAAGTACCAACAGTGGGTATGCCAACATATATCTATACTCAAGTACCAACAGTGGGTATGCCAACATATATCTATACTCAAGTACCAACAGTGGGTACGCCAATATATATCGAGCAAAAATACCAGCAACGATCTGTCAATTCTATCCAAATCATGATTACAAAACAGAGCTCGATATCTACTAACTACACAGGGAATCAAGCCAACACAATTAAATAATCAGGCATACATAATGGGGTGACTAGTCCCAACACACATCGAGTCAATCATTTAACATACGGTATTACCATTTGCCTAAATCAGCATATTTGCTTAGGATAAGAATCTCACCCTACACTCGAGGCATTCGTCACCATTTAACTAGGATATCATTCACTACCCTGGTACATTTATATTCCCAACTAGCTTTTTAGAGTTACTACAAATGATTTCATCGATAGGCATAATTAGATTTCGTCTGCTACTCTCAAGTCACATAAAATCCACCGATAATCAACAAGGCCACATCAATACCTAAGAAGTCTACAGGCCACCAGCCCGAACAAACAAGTCACACATAACAGTACCATCCTAAGGTTCCATCACAGATCTCCGATTTTCTATACATGCATTCTCTGTTCCTTCTACACAACAATATGGAAAACTAACTAGAGTCTACCGAAGGGAAAGCCGTGACCTACCTCATGGACGAGCGGGTGCCACGAACATCCATTGATTCTTTAAATCGATCACCACATCGTAATCCGCATGAAATAGTCTTGGGGACAACCATGTTACCTAAGATTAATGCTTTCCACTTGAATCCTTCATAAGAGATTTGGATTAATAGGGAGGTTTGGGGGTCTTAACCCACCTCTAGCTTTCTTCTATATCAAATGCTAAGAGATTGTTCCCATTTTCAAGCTTATATTTGGGAAGAACCGATTTCCAAAATCCATGCAAGAATCTATTTTTAAAGGACCAAGAGTGTAGAGATCTAGGTTATTAGCTCCCATCTTTGGTGAAGAACATGGGAGGTGGCTTAGAAATAATTTAGGGAGAAAACGTTGCAACCTCATCACTCTTCCAATTCTAGATGACTTAAAACCCACTTGATGATTCTCTAGATGAGTATGTTTGGGAATAATTTTAGGTGGAAGGAGGGTTGGAGGGTGTCAGAAAGACTTATTTGGACTAAAAATCTCATTTTTGAGCTTCCCACCGAGCTGGGTGGCTGGAAATCAGGGTTCTGAAAAATTGGACAATTCCTAAAATGATCCTTTAAATAGGGAAATTCACTGTGCGAGACCTCCCCAGCGGTAAGTCTATTGCTACGACAGTACCGCTAAGGCGGCTAATATGCCGCTATGGCGGCTGTGAGATCGCATGCACCTACCGCTGTGGCGGTTAGTACACCGCTACAGCTGCACCGTTGTAGCGCCACTACAATCGCTACGGCGGTTAAGTTGGGTCTGGTCCCTGTGCTTCTCCATCTTACGCAATACGTACAACAATTTTGGTTGACTTAAATAGTCTCCGGATATGACTAGGTGAAAACACTGTTAGGAGCCATTCTTTGTCTTCCTCCTTCGAAAATCACAGTAACGATGAAATGGGTCGTTACATCAGATACCAATTGAACAACCGTTCATCCCCGAATGGTAAGGGAACGAACCCACACTGACGGCTGACATGTCTAGTACCCTCTTACTTTCGTATTTTGAGTCCAACAGAAAGGATTAAGGCGAATACATTGTAAAGGACCCTCTTGTGACTTAGCACTTCTTAGACTTAACTCAATGTAATCGCCTGGTCATCACGGCAAAGGGAATCAAGTGCCAGGGTGATTTGTAGGAGGTCTGCTACGAGATGTAAGGCTTGGGTATGCCCCAACGTATCAAAAATTTCAAGAGCAGAAGTCGTAAACTGCTATAGCGGCTACAATACCGCCAGGACGATACCGCTACAGCGCCAGACCGGCTGCCCAGTGGTACCTCGAGATACCCAGTGGCTTTGTTACCGCCACGGAGGTTCTGCTGCAGAATATTAAGGGACGGCAGTCCCTTTTTCTTTTCATTATTCCTCTATTCCACTTCGAAAACCCTTCCATATCCCTTAAAACTCCTACTCCCATTTCACTCCTAATCACACTACAACTCTACCAACTATTCCCTCTCCCTACTTAACACAATTTAGCCTCCCCAATCACCCACTTTCTCTTACCCACAAGAAAGGAAGAAGGAGAAGAAGAAGAAGAAGAACCAACACAAGGAATCCATCTCTATCCACTATTTTACTACAAGATCTAGTAAATCTTCGTTCCCCCTTGCTCCATAGTTAATCAATCAACACTGCACTCTAAACAACAACTTAGGGGTTGGATTTTTTTGGTAACACAAGTTGGGTTTATTTTGAAATTTAGGTAACTACACAATTTGGACAGAATTTTGGAGTAATCTGAACTAGTTAATCGTTAGGATAGTCTTCGCTTCGCACTTTGCGTGATTATAACATAGATTTGAGGCGCAAAACTTGAGTATAGTAAAGAAAAATTCTTGAAATAGATTATGGGGTTTATCAAGAAATTTGGGCTAATTTGTTGTTAGAATGGCACCCAAATGGGTTTTAAACTTCATGCATACTGGTTTCCTCCCCAATCCGTGCTTCAAAATAAGTTTTTGATCCAAAAAGAGGGACTTGAAATCTGGGAATTTTGGTTTACTGCTTGGGTAAGGTGGTACCGCTACAGAGGTACGCTGACCGCTACAGCAGCGCCCCCGTAGCGCTCAACCGGCTGCTGCGGCGGTTCACCCTAAAAACATTACTGACCGCTGTGGCGGTCTTCGTTCTACCATAGCGGTACCGCCATGGCGGTCTGCATGCCACTGTGGCAGTTATCGCAGATTCTGCAAGTGTACAGTCTGCTGCCAGGCACTCTTTTACTCGATTTTTCGCTTTGATTCTTGCTAGGATGACGTGTAACTGATAAGGTTTAAGAATTGACACGCTTCTAATTTCCTTGCAGGCACAATGGCTGAACACGGGGAACAAGTACCTCAAATCCAAGGGGCGGTGCCCCAAAACATAGAAGTCCCCGCTTACGAGAATCTTTCCACTCGCCAGAGTAAACGGCTACATCTGGAACAGAGGTCCATTCCTTTACTATTGGAGCGGGGGCTTGACATGACAAATGTGGAGGGGCGGGCTCTGGATTTCTGGAACAGGTTGGTGGCGACCAAGTGGACTCGCTTGGTTCGAAACCCAAGAGATTGTAATGAGTCTTGGGTCAGGGAGTTCTACGCTATCTTTGCCTTTGCTTGACTGGGATGCCCCTAGCCCCGTGGTCATAATAAGGGGTACTCCCGTGAAAGTGGGGCCAAGGGCTGTCAACCGGATTTATAGGCTAGATGATCATCCCGTGAAGCCTTATGAGGAGAAAGCGGCGAAGAAGGATTTGATGTGGTTGGCCACCCAGTTGGTGCAGGCCATGACATACCAAAAGGTCCCTGGGCTCGTGTTAGGAGAGCGATATACAGTGACCGCTTTACTGCGGAGGCTAAGAGATGGCTACAGATTGTTAGCCGCTGGGTCCGCCCTTCCTCAAACACACATGATGTTTCCTATGCCCATACCCTTGTTATTGCTTGCGTCCTTGCCGACATTCCTGTAAATGTGGGGGCGCAAGTCATTGCGGAGTGGAAGGAGTTTGTGGATATTGGTGGAAGAAGCTTGATGTTCCCTTCTTTGATCACCTTTTTGTGCCAAAAAGCTAAGGTTCCAGAGGAGGATGAGGATGATTGGGTCCAGCCTGAGGCCCCTTACCATCTGCTGAAGGCGAAGGGTCATAGAACTGCGATTGTCAGCCGGAAGAGGAGAAAGGAGGATGATGCGGGCGAAGGGGGAAACGGAGCTGGGGCTGAAGCTGGTGAGGGGGATGATGCTGGGACTGAGGCTCCTCATGCCCAGGGCCCCTTTGAGCTTATAGAGACGGGCTTTGATGATATAGAGGCCATGTTCCGGGCGATGCCCATGCCTTCTAGTAGTTCTAGTTCATCAGGTTCTGCTGCCAGCTACCTTACTTAGCAGGAGATGAAGGGGTATTTTGACACCCAGAAGCAGATGGGTGAGTCACTAACCAGACTCCGGACTGCCTACACCACTCTGGCTAAAAATCATGGTGAGCTTCGCACTGATTTTGACAGGGAGAGGATGAAGAACAAGGCACGCGACAAGCTTAGAATCAGGTCTTGGAGGGTTGCTAAGGGGATGTGGGGTAAGATGTACCCCAATGAGCCGCTGCCAGTGGAGGATGATGATGACTCGAGCAGTACTCTTTCGAGAGTGGTCCCTGTGAGGATGGCGGTCAGGCCGGGCTAGGTGGTGCCGGTGGTGATGACTCCGATGATGATGGTGTGACTAGCATGCAGATGGCCTAGAGATCTCCCCCTCCCCTCTTTTTATGCTTGGTTGCCCTTGTAGGGCCTTTATTTCTGGACAATCTTTTGTTGGTTAGCCTCTTTCTTTTTTGATAATTTTGTTTTTCGTTTTTGGTTGGACTGATTTATGGCTAATGTCTGGATAATTTGTTTTTGGATATTAAACTATTTAGCTTCCTTGTGTTGGTAATGGTAGTTGGTTTCGTAGTAGTGACTTGGGTGTTTCTTGCTCTTGTCGGGCTTATTTTTATACAACTTGTTAGTTGGTCATGCTACTATTTTTATCTGATATGTTGAAGGTTAACAGGGAAATGGACTGGGAACAGGTAAAAGAGAAGGTTCAGTTCTCTGATCCAGCAGTACCGCTTTGGCGGTCTCTCAGACCATATGGCGGTACCGCCTTGGCGGCAGGGAAGCCACAGGAGCGGTCCCTTTAGGAGATGGGACCACCGCTTCAGCGGTTGTACGACCGCTATGGCGGTGCCGCCGCAGCGGTGGGCTGACCTCTGGGGCGGTGGGCCTGGTAGTGGCATGCCCAATTCTCCTCGCATCCGAAATTTAGCTCGCCTCTTACAATGCAACTCGATCTAACTCCGAAGTATAACTTACTTTTTGCACGTAGATACCAATTGGAATCATCTAGATACCAATTAGGTTCACCGAGATACCAATTTTATCGGAGTAGCACGATTTGAACGAAAGAAAGGAAATTTTTCAAGATACCCTATAGCCTCCCGTGGACGAGTACGGATGTCTACGTACCATTCCACTAGACTCTACTAGAAATTGCTCTTGTACCTAGTAGACTGGTAACCTAGGCTCTGATACCAACTTGTCACGACTCAAATTCGGGCTCGTGCGGGCACCTACCTTCCTACCTTGGTAGCCGAACCCTCTAATTTTTAAAATGCTTCAATCACACGACATTCCGTTTAAAAGCATTTGATAATTAAGAAATACAACGGAATTCCCTTTATAAATATTCAACAAACACAAGTTTATATGTTACAACAACACCAATTTAAAAACTCGATACGACTTCCCATGACCTGGTCTAGGCTAGTACAAGAGCGACTATTGACTCAGATTACCATTACATTCTATGACACATTCTCCGTCCCGAACGAAGTAGGAGGAGGCCTTCCAGATAGGCACTGTGAGTTCCTCTTCACATCAACAAATACGTAAAACAATCTACATCCCAAAAAGGGTGTAGCAAGTGCAATATCAGTAGAAAACACGCGTACTGAGTAAATATCATAGGCCGACAATGGTTAGTAACACATATTGGTAAGGAATTCACGGATAATGATGATAATCACTAAATCAATCACATATCCCAAAACAGTAGATCACCACATCAATATAACTTAAGTCACAACTACTCTTCAATGAATTATAAGTGGTCAACACCTATACAGGTTCGCAACATCTTTGTAATTCCTAAGTCGCTCGCGTGTGTTTTAGAAGAGAGCTCATTGTTACGACACCTTTTTGTCCTAACTCGCTTAAACAATTTACTACCAGTTTTAGGTTAAATTAACAGAGCATAAGTCAACAATATAGCTCATAACAGAGCATAAGTCAACAATAGAGCTCACAATCATAGAGTCCAAATGTTCGTCATTGCCTATGTATAGCATCTAAACCCAAATAGGATAGCCTGAGTGTATCCGATCCAATCCACTCACCACAACAGAATCATCACTATCCAATCATCACAACAACTCAATCAAGTCATAATGCAATGCGGTGCAATAATGGTATGAATGCGATGCCATGCCATGCAAATGAGGTGTACACATGTACTCCAGACGAAAATATCGACTTCTCGGTAGCACAACCCCGCGTGACTCGTGAAGTCTAAGTGTCAGCCATCCCGGATCTTTGCCCAACAGACATACGGGACCCTAGCTAATTGCTCACAGGAGAAGTCTCACCAGCACCACCCTGGGGGACCTGCGGAGTCCATGCACTAACAACGATTCCCGGATAACATCGGAATCGGCCATGCAACAACAATGCCCGAATATAACTATTAGACATCGGTCTCTTCACAATCACTCAAAAGTGTCTATCAATATCAGTTTCACAAATCAACGATTTCGGAATGGATCTTTGGACATCGGCCTTCTCACAATCATTCAAGTAAAAGAGTTCATCAAATATCAGTTTCATAAATCAACGATTCCGGAATGGATCTTCGGACATCGGCGTTTTCATAATCACTCAAGTAAAAGAGTTCATCAAAATATCAGTTTCACTCAATCAACGATACCAGATCATCACCGGGTATCGGCTATGTATGATAAATATGATAACTGCATGCAATGCATATGTCAATCAACAACAATCAAGTTCAATATCACAAGTACCTCGACGGGTACGCCAACAACGCATCACATCACAATACCAACATTGGATATGCCAACATATATCAAGTCAAGTACCAACAGTGGGTATGCCAATATATACCTATACTCAAGTACCAACAGTGGGTATGCCAACATATATCCATACTCAAGTACCAACAATGGGTACGCCAACATATATCGAGCAAAAATACCGGCAACGGTCTGTCAATTCTATCCAAATCATGATTACAAAAAAAAGCTCGATATCTACCAACTACACAGGGAATCAAGCCAACACAATTAAATAATCAGGCACACATAATGGGGTGACTAGTCCCAACACACATCGAGTCAATCATTTAACATACGGTATTACCATTTCCTAAATCAAAGATATTTGCTTAGGATAAGAATCTCACCCTACACTCGAGGCATTCGTCACCATTTAACTAGGACATCATTCACTGCCATGGTACATTTATATTCCCAACTAGCTTTTTAGAGTTACTATAAATGATTTCATCGATAGGCATAGTTAGATTCCGTCTGCTACTCTTAAGTCACATAAAATCCACCGATAATCAACAAGGCCACATCAATACCTAAGAAGTCTACAGGCCACCATCCCGAACAAACAAGTCACACATAACAGTACCATTCTAAGGTTCCATCCCAGATCTCCGATTTCCTATACATGCATTCTCCGTTCCTTCTACACAACAATATGAAAAACTAACTAGAGTCTATCGAAGGGAAAGCCGTGACCTACCTCATGGACGAGCGGGTGCCACGAACATCCATTGATTCTTTAAATCGATCGCCACATTGTAATCAGCGTGAAATAGTCTTGGGGACAACATGTTACCCAAGATTAATGCTTTCCACTTGAATCCTTCATAAGAGATTTGGATTAATAGGGAGGTTTGAGGGTCTTAACCCACCTCTAGCTTTCTTCTATATCAAATGTTAAGAGATTGTTCCCATTTTCAAGCTTATATTTGGGAAGAACCCCGTTACACCCCGTATTTTCGAAGAGCACTTATCAAATTTGAAACATAAGTACGTTGAGTTAGGGTTAAGTAAAACCACTTTAGAATATAAGGAGCAAGCATTATTAAGTATATTTAATAAGTGAAGGATGTATATAAGGTATACCGGAAGGTTTTGTAAGGAAATGAGTGGAAGAAATGTAGTACGACTTTGGAGAAAGGATGGGTAATGCTTTGTGTGAAAATTTTGGTCCAACTTGGGGGTCGAATATCGCTTAGCATATGAAGTGTTTTAAGGTGAAACAAAAGCCTAAAATGAAGTTCGCCGAGTCTAGTTTCCAATGCAACAAACCGCTCATCGATAGGAGATCGGAGTAGAGAATTATGGACGTTACAAGTTCAGCTGACAGAGCAAAAACGCGTGCTACAGTACTGCTACAGTGACCCCCCGAATTTGACCCTATATAAAGGGTAAAAACCCCTTTTTCACCAGATTTGCCCAAAAAATTCCAGAAAATTGAAGAGAGAGAGAGAGGAGATCACAAAGTAAGTAATTTTCAAGCGACGGAGTATTAATTGAAGCTCGGATAAACGCATAGATGTGATTCTAGTATGGTTTTGCGGGGGATTCAAGGTGGATATTGAAGATATCGCTGTTTTAACAAGAATAAGGTATGAATCTCCTAATATTAATGTTAATTTTGGTTTATTTTTGAAGATAAAGTCGTTAAATAATTGTATAGCAAGTTGGTTGGTTGTGGAAATTGGAAAACATCGTGTGGGATGTTTTATGGTACATATTGGTGTTGGAAATGATGTTATTGTTGTTGTTGTTGTTGTTGTTGGTTTTTGAATTATAATTTCGGGCTAGGCATATAAACGGGGAGATCTTTGAAATTTCAGCAGATTCTAGAAAGAGTTAGTTTGAGGGCTTAAGACAGGCCTATGAAGATGAGTCTAACAATAGTATAAATATTCTTGAATATAGATTTACGAGCCTGGGAGGCCAAGTGTTGAATAGTTAAAGTTCAGGCGACCCAAAAGGTATGTTAAGGCTCGTCCCTTTCTTTCAAAGGCATGATTCCTATGTTATGATTTCATAAATGTTTCCATATCTTCCTTGTTATCAAAAGTTAAAAGTCTATGATTCCAAGGCATGATTCCCTTCCTGATAAACCGTAAATGTTTTCCAAAATGTCCGTATTTTTCCAAAACAAAGGTTTATGATTTTGTAATTAAGCTTTTATGACTACAACGACGGACATGTTTTTATCATGATGACAATGATGCCAAAGATGAGAATATTTTCTAGGATGACTATTATGAGAACGATTTCATGTTTAAAGGTTCCAAGTTGTGATTTCAATGACGATATAAGAATGTTGAGCTATTTCTTGATTTCTCAATTTTATTCATGGATGATGACTATATTTTTTTGTAAAGATTCTAAAGTATATGAATTGACGCTTTATGAGATTTATGATCTTAGTCTATGTTCTCTTAATGCTATTCTTCATTGATAGTCTCACCTTATAATAATTGTTCCTTCAAGGTGAGACAAAGCGATCATGATTATTCCACAATATAATCGGAGGTTACCGACCTTACGTTACTCCGATAGAGTTATAGCTTTTCTTGGGCTCTCTCGTAAATCTTGCTTATATGATATGTATATATATATATATATATATATATATATATATATATATATATATATATATATATATATATATACACTATATATATATACATACATATATATGTATATATATATATATATATATATGTATATATATATATATATATATATATGTATATAGTGTATATATATATATATATATATATATATATATATATATATATATTTTTTTTGTCCAGTCACGAATTTTGTTATACCGTTCATCTCTTTCTCTTAACCTTTATTCTTAATAGCAGTCTTCTTTAACCACACCTCGGTAGCCACGGCCAACATCGTCCTTTATTATTTGGACATTAAAACGGCCAAGTAAAAACCTAGGAATTTACATGTTAATCCATCGAGGTTATTAAGAAGTTAAGAGAATAACGGTATACTAAGAATAACAAATTCATGAGGATAAGGAAATAATTACTTAAACATAATAATCACAAAATAATTTACATAATAGGGAGATTAGTACAGAAAACATAGTAAATAAACTTACATGGTTTGAAGAAGGAGGGAGGTTTCCCTTTCGGGGAACCCCAAAAACTACTTCACACTAGGGGGCAAAGTGACTTATAGTTTCTTCTATTGTTAGATCTCCTAACTTACATCCTTTACATATATATGTATATATATATATATATATATATATGGGGAATATGGGAAAAAGGGCGAGAGCGTTACGTACGCGTAACCACCGATCGGTTGGTATAATATGACATGATATCATCTCGGACGCGGGATGCCGGACGCGGGACATATGTGGTTAAATGGATGGACGACGCCTCGGCAATATGATATGTTCTATTTTCTATATATATGAACAAGAAATATTTTCAAAAAGAAAGCTAGCATGCATGACATCGCCCTAAGAGCACTCACGTATACGGGTTATTCTTTTATCTCACGATATGCTCTATATTTCCATTCTGTTATTGTTCTTAATTTACATCCCTTACTATGTTACTATTCATGCCTTACATACTCAGTACATTACTCGTACTGACGTCCCTTTTTGTGGACATTGCGTTCATGCCCGTAGGATCAGGTAGCCAGTCGGACGATTCACAGCAGTAGGACCTCCCCTCAGCGGCAGTCGGTACGCTCCATTGATCCGGAGCTTCAGTCCTTATGGTACGCTATTCGGTTACGTACATATATGGGTACGGCGGGGCCTTGTCCTGTCATTTTACGGTTGTACTCCATAGAGGTCTGTAGACAATGATATGTAGCCGTGATATTATGCAGCCTCGTCGGCATATATTTTGTTGTACAGTATATATGTGTGGCGGCCAAATTAGCTCACGCTGTTATTCTCAGTGTTTATGTTTATATGTATGCGTTGGCCGTGAGTTCCCGGTACGGTGTCTTTTATGTTGATTGTTCGGGAGACAGTATAGCACAGTTATAAATTGTATATGGGCCCAGGATAGTCAGTGAGCAGTAAATGCAGGCATAGGAGTGCTTGGCCAGTAGTGGTCGGGCACTTGTCGCGGCTCATCGATTTTGGGTCGTGACAAACCCATTTCCAAGATCCATGTAATAATCTATTTTTAAAGGACCAAGAGTGTAGAGATCTAGGTTATTAGCTCCTTTCTTTGGTGAAGAACATAAGAGGTGGCTTAGAAAGAATTTAGGGAGAAAATGTTGCTACCTCATCACCCTTCCAATTCTAAATGACTTGAACCCCACTTGATGAATCTCTAGGTGAGTATGTTTAAGAGTAATTTCTTAGGTGGAAGGAGGGTTGGAGGGTGTTAGAAAGACTTATTTGTACTAAAAATCTCATTTTTGAGCTTCCCACCGAGCTGGGCAGCTGGAAATTAGGGTTCTGAAAAATGGGACAGTTCCTGAAATTATCCTTTAAATAGAGAAATTCACTTTGCGAGATCTCCCCAGCAGTAAGTCTACTGATACGGCGGTCCCGCTAGGGTGGCTAATATGCCGCTATGACGGCTGTGAGATCACACGCACCTATTGCTGTGGCGGTTAGTACACCGCTATAGCTGCACCGCTGTAGCGCCAATACAACCGCTACGGCTATTAAGTTGGGTCTGGTCCCCATGCTTCTCCTTCTTATGCGATGTGTACAACGATTTTGGTTGACTTAAATAATCTCCGGATATGACAAGGTGAAAACCTTTGTGAGGGAGCCATTGTTGTCTTCCTCTTCGAAAACCATAGTAACGACGAAATGGGTCATTACACGAATTATCGCAGGGCTTGCTTCCCATTCATCACCTCTTTCTATCATGTGAATTTGATACCCTCCATGCTTTGGGAGTGGGTTTGTGTCCATATTCGGAGGTGTTGGTTCCAGGATAAGCTCATGATTGTCAATCATATCTTCTAATTTATGCCACAGGTTTATGCAATATTCGGTGGCATGGCCAACTTAGTTAGAATGATAGGCGCAAGTGAAATCTGGCCTGTACCATCGATCCGTGGGATTAGCAGGTTTTGGTGGAATAGCGCTCATTCGCCCGGCGTCTCTCAGCTTGGCAAATAAACTAGTCCTTGATTCTGGCAAAGGAGTGAATGCTCTCATAGGTTTCTTTTGGGGTGCCTCATAGTTTCTTTGGTGGAGAAATTTGGTTTGGAAAGTACAGTTTTTGTGGAGCTTGGTTATAAGGTCTTTGGCATTCGATAATTTGGTCATGGAGTGCGGTTGCTTGGTGCTGGTATTTGATAATTTGGTTGTGGAGCTTAGTAGCAGGGTTGTGCGTAGCACATAGACATCGGGCTATATTGGGGTGAAGTGGTTATATAGTTGGTTGGTGGAGGTAATTGGTAGTTAACTGAATTTTTGTGGGTCATCTCTTTTCCTCGGCTTTTCGGGCTAGTAGTTCTAGAAACATAGGCTATATCTTCTCTTTTCATTTTGCCACCTGCGATTGCCAGCCTTTTTGCCTTTCTGTTTAGTACACTAACAATCCTGCCGGTCTTAAGGCCATCTTCGATATCTTCCCCAACAGCGACTAAATCTGCAAAGGAACTCCCTTTCACAGTTATCATTTTGTTAAAGCAATCAGCTTCTTGGTACCGTATGAATGCGGCTACCAGCTCAGCTTCAGTCATAGGTAGTTGCACACGCGCTGCTTCGTCTCTCCAGTGACTAGCATATTCTCTGTAGGTTTCAGTCGATTTCTGATGAATTTTCTCTAATGAGAAGCGATCAGGTACGTTTTCCACACTAAAGCGGAATCTTTCCATGAACGAACTTGCCATTTCTTCCCATGTTTTCCATCGGCTAATTTCTTGAGAGATAAACCGTTCCATAGCTGTTCCTGACAGACTTCGACTAAACAACCTCATGAGAAAGGCTTCGTTTCCGCCATTTCCAACCAACTAGTCGCAGTAAACCCTCAAGTGGGATCTGGGATTGCCCGACCCGTTAAAGTGATCAAATTTGGGAAATTTAAAGCCTTCTGGTAGACCCAGGTCTGGATGTATGCACAAGTCAGAGAATCTCAACCCCTCTTTCTTTTTAGAGCCATGTTCTAGTTCAGCAATTTTCTTTCCCATCTCTTTCTAGATTTTGTCTATTCTTGCTTCAAAGAACATTTCCATGTTCTCCAGTTCTGGCGAGGAGTCAATATAGGTGACATGGTCTTGAAAAGTGACATTTGGCTGTACAGGATGGATCACAGGAACTCCGGTTGCCCGAGTGGCTTGATAAGCATTTATGTTTGTAGCGTGGGCAGGTGTTTGAAAAGCTGGGGTTTGGTGGGAGGAACTCCCTACATGGGTGGTATTTCGGCGTAGTGGAGTTTGAAAAGTAGCCCCAGTCTGGGATTGCGGAAAATGGTCAGGAATTGGTAAATCCAGATTAAGGAAAGTGGGTGGAGGTTTCCTAGCTTCAGCATTAGTAGCATTTTGCTTTTCGGCCCTCAGGCGGTCTGCTTCTTCTCTAGCTTCAGCCAATTATCTCATCAGCAGGCTAATAGCCTCTTCCAAAGGCATTCCAGCTATGTCAGCTGTTGGGGTACCCTCAACTAAATCAGTTTTATTCGGTGGTGGAATTTCATGCATGTTTTCTTCTTGAGGGTTCAAGGACGCTACGGTAGCTTTTGATGGAGTAACTGGTGCCAGCGAATCGACCCCTGTATATAGAAAACAACACAAAAGCTCCCAAGTTAACGTTAGATTTAAGCACGAAACACAAGATATCACGTTGTTTACAGTTTATAGCATATACATTCATATATTTTGTTTCAACTCTTGACTGATTCTCATTCCAAAGGTATTTTGGTCTTTTTATATTTTTGGGAATATTGACTCTTTGGTAAGTGGTTTGTATGGTTGATTTGCTTTTACCCATCCTGTACTAAGGGGGATTTAGATTTTTATTATAAAAGGACCGAGTCTTAAATAGACTACCTACGTATCCCACAAAAGGGAAACCCAGTCCATCCGTAGTTATACATAGAAAAGGTTTTTCCTATGCTACTCGAAATTTAGTTTTCTACCCTGACCAGGCCTTATGTAGGCTTCCCACGTATCCCCAACGGGACATCAGGTTGGCGTGGTTCCATTTACATAAAAGGGAAAAGGGATACTCTATCTTATTGAAAGCAGTAAAGGGATACTTATGTTTTTCTACCCAACCATACTAAGCAGGTCTTCATTGTCTTCTTCATCTCCATCTTCTATCCTTGTCTTCCCGCGACAATCCAAACATAGCCTTCATTCACGAGGTGTTCCAGTTCAAGCTTGAAATACAAACATTCTTCAATGTCGTGGCCAGGGCGGCCATGGTGATACACACAAACCCTTTTTTTCGGAGATCCTGGGCGACCCTGATAGGTTTGTGGCACTGCTCTTATCTTCTTTACGCTACATAGTAGAGAGTGGATCCTAGCGTATGACTCTTCGAATTTAGAAACGTCGCTCCTCTAAAACCTAACCTTTGATATCCTTTCTGGATGATTTCTTCCTTGGTCATGAGTCAGGAGAGAGTGGGGCCCCCACAGTTGGCTAATTCTCCCTTGGTTAATCCATTGGATAAGATTGCTTTCCAGTGCTCCGCACTCACTAGCTGTATGGCCTGACTGACTTCGGTGGTAGAGGCATTTTCTGTAAATCATAGACGGAGCGCATAGCGGCAACAGATTTGGGCTCTATGCGTACACTCCATAGCCCTAAAGTCTCCAATAGTTCTTGTTTAGATAACTCTATTGGTGTCACCCAATTGTACGATCTTGTTCCTTTAAGAACAATTGTACACGAAATAGGAGGCTCCTTGAGCTGAGATTTGCGCGGGTTTTCATAGACTTTCAGATTGGGGATAAGCAGTTCGTCGTCTCCATATGGTATGGGGTCAAGCCTTTCTTGTTGATTGAGTGGGAAATAACTCTCAAGTGGTGCTTCAGGTGTCTTTCCCTGTTTTACCCGATTGGCAGGGTGTTGCTTAGTTAGTTCCTCAACATAGGTGTTACACCCCGTGGTTCTGTACGTTGAAATTCGTAAGTATGGGTTGTTTCAAGTATGGACTTTGAAGTAGCCCTCGTAACCGTAAGTTAAAGTGGGGCTCACATGCCAGAATTTTTAAAGGACATATGAAAAGTAATATGAGTAGTACATGGGAAGTTGAGGAATCTTAAGAAAGACCCTTAAGCCGAATATGGGCATAAGCCCTCCAAAAGGATGATTTAAGGATATGTTTTCAGATGATCCGACTTGGAGAGGCCAAAACGCTATTATAAGTTTAGAATTTGGAGTCACACCAAAAATTAAAGTTGTAGATGATTGAATTAGCTTTCCAATCATAGGCCGTGGGCCTTCATACGATATCGGGATCAAACGTTATGCGCGTTTTAATATCGGCTGTCAGGGCAGGGAATTAACCCTGCGCGAACGCGCCAGAAGGTGGCGCGAACGCGCCAGAAGGTGGCGCGAACGCGCCAGAAGGTGGCGCGAACGCGCAGAAGAGGACCCTGCAACTCAGCGCGAATGCGTCACTTGGCAGCCCGATCACGCTGAGTAAATTTTAAGTCGGTCCAGGCAGAACCTAGTCCGTTATATAAAGGGGTCGCCCCCTTTTTTCCTCTTCCAAAACACACCCAAAGCCTCTCAAATCTTCTGGAAACTTTCCCCAACCTTCACTTATCAATTTTAATGCGGATCAAGTAGAATTCTCCGAATTCCGACCCAGACAGCGTATAGTTGTGATTGTAGAATCGTATAACGACGAGTTTGGCTCAACTCAAGGTGGGAAAAAGTGGAGATCTAGCAATATTACCGGGAGAAAGGTATGAATCTCTTATTATTAATGTTAATCTTGGTTTATTTACAGAGATAAAACTGTTAAATAGCCGTATCATAATTGTGTTGGCGGAAGTATGGGATAAATATCATATGGAATAATTTATGGAGTATTTTGGTAGTAATGGTATTGTGGTGGATGTTGGTATTGTTGTTGTTGTTGTTGGTTCTTTGAATTATAATTTCGGGCTAGGCATATAAACAAGAGAGATGCTGCCCGATTTTCGACAAGATATAGAATGGTTTAATATGAAAGCCTAGCACAAGTATATAATAATGAGTCTAACGATAATGCGAATCCTCTTGAATGTAGATTCACAAGCTCGGCGGATAAGCGTAGGTAATAAGAGGTTGAACAGTTATGTTAAGGCTCGTCCCTTTCTTTCAAAGGCATGATTCCTATGTTATAATTCCATAAATGTTTCCATAACCGCCTTGTTTTCAAAAGCTAAAAGTTTATGACTCTTAAAGCTTCTTATGATGTTAAATGGAAAATGTTCTATAATGATTGTGACGATGATGGTGACTCTATTCTAGAGATTCTGAAGCTATGATTTGAGAGCATTATGAGCTTATTGAGCCATTCCACAAATTCCTTGATCTTACTTATTGTTGATGGTCTCACCTTATGTTACTCGTTCCTTCGAGGTGAGATATAGCGAAGATAATGATTCTATTCTCAGTGCTATCTAAGTTCACGATTCTCGAGACTCCCATGACATCGTCGATTTCATCTTACGAGGGTTGATCCTTCAAGGAATGGTATAGTGATAATGATAATGCTAATGATGATGTTGACTTCATTTATGTATTTTTATGTGTATGTATGTATGTATGCATTGCATCCCACTGATCAGCTGGGGATAACACCGCGCCTACATGGCCGGGCAAGATAATACCGTGCTTTTATGGCCGAGCAAGATAACACCACGCCTACATGGCCGGGCAAGATAATACCGTGCTTTTATGGCCGGGCAAGATAATGCCGTGCCTTTATTGCCGGGCAAGATAATACCATGCTTTTATGGCCCGGCAAGATAATACCGCGCCTTAATGGCCAGACAAGATGCTATATATATTACCGTGCCTTAACGGACGGATAAGATATTATATATGTATATATGGAAAATGGAAAAGTCTTTTCTTTAAAACGCTAAGCATGCACAACATCCGCCTTAAAAAGGCATTCAGAGGCACAGGTTGATCTCATTTATATTACTTTATCTTCATACGTTCATTATGTTATTTTTCCATGTTTGATATCTCTTACTATGTTACTATTCATGCCTTACATACTCAGTACACTGTTCGTACTGATGTCTTTTCTTATGGACGCTGCGTTCATGCCCGCAGGTAGACGGATCTGACCCGTAGGTGAGTTATCAGCGGATTCTCAAGAGCACTCCACTTATTTCGGAGCTGCAGTCTATGGGTATTGGTCCTTATGGTTACTTGTATTCTATGTAGAGGCTCGTAGGCATGTGTGTATAGTAGACGTTTCATAACCTTGTTAGTTCATATTGTTGAATAATATTTTAGTAGCCTTGTAGGCTGGTGATGATGAACATAATTGTTGAAGATTATCTAGAGAGGTGTCGCTATGTTGTGATATATATATATATATATATATATATACCCTTACAGATTATGATATCCATGAGTTATCTTTATGGTCCACCCAAAAATGATTATAAGATGTATGTTTAGAGGTGCTCGGTGTGTTAGCTCCGGGTGCCCGTCATGGCCCTCTAGCTGGGTCATGACAATTGGCTAGGTAGGAGGGTTTCTTCTTCTTTCATTTTCTCATTGGCCACCTTAGTGGTTTGTACAGCCTATTTCATTCTAGCAGTGGCTAGGGCCATTCTATCGTCCCATTGTCGGTTTTTCTCACTTGTTGCTTCCATGTTCTCGTCGTCACTGATTAGGTTGACGTAAGGTGAAGTTGCACTCATCTTTGTCTGGAGTCTCCATTTCCAATTAGCAAATCAACCTTTTAAAAGTGGAGCTAAATTTGTTTTAGTGGTTATTCCTTGGTTTTCCTTTTGGGTAGTGACAGGAATGTGGACCAATCAAGAGTTTCAACAATATATATGATTTTCACACAAAGTAGTTATATCAAATAAGCATTTAAACAACGTATAATTCGCTTTCCTATACCTCGTTGCTCCAAGGCTACTAGAATATGAAGCGGAATTGTGCCACATGTAAAACCAAAATATCATTCCCGAAAAGAATAAAATCCCAGTTCTTTTCATTAATAGTATTTTCCCAAGTGGGATTACATGGCTTTTAAAGTAAACGCAATAATCAGAAAAAGTCCACTCCACGGACAGAAATCTGCTCTCTATCATCTCGCACCTTCTTGGCCCTTCGAAGAGCAGTCTGAATGGCTACATGGGCCGGCATCAATGCTGTCCCAATCTATTGACCCCTCTGAACGTCAGTCAATGACGTCTCCGTATCTATGGCTTCCCTAACAAAAGTGTCAAGCCATTCTAAACTCTTCAACGAGGCATCTGCCTCATCTGTCAAACTCTTAATTATCTCTTGATCATATTTTGTTTTTGCTTAATGATCCATTTCTCTTCCTTCCATTCGTCGTTTCATTCTTCTAACTTGGATTACATTCGCAACTTCCCTATCTCCGGGTAATCTATACAGATACTGCCCTGGAGTAGCGGTACCAGTTAGTTCGGCCTTAAGACACTCGTAGTAGTTTTCATTATGACTTGGATCGTTTGGATCTTCATCCAACTTATCTTCCTCTATCACATTCTTCCAATCTTTCTGAGCATCTTTTATACCCTCGATGCGACCTTCTTTATAATCTCGTACAAACTCTCCCATATTACCCACATTCGGAATAACCTGTCTCATACCAAACTGTCTAAGAACTCTCGATGGTGCGTAGGGTCTGATTCCCCTAATGCCTATTAGCGGTAGATATGGATGCCTACGGCTCTTCACACAAACAGTCTTGGAATGAAAATCAGGTACCCTCTATCTGATATGTTCTTCTCTCAGTATGGAAAAGATGTGAGCCCATCCTCTTTTATCTTGAACCCCACAAGGCATAGCAGCGACTCCCAAGTCATTCTCTCTCAGGGCCGGATCTCGACGGGTAGATAAACCGTTTTTATCTAAATGCTTAAGTATCCACCATTGAACTAAGAGGTTGCAATCTTGGAAATAATAATAACTTTTGCGACATTCCCCCAAAGCTCGATATATATATCTGATAAGATAATAGGGATAATGTCGAAATATTTGGTAAGCCCATTCGTTGTAACTCCCCTAAGGACAGCATGGGCAACAAAGACAACTCGGGTATCAATAGCTAGGGAGGCATTTAGTGGAAATACCATGGTTCCCGATGAACGTAGTGATAAAGGCTAGTGTTTGGTTGGCTTCCCAGGGTTGGGGTGAGGAAAACTCAAGGATGCGGTTCTCGTACCCCTGTTTGGATGAATACCTCCCATATAACTCTCTAAAGGCTATAGTGGATCCCTGTGCCCAATCAGCTTTGTTGACAACAAATATGTTTTTGATTTCTTTTGGGATAGGTTTTGTTACACCTCGTATTCTGTACATTTGAATATTCCGAGTTAATGGCGGGAAGTTAAGGACAGGGTTTCTAGAATGCATAAGTTGGGTATTCATTTTTATTGGTGTGGAGCGTTAAGGATAAATTTGGGATAAGGAAAACTAAGAGGCTAAGACTGGGAAAAATAATTTCATGAGATGGCACAAGTGTATACTATATATTTGTGGAGCTAAATATATATGTATGGACCAAGGGATGATTAAGCCCAATTTAATTATGGACAAAGATGACCAAGCCCAATTTAATTAAGTCATCTTTATTATTTTATCCCTTGGAATTTTCTAGAAATTTGAAGAAAATTGGAGAAAAAGAAAAAAAAAAGAGAGAGGGCCGGCCATGTGCTTGGACATATGCCCAATTATATGTATATATATATATATATGTGATGGTCAAAGGAAGACCACACTTCATCCTTTTATTTCCTAGAAAATTCAAGAAGGATGAAGAAGAGAAAAGAAGGAGAAAAAAACGGCCAAGGGGGCTGGTTGCTGGCCGAACCAGCCCTACTATGTTGATCATGAAAAATTATTTCTTCAAGCTCTTATATCAATTGGAAGGTCCCCGTCAACGTGGAAGGGTTGTTGGAGCAAGAAAAACGTCCGTTTGTGCAAATTTGTGACCTTAGCCGTGGGGGAGAAGTGAAGAAAAGGTAAGGTTCAAACTTGTTTTTCATGTGTTATGCATGTTTTGGATATGTTGTAGCGTATGGAAATGGATAAAAATCATGGAAGGTTGTATGATAGGGTGTTGGCCGTGTATGTGTTATTGTAGTATGTAGAAAAGAATGGAACTCATGAAATATGCATGTGTGTGGTGTAGTCGAATGGAATAGTGTTGTGTAGAGATGATGAGTTAATTTTTATTTGGTATGTTGATTGTTGTAATTGTGGATTGTATGATGGGAAATGAGGATTTAATGGTTAGAAATGAAATTGTCATTGTTTGAGGATTATGGAAGAAGTTGGTGAGACATTAGTATGATTTCTTATAGTTGAAAAAAATAATTCATGTATGTTGTGAATTATGGAAATGAATGAAAGCCATGAAAAATATGGATGTTGAAGTTGAGCCATGAATGTTGATGTCGCCATGGATTCTATGTTGATAATGAAGGTCTAAATGATTTAAGTGAAGTTGCAATTATCGTAGCATGTTGCCGAAGTCGATGTGAATTGTATATAGTTTCATGGATTTATGGAAAATAATGTTGTTAGTATGATGTTGTTAATGTGTAAATTATTAAGTTGTCATTGTTCTTATTGGAGTTAAAAGATCTTGAAGGAAGTAGTATGTCGATTAAATTGTTAGTATGATTATTGGCGTTATTGTGGATGGTTTGGCCGGGCTGAATTCCCGGATTGTTGTTGATTGAAATTAGCCAAGTTGAGCTTGGTGGGATGGAGTATTTACAGGGGAAATGCTGCCGAAATTTCGGCAGACAAGTGTTACTTCGAGAATTTACTTTTAGATGCTCAAGTTAACATTTGGTAAATGTGACCAATATGTAGATTCTGGCGAACTTGGAGCTTGAATTTGGAGGAGCGTAAGAAGCGGAAAAAGGTATGTAAGGCTTCACTTCTCTTTCTTGGCATGTCTTAGACGTAATAGGTTTGGACAACGGCCTCGGGGATAGTTCTCTCTAGAAATCCGAGATTTAAATTAACTACTATTCATTCGGTAGAATTGAATTAGAGCTTGCGCGAAATGTCGGAAAAACTTCTTAAACATCTAGAACTTACACAAATAGGACTCGATTGCCCTAAGATCCTCACAAGTGATGCCATAAATTATAATATACGTAAATTTGATACGCCACCTCGGCCAGGCTAGAATTGGGCCTATTCCCGAATTCTCTCCTATTGTCCCATTTGGCTTATTTTCATTCTATAGTTGAAAGCTTTTGTTATTATTCCGACTACTAAATAATAGTCGTTTTAACAAATCCATTGATTCCAAAGCACGATTCTTTTCCTCCGATAGCTAGTAAATGTTTTCCAAAGTGCCCGTATTTTCCCAAAACAAAGATTTATGGCAAAGCAAGCTCTATGACGAGGACGATGAATATGTTCTACAATGACATGGATGATGTCAAGGAAGAAAATGCTTGCATGATAACTATGACCATGATGATTCTATGATTAAAGGTTCCAAGTCTATGATTCCATTGACGAGATGAGAACGTTAAGCTATTTCTTGAGTCCTCAACTCTACTCATGAATAATGTTTTCCTTTAAAGATTCCAAGTATACGAAACGATGCCTTATGGTCTTTGTTTTATGTTTTCTCATGATATTACTCTCCGTTGATAGTCTCGCCTTATATTAATCGTCCCTTCAAGGTGAGGCAAGCGCCATGGATTATTCCAGTAATATAATCGGAGGTTTTAAGACCTTCGTCCACTCCGATGGATACATGATTTTCTTGGGCTCTCACATAAGCCTGCTTCTATGATCTATGTATATGCAATATGTATATGTACATGGGGTGGGGGGAAGGACACATGGAAAATGGGAAGGGAACTATGTTTCGTTGCCACTGGTCGGTGGCTTATCATCCGGACGCGGGATGCCGGACGCGGGATTTATCGGCGGGTATTTCGGCGCAATGTGGGCGAGCCGGCTGTTGTTCGGTGCTATGATACTATGATACCCTATGTTATACTATGATACTATGATGCCTTTATGATATCTTGTAAATCTTGATACACTATGACACGTATGATACTATGGTACACCATGATATGCTATGATACTATGATATACTATGATTTAACATGATATGACATAAATTCTATTTTCTACATGCCTATGAAAAGAAATGTTTTTTTCAAAAAGGAAAACAAGCATGCATGGCCTGCGCTTGTGGGGCCACTTATATGCACGGGTTACTCGGTTATCCTATGATATGTTCTATGTTTCTATACGGATAATGTTCATATGTACGGAGTCGTCCTTTTTACCTCACGATGTAGTATCTCTTTATTGTTCATGCTTATATAACCTCTATATTTTGCTACTTCGGCCTTACATGCTCGGTACATAGCTCGTGCGGCCCCTCTTCTTCGGGGCTGCGTTTCGTACACGCGGGTACCGCAGAGGAGCCGACATAGCATAGAGGATGTTCCCGGCGGAGGTTGGTAGGCTCCCTTGTCCCCGGAGTCTTTGTCGAGTCGGAGTATAAATGCCGTGATACTTTGTTCGAGTTAGAGACTTTGCAGACGAGAATCGCGAGTATTATTTGTCGGTTGTAAGCGGCTTCAACGGTAGATACGTTATTATGTTCGGTGTCTCGAGTCTTATATGATGTCGGATTTTACATAGATAAAAAAAAAAAATTTCTATGTATTCATTTCTAACTTTGATTTATAAATTCTTATGTATGTAGAGTTAGCGGGTTGTTTCATTCATTGTAAATTCGGTGCCATCGCACCTAGTAAAGTCGGGGTGTGACAGGTTTGTGAGGGATAAGGATATTTTCAGCTAATTTCTTTTTTGGATTTGTTAGCACTTCCTACGCTTTCCAAGACATCTCTAATCTCTTCTAGGGTGGGAGTCATCTCTATCTCCCCAAATCTTAACACCATTCTGTCATTGTCCCATTGTAGGTAATAATCACTAGCGAACACTTTGGGATCCCAAGTCATATCCATCACGAAGGTAGATGCCCTATCTGACCACTTTATCTCTTTCTTCGATCATTAGTCAAACCTTCCCACCATATCACTAAACTTTGGTGGTGGACCCACGACCATGTACCTGCATCGGGAGCCACTGAAGACGAGTGCTTATTGGTTCCCTACCCCCGGGACCGATAATTTATTTCACACATGGCACGAAAATGTTTCTAAATAACAAATAGTGAGATCATAGGTGTTTTCGGGTTTACACCCTACGAACACGATGAGTGTCTTTCTCTGTTCTGATTCGAATTAGGTGCGAGATGCCCGAATAGATCTGTTGACATGCGCTATATCGGTAAGGGATTTGGTTTAGCTCTACGCTAATTATTCTAGAGTGGTTTTTTAGCGAATGACCGGGGTTTCCCAAGCCGAAAAGGGCCGGGGCCCCTAAGGGGTGGACGCGCCCCCTCGACCTTGAGACCCCCAAAGAATATATAAAGGGGTTTTTATGAAGGC